>NC_068344.1:19871659-20212516 GCF_014633365.1 Diospyros lotus
ACATCGAGCTACCCCGGGGACCAAAAGACAAATTATTCACGGCTGCTAAAATGACCAAAATATCCCTGCTACCTAGTAGCTATATTTTTGTCATTCTAAGTGTTCCAACTATCACCATATGGTAACACTGACCCCACGAATAATTTTGCATATGCCATGTCTTTGACCTACTAGTGTAATGACGAAAATACCCCTCTGCGTAACACCCATCATTTAGAAAGGAATAATGTACTAACACCTTTCTAAATGACTTCTACCATCCTTAGATCACTAGTCCAATAATCCGTGACTACTCGAATGTACTTGCTTATCACTGGGAGCTACCCAGAAGCACACACTCTTAAGTCACGTTCCCAGGGCCCTGGATTATTCGATTATTCTTGGACAATCACAAGGGGGTGAATCACAGAAACTATCTTGTAATAGTCTGTCTTAGCTAATTAGAAACCATACTCCCAACTCAAAAGGATATTGATCTTTGATAGACCTCACTTACAATGAATCCAAGAATATAGATCTAGGTTCACTAGACCACCAACTAATACTCAAGTATTAGAGTACTCGTCCACGTAGTAGCAGTGATAGACTAGCTCCATGATAATTAGTACTTTGTCATTAGCTTCTATCACAGGTCCACTCTACGCATTCCAAATGCGCTTGTACAATTAGAGTAAACGGACTGTTTACTGGCTAAGGCAAGCCATCCTCCATTAGGATCTATTGCACAATGATCTTATCATGATAGAATGCCCAGTTCTATCAAAAGATCAAGAGTTATATTTTCTTGCTTATTAAGTACCCATGATTCATGCCTAACTGTGAAGAACGACCCATCACATGAATCACTTACTTAATAGCATGGACACCTTTCCAACAATTAAATGCAAATAATATATGTGCCATAAACTGAATAAAAGAAACATCATTACCATAAATTAAACAAAACGTGTCTTTAGGGCATACATTTCCAACATATATCACGTAGGAATGAAATGCCTCAACAACCCTTATTATTTTGTGAAATCTTTGATGTTTGGGGCATTGACTTCATGGGTCCATTTCCTGTGTCATTTGGTTATGTGTACATTCTGTTAGCTGTGGATTATGTTCTAAGTGGGTGGAAGCTAAAGCCACCAGGACTGATGATGCTTCTGTGGTTGCAGATTTTGTTCGTTATCACATCTTTTGCAGGTTTGGCATGCCCAGGGCCATCATCAGCGACCAAGGATCCCACTTTTGCAATAGAAAGATGGACACCCTACTTCGTAAGTATGGGGTAATACACAAAGTGGCGACCCCTTATCATCCACAAACTAATGGGCAAGCTGAAGTCTCAAATAGGGAGATCAAACAGATTTTGGAGAAGACTATCCAGCCCAATAGGAAAGACTGGAGCCAGAGATTAGAAGATGCGCTATGGGCCTATCGCACTGCCTACAAAACCCCCATCGGCATGTCCCCCTATAGGTTGGTTTTTGGAAAAGCGTGTCACTTGCCGGTGGAAGTGGAGCATAAGGCATATTGGGCAGTGAAGCAATGCAATATGGACATCAGTCAAGCGGGGTCCCAAAGAAAGCTCCAACTTCAAGAGCTTGAGGAGATTAGGATGGACGCATATGAGAACTCCCGCATCTACAAGGAGAAGACCAAGGCTGTGCATGACAAGCTTATTGTGAGGAAGACATTCGAAGTTGGCCAGAAAGTTCTGCTATACAATTCCCGTCTCAAGTTGATGCCCGGTAAGTTACGTTCTCGTTGGACTGGTCCTTTCATAGTTATTCATGTTTTTCCCTTTGGTGCAGTTGCAATCAAGGACGAGTCCAATGCAAAGCAATTCACAGTGAACGGGCAGCGGCTTAAGCCATTCTACGAGAGCTTTCAGGAGCATATTGTGGAGGAGCTGCATCTCCTCAACGCCACCTCCATTTGATTCATCAGGCTATTTCTCTCTCCCTAGTATTTTACATTTACTTGTCCTATTCTTGATTGGAATTTCATGTTTACATTGAGGGCAATGTAAAGTCTAAGTGTGGGGGGAGGCAGCATTCTTATTTTAGCAGCATTTTCTTTATCTTTTCATATTTCTTTTTCCTTGGGTTTAGTTGAGTCTGTTTGCGTGGAAATGCAAGTTAAGCAATTAAATCTAAAAGAACCCAGCATGATTAGAACTTCGATCTTATCTTCCTTGATTTCAAGTGACTTGGCAATGAGTTTGATTTGATAGATTGATTGGGTAGTCTACAGCCGTGAGGATTTTGAGCCTATTGTCTTTCTTGTGTGTGCATTCACCTATCATGATCTCCACTCTAGAACTTGTTTTGATTCTTGGTTGAGGCTATATTTGTTCATGCATGACTCAAACATGATTAAGGCATTCTTTCTTGTCCTCATTTAGCCATTTTGTTATTCAAAAAAAAAATAAAAAAAAATCAATCAATCCCTTTTGCTTGCCACTTAGAGCCATCATTTTTACCCTTCATTTTCATACACCCTTTTTGGACCTTCCAACCTTAGGAGGAAGAGGAATATTAAGTGCATTCTAGAGAGAGAGATTGAATTCATCAAGCAAGTCATAAGGCCAAAGGCATCCATGAAAAAGAAAAAAAAAAAAAAGAGAGAAAAGGATAGAATGGTGAGTGAGTAGGAGCGTAAAACGCACTCATCTCTACCAAAAAAAAAAAACAAAGTTGAGACAGAGCGTAAAACGCACTAAACCGAATAAAGATGCAATGTTTTTCATAATGCTTGGAAATTCTATCTCTTGATCTTGGAGTTGCATGAAATGTTTTCTCAACCTAAGGCATGTTTTCCTTCATTGTTGTCTTTCCATTTCTTTCTTCCCCACATTACAACCCTGAATAAGCCCTTTTGATTTGTGGCATGCATGTGACATGGATAGTGGAGATTGAGAAGATAAACAAGCTTATGGTAGTGGAATTGTGATTGGGTGAATTTGAGCGAAACAGTCACCACCACCCCTTGAGAGATTTTTGAGCATACACTTGTCCTGTTAGAGGCTTCTACTTTTGATTTGTCTTATTGAATGAATTGCCATATCACTTGTTTTCTTGGAAGTAGAGGAAAGATGATCTTTGAATGATGAATTCTTGAAGACTTACCTACCTTGCATCTGATTTGTGTTTTTCCACATTTCTATTCTTGAGTCATAGAGTCTAGTGTTTTGCCCAGGAGTGCAAAAATCTAAGTATGGGGAAATTGATAGCATGCATATTTATACCATATTTTGGCATTTCACCTCAGTCTTATTAGGCCATTTGAAGTAATTTTTGCTGATATTTCATTGTTTCTATTTTATTATGCTTCAAATCATCCTTACACTATTTTCTATCTTACTCCTATGGATCCAGGCTTTAGGGAATGTTGGATGGACTAGAGAAGTGGCTCAACTAAAGGAGCTTGGGCTCACTTATTTTCTGTTGGGCTAGACCCAACCCTAGCCTTCCTAGCCCTTCATTTCTTAGCCATGTATTTGAGGCCTCTTAGCACATATATTCAGAGAGGAGGGAAGTGGAAAAGAGAGAGGATTCTGGCCGTTTTTGTTTGTTAGCATTTTTCTGTTTCCTTCATCTTTTGTTTTCACTTTGTTTTTCCTTGCTGTAATGATAGGCTAGAGCAATTGTAACCGGTTGTGTATCTTGAATCCATATGGAATCTGAGTCCCGGATGAGCTACAAAATCATGGTTTGTTTGTTTTAATCTTGTTCATTTCCATTTGGTTTAGTTTGAGCAGATTTGTGAATGCATGGAGTTCATGGCAGGTTTGTGTGAACTTGCATGGTTTCATTTTCTGTCAAATGCTTGAGAGAACAGAATGTTATAACCGGTTGGTATAACATCTCGGAAATGGATGTTATGTGCTTGAACGGTTGTTCTTGCATAGGTCCGGATAGGTTGAATAGAGAGTGGATGGTTGCATTTTGTTTATAAGAGGTTTCTATATTCATTTTGTTATTCCAATCATTCTAATCCTTGGACGGTTGTTGGGGATGCTTTAAGTTTGATATCCAGAGATTAAAACACCTAACAAGCTAAGATTTATAGAGTGGACGAGGAAGATTTCATAGAGGGGACAAATACACAGCCGGTTGCATTCCATTTATTGATTTTCATCCATCATTGTTTTTCTGTTTTGATAATTAGTTTTTTGTCAACCCCCCCCCCCCCCAAACAAACTGTTGGTTCTTCTTGTTCATAGAGGAAAGTGAGGCTCCTTGTGAGAGATGACCTAGGGTGCACTTTGCTGCAAACTAGAGAAGAGACATATAGATCTCTAATTCTGGAGTGGTTCGACAATCGCTGGCCAGTGAGACCCACGGCAATAAATTATGTTAATAGTGTCAGGAAGCGACATGTAAGGGAAATGGTATTTGGACTTGGGCGCCAATATGTGTTGATGTGGGCCCCAAGGACCGTTTATGTGAAGTTTATTATATGTTTACGCATCTAGAAATCAGATAGGTATTGGGCATGGCATGGTATGATGTTGCATTGACATGAATTGCATGGGGTGTTAGGGAAAGAGTTTTTTCTGTACCCTACAGCCTTTCTTTCTAGAGCTTGCTAAGTCCTGCGACTCACGTTTGTTTTCCATCATTCTAGGTAAGAGTATCCTGAGACCGCAGGTGTGTTCAACGAAGTTGGGTCCAGATTGTTGAGTCATGATAGTAAGTGCAGAGCTCTCCCGAACCTAGGTCCTGGGTGTCATTGTGTAATGTTTTATAATTTTGAGTTAGATAAATGTTATGTAAGCCAAGTGGGCTTACGGTCTGAATGTTTATGTAAGAACATCTATGGAATGCTATGTGATTAAAAAGATATGGTTTTAATAAGGGTGGTGTCTGAGTTTTTATTTTGTGTTATTGTTCTATATCACTCAAATAATGACCCTCTCACGGATCCTCTATGCTAGCGGGGCTCCGGGAGGCGGGCCGTTATAGTCCTAATGGTAAATCAATCAAGCTCCAAACTTAATTTATCCTCATGGATTCCATTTCATCTTCTAATGTAACTTTCCACTTTTCCTTAGCATGACACTCTAATATATCTTTGATTGTTTTAGGTTCCTCATCATCGCAAAGAGTGATGATATAAGCTTGATTTTCAATTTAAAAATTCTTTCGATGAGTTTTTAAACATATAATCCTATGCAATTGAGGATCATTGCTTCCTTCAATTGAAATTGGATCAGAATCAACCTCAACTCTCCCACTCAATTGCGATCTTTAAAGAAAATTTGTGTGCTCCTACTGTTAAGAGTAGGGTTAGGCACAATGTCTTGAGTTTCAACCATTTGTGTATTTGTACTGTCTTCTTCCACCTCATATAGATGATAACATTTATCCACATCTCCTTATTAGGGAATTGATCTTCAAGAAAAGTGACATCATGAGACTCAATTTTAGTTACCCTTCCATCATAATCCTCACAAACAAATACATAACCTTTTGAGTATTTGGAGTATCTAATAAAGATACATTTCTTCCCTCTTGGTCTTAGTTTGCCAAGTTTGTGAGAATTGTCATGAATGTATGCCATAGACCCCTATGGATGCAACTTATTCAAACCAGGTTTTCTACTTGACTACAACTCATAAGGTGTATAGGAAATTGACTTAGAAGGTATACAGTTAAGTATGTAGGCAACAGTCAACAAGGCATCACCCCAATATTATATTCAGAGGTTAACTTGTGCCATCATAAACCTAACCATTTCTTGCAAGGTTGCATTCCTATGTTCAGCAAAGCCATTTTGTTCCTGAGTTCTAGGAGTCGTTAGTTGCCTCATAACACCCCATTCATTACATAGTTCTTTAAACTGTTCAGATAGATACTCTCTCCCTCGATCTATCTGTAATGCTTTTACTTTCTTATCTAATTGATTCTCAACTTCATTCAAACATCATTTAAAGCAATCTAATACTTCAAATTTGTGAGAAATCAAATAGATATGACCATATCGGGTGTAGTCATATATAAGTGCAATGAAATATTAGGCTTTATGTCTTGCCTTAACACTCATTAGTCCACAAATGTCTAGGAGTATAAGTTGTAAAAGAAATTCATTGTGCCTTATCCAAGTGGTTTTCTAGTAGTTTTTCCTTCTAGGCAAAATTTAAAAGTGGGCAATTAAAATTGTGTTTGACCCTAATAGACCATGATGAGCAAGTTTATTTGTTCTATCTTGCTTGATGTGCCCTAATCTAGCATGCCACAAATTCACATCCATATCATTATTGCTAGATTCAGTGACTAAGGAAAAATAAACACCACAACTATTATTGCAATAATTAGTGTTCACTACCATAAAACCATTCATTATAAACCCATAACCATAATATGTAGTGCCAAAAGAAATCTTAACATATTCACCATGAAAATAAAGACTATATCCTAATTTCAATAGTGCAAATATAGAGAACAAATTTCGTTGAAAATTAGGAGCATAAAAGATGTCATGTAGGTATAAGATCTAGCCTTCTTGCAAATCCAATTTGCATATTCCAATTCTTTTTACTTCTATTGTAACATTATTGCCTACATAAATCCATTTTATTCCACTTGGGATTCAACAAAACTCCACAAATTCATTTCTGTCTCTAGCTATGTGGTCTGTGACTCCTCAGCTTATAGTCCACATAGGATGAGATTCAGTAAGCAATACGATACTAGAAACACAAATTTCAAAAAATAGTTTCTATTAAAAGAGGTGGAAAAAGACATTACCTTTTTAGGCTCAGTGCATTCACGAGCATAATAACCCAGATTACCATAATTATAGTAAGTCTCTTTAGTCTTATCCTTTTTACCACCACACTTTCCTCTTTTGTGCTTATGATACTTGTTCGTCGTCTTATGTTCCTAACCAATCTCTGGCTCCTTAAGAACATAGTACATTTTCAAGTGCCATATGTTATAGTTGTATTCATTAAGTTTCTCACCTTTATTCAGGTTAGTTATGATGTTGTTAGTCACAAACTACAAAGAGACATTAAATGCAACATCAATTCATGTTCATTATACATGCCACTAGTTGCAATTTGAAATTAAATTATTGAAAATTCTCCATATGAAATAGATTCAAAAGTTTACTAGGTTCCCAATTAGCACCTATACTCAAATGGTAAAATTTTCTCTAACTTAATTTAAATTGTGCCAATTTAATTCTAGGCGAGAATTCTTCTTGAATTCTACCAATCTTAGAATGCCCATATAATGGAGTAACGTAGTTCATAATTGTCAAGAATTATTTATCACAAAGATTAAATAATCAACACTGAAGTAATGCATTTCATAAATATGAAATAATAAACCCATAGTTTAAAATTTTTCCACAAAAGCAAAAATAAACTAAATACAAGGATTATGTAAAACATTACCTAATCAATCTAATCCTACGAGGGATAGAGTGAATGACAGCATGAGGAATGAACACAAAATATTGAATATTAGTTAGTTAGTTCAATTGTTTGTTATCATTATTATGCAAGTTGTTTAATTTGTTAGAAGTTGGTTTTGCTTCACATTGTTTATATACAAGTAGAATAGCATTAGAGGACAATACTTTTGGAACTACATGAGTAAGAAATTCATTTTTCTTCCTTCTATCTTAAATTTTCCTCTCTATTTATTAAAATGCTTAATTCTTTACATGGTATCACAACATCCGATCATGGAGGCATGATTGTTTTAAAAATTGATTACTTTTTTGTCTATTAGATCATTGTTGGAAACTTTTAGCCTTCTTAATTTCAATCAGTAATTTGATTCTTCTTTACTTAAAGTGAGTTGCTTCATGGATTCAAGCAGAAGCAATGTTGCAACCAAACTAAAGCTTCGAAATCCTAATGTTGTATTAGGAGATCCTTTACAACTTCATGCTTCTGATCATCCAGGTATGATCTGTTGGGATTACATATCTCTCATCATATGTGCAGCGAAATTAAAATTTAGTTTGCAGGTATCCTGTTTTTCAAAAATTATGGTTTAACAAATTGAAAGCAAAAACAAAAGGTTACCTCTTTGATGAAATCCGATTTCACTGTTAGGTTTCCGACCGTATAATTCTCTAAGTGCAGGATACCGAGTCGGTTCACCCGAAATCACTTCTATTCAAGAATATTAAGAGAAATGATAGTTAGAAGAAATTTTCACAAAAATTTCTAACTTAACTTTTGGATTCACACCATTTCTTCAAGAACTCTCACAACTTCACAAGTGATTCAAGAGTTTCAAAAGATTGTAAATGAAAGGTTAATGGAGCTATTTATAGAGCTTCATTAACCCTACTCCTTTAATGGAAAATGGGTTGGGCTTCCCAAGCTTATTCCATTTAATACTATTGGGCCAAGCCCAATTAAATGGAGTTTTTGAATCCAAACCAATAGTGTCATTGGGCCAAACTTAATGTGTTAGCAAAAAGCCAAATTCAATTAATGATTAAATAATTATATTCATAATATAAACATTTAATTATTCTTATTTATCCAATAAATAATGGACTATTATTAGTAATTATAAAATTACTAATTTTTCCATTTTCTCTTTGAAAGTGATTTCTTTTGGGTAAGACTTTTTGGGTTCACAAATAAATTGGCAACGAGAATAATCAACGATTAATTATCGTAAATCATGAGTGACATCTAACAATATGTCATGATTACCTAATTTATGGTGAAGCGGGTATGTAAACCTTTTACTACGTTACTATGCAATACGGTCTTTCTATCATCTTATATCCTGACAAAATATGAGATCATGGTTAGCAGGTCGAATCTCTGAATCTCATCATATGACCAAATCCAAAATCAATCTTGACTAATTATGGCACAACCCTTATGGAACAAATTCCATTGTCATATTACCTTGGTCAAGAATTTATCATCAAGTGATTATTGGATCACATAGGATATCTTCCTCATAAATCTTGATGTGGTAGATTCCATGTTTGATGCACACATACCTCATGTATCATTGAATCAGGCACATAGATATGTATGATTATTCTTGATTAGAACAATCACTTAATATCGCTGATATCCTAATCTACCAATACATAGATATCCATGTCATCTCAGGTCTAAGGGCTAGTTGCATAATCGTAGCTAACATTAAATCAATAACCCGTGAGAAATAACCCCATGTGATTTAATGTTAACAGTCTCGTTCAGTGAACTCGTTCTTGCAACAGGCACCCACTCATCTTCCTTCTATATCTCCTATATAATGACACGAGACTCACCAACCTTATCTTTCAGTATCTCTTATTGAATAAGGAAAAAGACGATGTGCTAGCCTTTACGAGTTGCTATTATCCAGATTAGGAATTCTATTGCCAGGAACATTTTATAGTATAATGAATTGTGGATTATTCGTAACTCGTATTCTTAACTCTTAAGAATGGTATCCACTCCTTATTTTACTAATGGATATATGTTTTATTATTTAAACCATATTGTAATTTAAATAAAACATAAACTTGCCATTCAAATAATATTTAAAGAATTACAAGATTGAGTCCCTTTGTGTCACTAGAATCAGTCTTTTAGGCTCATATCTAACATGATCTTGGTCTCAGCTCCATTAACTAGTACTAATCATAGATCATGGAATAGGGGAATACAAATTGCTTTTGGAGCAAAGAACAAACTAGGTTTTATTGATGGAAAGATACCAGTTTCGGAAGAGGATAGTGATGAATTTAAACTTTGGAATAGGTGCAATTACATGGTTACATCCTGGTTATTGAATTCAATATCAAAAGATCTGGTAGATGCTTTTATTTACACAACAAATGCAAAACAACTCTGGGGTGAAATTGTAGAGAGGTTTGGAGAAAGCAATGAACCTCTAGTATATCAAATTCAATGAAAAATTGCTTATATTACATGTTTGTGATTTTATGTAACCCACAAATAAGACGCAAGTATAACTAGTCAAGACAAGTAAAATGATGAGTAAAGATTGTTTTCACAGAGATTGGTAACTAAACCTCTTAATTACTAAAATTAGTCACAACTAACTATGTTTGGACAATCGATTACTTAAAGAAATTAAACACTAAATTGTGCAACTAGAAAGAAACAAATTTTAACAACTAACAATCACTTAAATTCTAAAGAATTATAATTCAATTGATTAAAACTTAGGGGTTTCTAAATTCACCTAGCAACTCCATTGTATCGAATTACTTCAATCTTGATTGATTAGGTTACAAACTATGTATATCAAACACTCTACTTTATTTATTAGCCTATATCTAGGTCTAAAAAATTTATTCAAGTAACCTAACTCACTATATGTCTATGTGATTTAGAATTAGAGAACACATTAAGCATAAGTACTCATAACATGATAAAAATATTCATCACAAATATTATTAAAGATTGCACATGTAATCAAGTGAATGCCTTCTCCCATTAACACATGTTATTTTGTCCAATAGTTTATTCCTTACTTATCTATGTCTAGCATCATAAGAAATCTCAAATTATGTAATTGGTGATCAAATAATTACAAGCATTAAGTTTAGAAAAAAATAAATATAATCAAAGTAACAATTACAACCAAAAATTGAGTAAACTAATAAAGTTTCAATGTATAAGATCCTTTAGAAACCCTAGACAATTAATTAGCCACTCATAATGAATAATATATCTCTAAAAATCATCCAAGAGTTTCTGCATAATTGAGATTAGGGGTGAGCATTTGGTTATAACCAAACCGACCCCCCTAAAAATTCTTAACCGAATCGAACCATTTGAAAGAGAGTAACCGAACCGAACCAACCGACAAAACCCACCTAACCGAACTAATAGAAACCGATTTAACCGACCACTATTACCGTCGACCGGCGATTTCGATGATCGGAATCGATCATCAGATTCCCACAACAGCGATGTGTAATACCCGGTATTACATGGTATTGAAAATAAATAATTTTTGGATTATTTTGTCAGGACCTCGGGTGGTCCGGAAAGCCCAAAGGTCAATCCCGATAAATTAATTAATAAAATTCTCGAATTGGCGGCTGGGAGTGCCTCGAGACTTGGATGTCCAGGGAAGAGGGCAAGGGACTAATGAGCGTCTCGTGATGAGGATAGTGACGCTGGTGGCGGTCTGATCGGGAATGATTTTCGAAATAAATTTTGTATAAGCCCGAGTGGGTGCCAATACCGAATAGTTGAAGGGGACCTCCTGGAAGCTGAGGGGACCCTAGGGGTGGTTCAATTTTCTGAGTAAGGCAACCCTTAAGTGCTTTCGGGTCGAATAAAGGTTCCGTGCAGGCACAGGGACGAGGTCGGTATTCTTGAGTAGCGGTGGATTATTAATTTTGATAAATCAAGATTTAGTAGGGCTTGATATTTATTAATTAAGGTATGGAGGGTCAAAGTGCAATTGTTTAAATTTCTAATTGCAATTAATAAACCCTCAAGTGTAATTAAAGTGAATGGGGAGGGTTTAATATGTAATTATATGTATATATATATATATAGAGGCGCCTGTGTAAGGAAGCTTCAAGGAAGCTTCCTAGCCTCTGTAATTTTGAAATAAGAGTGAAAGGGAACCAAGTGAGAGAGCATTTCCGAGAGAGATAGGAGCTTGGCCGAAGCATCACGTGAAAGAGAGTGAGGCGAGAGAGAGCAATGCGAGAACAAGAGAGGAAGGAGATAGCTGGTGGTTGGAAGGAGAAGCCGCTGTGATGGCGGCCATGGCCGACGCGAGGCAGAGCAGAGGCAGACCAGCGAGGGGTGCGGTGGAGCTCATGGAGGCTGGAGGCGATGCTGGCTCGCGATGGCGCACGATAGCTACTTGGGTGCGTCCATGGCTAGCCAAGCAGCCAACGATGAAGGCAGCGGTTTGAAGCTGCCGATGATGGAAGCAGCAACCTCAAGGCAGGCGGCCATAGTCGCGATGGCTGAAGGTGATGCAAGCTGGAGCAGCGGCGGCAAGAGGCGTTCGGCGAGCCAGTGGGTGGCCACAGCAAGGCGGCCAGGAGCTTCACCGAGCGGCCATGGCAGAGACACGTAGGGGAGGCCGACGCGCAGCAGGCTCGCGGCGATCAGGGGCGGTTCGGTGCGGCTAGCGGTGGCTCGGCGGCGAGAGCCTGATGGCGAGGGCGAGCTGGTGGAGCAAGCGGCGGTGGCAGGCGTCGTGAGCAGGCGCTGTGCGCGCACGGGAGATGGTGAAGAAGACGGTGAACAGGGCCAACGCGCGCGGGAAGGAAGAAAGGAAAGAAAAAAAATAAAAAATAAAAAGAAAAAGGAAATGGAAAATATGGAAAATTCTAGAAAAATTGGAGGAGTTTCTAGAAATTATTTTGGGACTCAAGGAACGTGCCGGAAGCTCGAAATGGAGATTTGGGCGCAAGAGAGTGGTATAAAAAGCAAGGCCGGTATGGGCGTTTGGCTACGTTTCTCCCTACATGAGTCGAGGTAAATTATATTTCCTTCCCAAATTATTTACATTAAGCAAGTTAATGTAGAATAATTAATTGTTGGATTAAACCCTAAGTCGGGGTTGTTTGGAAAATTATTGATGGCTGGTCTATGTCGTGGTTGGTATTATTTTATTGAGTTTGTTGATGTATGGTTTTGATGGTGTGTGTCGAAGTTGAGGGCATTGGTTTAGTGCCGGATGTTGATAGAGTTGGGTTTGTGTGCATTTGTATCTAGATTCGACCAGGGAGACGGTGATCCTAGAAGAGGTTGGAGTTCGGACTGGAGTTCGTGCTGAGGCAGAGTTGAGGCTTCGAGCTAGGTAAGGGACGGCCCCATGTGGAGGTGGCCTCGCAAGTTGGTAAATATGTCTGATAATGTTTTTATGTTGCATTGGCATGTAGTGGTTATATCTTATGTGATGCAAGACCTAGTGGACCAATGGCCATATGGAGGACTAGTGTGGTAGGGGCTGATAGGTTGATGCCTCAAACCTTAGTGGGTTGTGAGGATGTGTGAGCCTAGCCTCATTTGCATGCATTGGCATACATAAACATGATTATATTCATATTTACATGCATTGCACCCTTATTGAGTCTTTATGACTCATGAGGTTTTACCTCATGTGTAGATGATGCAAGTCCGGATGCAAGTAGGGATGGCGCCGGGAGGCCGTTGTGGCAACTAGCTGAGTTGCCCGAGTTATGTATTTTTAATATTGCTTGTATGTAGCCAGGGGGCGTGGTGTATGTATACCCTTGTGAGTAAATGTCTGTGTTATTGAGCTTAAATGTATTTAATTGTGTAATCATCATAGTGTGATAGATGATTGTGAGATTGCTTGTTGAATGTGGCATAGTCGGTAAAGCCAAGTTTCAGACCGAGTCAAGATCAGCAAGGTATGTTCTCATAAATCCCCAATACTCAGCGAAGTGTTTGTATGCTAGCTTTTTGCCTGGGTCACCTCTGGCTTGCTATGGGGTGAGCTGAAGAGAGGTGAAGTTCACTCGAGTTTCTGGTCTTGGTCCGCTGGATTTTTCTTATTTGAGTTGGGACCGATTCCTGAGTGGAGCGAAGGGAAGGACGAAGCCTAGTTCCCACCTAGGGCGTTTCCTGTTGAAACATAGTCCAACCCTTTAGTTGTAGTTTGTCGGGTGAGTAATCCGGTCGATTATTTACCGGTGGCGCCCGTAAGTGGGAGCGGGTCGTTACACGATGTCTCATATATTAAAAAATAAGGTTGATCCAAAGGCTATTTTGTTATAGATCTAAAAATTAATTTTATAGTAAACAATATACAAAAAAAAAAATCTAGAGAATTTACCTGATAAAGGGTCGAGGTGGAGTGACTGAAGTCCACGACATCGGTGTCTTCATTAGAGAGAGCGATGGCAGCCACCTCCGCCATTGCACTAGAAAGTTTGTGATGAAGTGATGAAGAACAGAAGGGGAAAGGGACGGCCGAAGGGGAAGGGAGGGTAGAGAAAGAGAGAGGTGGTGGGGGATGTGGCAGTGGGTCAGTTGCTGCCGCAAAGGGGGGAGAACCAGAGAATGGGGAAGGGAAAAGAAGCGTCGAAAAGGGAAGGAAGGAAAGAGAGAGGGAGGCTTCTAGGGGTTTATGGTGGGTTTCTGGGGGGATGGGTTTCTAGTAGATGGGGGGTGTTGGCAGTAATGGCAGTGGCAGATGGGTTTCTGGCGGTTGATGTTAATATTGGGTAGTGGGCACTATCTTTTCTTGAGCAGCTGTAAGGCAATTGTCGTGTGCGATTCGGGATGGGGGGTGTTAGTGCGGTTCGGTTAACCGATTAATTTATAAATTAATAATCGAACCGAACTGATTATTAAAAGTAACCGAACCGAACCAATCAAATTAGTCGATTTGGTTCGATTAATTCGGTTAATCCGAATATTTGCTCACCCCTAATTGAGATCCTAAATAATCAAAGAAAAATAGAATTTAAAAAATGAAACCGATTTTCTTTGATATCGCCTTGACTCCTCCTTGAAGAAGCACCATTGTTTGTTGAACCTCTTGCCTCCAAAACCTTGCTTTTGGTACCTCTAGGCTGCTGCAAAAGTTAGGAGTAAGTGTGATATAATTGTATAGCAATGGCACCACAACCCAAGAGGGGGGTGAATTGGGTTAATTATTTAGAAATTAAAAACTTTTTAGGAGAATTTGAAATAAAAATATAAAAACAATGAAACACAACCAAATAAGAGAGATACAAACGATTTATAGTGGTTCGATTAAACCCAGTCTAATCCATTCCCTTAGCTTCCCACAAAGAATTTTCAAGCAATCCATTAAATCTCCTACTTAATCCCAAGAAGGCTCTCTAGTAACAAGCTAGGAAATTACAAAACCTCCTACCAAAACGCGATAGGTCCTCTAGCTCACAAGCTAGGAAATACGATAATGATGTACATAAAGAAAATTTGAGAGATGAATCTCTCAGTTACAATGATCTCTCAAAGATAAATACGAAGGCTTGAATAAATGATACAAAAGATAATCAAAGCCTTTTGAGAGAAAAATGAAAGCATAAGTAGAATGGAGAAGTGAAAATACAAATATTATATCAAATGAATTTATTCTTGCTTGTTAGTTCTCTCAAGTGCATCATTGAATGGTATTTATAAGCATCCCAAGAGCTTCAAAAGAAACTAACCGTTAGAGAGCCATTAGAGCCAGTAAAACTAGTCGTTAGAGATATCTATGGCAAACACGATCGACAGGCTCAAAGAAATGATCGACCGGTTAGTTCAAATATTCAAAATTTAGTCGACACAGTTCTTGATGCAGAGGCAATCGACAGCAAACAACCGAGAGCTTGCATAAAAATGGTCGACATACTAAAATACGGTCGACATTATAAGAGAAAACGGTTAACCATTTTTCAACTATTGACTCCTTGGCCTTAGATATTAAAACATGGCTTTGATAGCTTTGGTTACAAAAAGAGTTTTCTTGACCGGAAAATATTTTAACACATTTGATTTCAACCAAACACTCAAAAATCATGTCAAAATGAATGTTTTCCAGTTCCAAAGATAAACTTTAATTCGTTTTCAAATGCCAAGAAAATAAAGTTTTTCATCATCAAAACATTTACAAAGGAAAAAAAATTAGAGTGGATGGAACAAAAAGCTCAAAAAGATGAAGGAAGGAAGCAAAACGGTCTCCCCGAAAGAAAATCTGTCTTCCCTCTCCAAAGCTGCACTTTTTCTCCTCTTCTTCTTCTTCTTCTTTTTTTTTTTTTTTGTAGGGTTTCGTGACATCAAATCTCCTCTATAATGTGTTTTCCAAGTCCTTAAATAGATGGATCATCTAATAGGTCCTAAACCATCTTGGAAACATATTCCCAAACTAAAAGGTCTTCTTTCACAGTAGGGCTGCCTATGTTTAGCAAATATGCATGCTTTTTAGATTGCCTTCCCATCAAAATTGGGCTTTATGGGCTTCATGAAAGTTCTAGGTAATTGTCTTAGTTGTCGAATGCATATAAGAACACCCAAATCAAATATTTGTGGAAGAAGTTATGGTCCAAAACTGAGCAGAGGTCCAGGCTAGAATTTTAGTCCTTTTGCATGTAGCGTTCCAATTCGATCCCAACTTCTTTTTCCATGTTAATTAAGAACTTTGACTTCCAATTAGCCTCTTAATTCCTCTTCCAACTATACCACATAATAAAATAAATATTAGTGCTATATTAACTCAAAAATAAATTAATTAACACACTAATTATCTAAAACTCACAAAATTGGGCATTTAATTTGTGAAAAAAATTCAACTCATCAAATTCTCCCAAACTTAGCCTTTGATCATCCTCAAGCAAAGAATGAATATAATCAAGCAATGAACTTCCAATTGGTCATGCCTAATCTCCTCAATCAATCAACATCCAAGATTCACGTGATTGCATACATATATAATTCAAATAATGATCAAACACAAATCAAGCTAAATCCAAATTCTCATGCCAATAAACTCCAATCATGAAAAATGAGAGTGTATGAATAATGCCAAGTCAAGCTTGATGCATGCTTATTAAGTGGAGTTTATTTAAATCAATGAGTGTATGATGGATCTTTCAATGAATAATGTAAATGGACATTCCATAGGCTTGTTTTTCACATCATTCTCCACTAATGTAGATCATCAGGACTTTTACTAGCTTGTAATGTAAGGCCATGGGTATTGGTTACAAAGAAAGGATAAAGATAACGTAAACAAGGGAACTTAACACATTAGAAATGTTAAAACAGTCTTGTATGCAAAACTTCACCATCTCAAACAAATTTAGAGCTCATTCTTCAATTTTGCACAACAACCTCTTCTTTTGGAATGGGGATTATACACAACATATGATTTCCTTTTAATTTTTCATCATTTTGCTTTTTTTTTCTTTTTCATATTTTTCTTTTCATCATTTTCTTTTAGCTTGCATACTCTAAACTTATTTTCTTGCATCAACAATAAGGTTGCCTTCAATTATCACTTGAACTCCACTAAATAAACATATGAAGGATTGTAATTGCATACCAAAATTCAAGATAACATGTTAAGTGCTCAAGTAGAGTGTATTCATGGTTTTACATGCTTAAGGTTTCGAGTTTAATGTGGCTAAGAAAGAAATTTTGAATGGGGCTTTCACATGCATAGCATGTACCATTTTATATAAAGTTCGAAAGGAGTAAACTACAGATGAATGTAATTAGGGTGGTTTGAAAGGCTCAAACGATCCAAAGAAGCCCTAAATCTTCTCTAAGCATGACTATCATCTAGGATTTCGCCTCAAAAAATGTTCAAACAAGTTCTAGAATGTCATAAGAGCTCGAGTTTTCATTAACTCACATAAACCTTCACTAACAAACACACAATCAAGAAGTACTTGGCATGGAATGAATAATTTTCTGCATAATTCATGATAAAGAATAAATTGAAACAAGAATAAGTTTGGTTACATGATTCACATTTATTCAGAATTTAAATTATATATTGCAGCAATCAAGATGATCATAGATAGTTAACAATCTCAATCAAAAGATAACTAATGACTTTACTCATCAATACTCCAAAGATTCTCTAAGCTAAGCTTGTGAAAATTGGAAAAATTCAGCCCAAAAAGGAAATATTTCAAAAAAAATTGAAAATTTTGCTATTTCCCTCCCCCAAACTTACATTATCTTTAATGTTCAAATAAAAGAAAAGAGAGAAGAAGAAAGTACTCCCCAGAATGTGAATTCGAAGCATGCGGCTCATGTGATAAAGTTGGAAGACAATTGACCATATAGAAAGAAAAATGAGACCAGCTATAAAAAGGGAAATAACTGTTGGGAAGTTTTGAAAATCAACCTTGAATTTGACCCATAACCACCATCCATGAAGCCTAGAGACACTAGAGAACACAAGAAACAAAGCAACACTCAAAAAGAAAGAAACAACTAGTACTAATATGGCCAATTGCCACTTATTAAGCTTAAAAATAAGGAAATCATGAAACTAAAAGGTTAAGGAGAAGGGAAGTGGCAGTTCTAATTTTAAGTCTTTAGTTTGACTTGACCACCTTCATTGGGGAGTGGAAAGTGTGATTGTGGACACTTGACGATCAATAGGTCCACCAAAAAAATGCTTCAATCACTGTCCCTTAAGCTTAAAAGTTATATTAATACCTAAATATTAAAGTTCCATTGCTCTATCAAGAGAAACATGAATAACTTCCAATGGACCTAACAATCTAGACTTCACTTTACTAGGAAAAAACTTTAACCTAGAATTGTATGATAAAACTAGTTCGCCAGGTTCAAATTTCCTATTCAATATCTTTTTCTCATATGCCACATCTTAGTTTTCTCTTTGTATAATTTGACATTCTCATATGCATCTAACTTTAATTAATCCATCTCATTTAATTGCAAAGGCTCTTCTAACATCCAGCTTCCATATCAAAATTTAAATGCTTGATAGCCCAATATGCATGATGTTCAAGTTCAATAGGAAAATGACATGCTTTACCAAATACTAGTCTATAAGGACACATTTTAATAGGAGCTTTGAATGTAGTTCTATAGGCCCACAATGCATTACCAAGTTTTTGAGACCAATCTTTCCTAGACCCATTCACTATCTTTTCCAAGATTCTTTTAATCTCCCTATTAGAAATTTCTATCTATCCACTAGTTTAGGGATGATAAGCAGTGGCAACTTTATGAGTAACCCCATATTTGGAAAGTAAAGCATCAAACGGTTTGTTACAAAAGTGTGAACCTTCATTATTGATTATTACCCTAGGAGTGCCAAACCTAGTAAAGATGTGCTTTTTCAGAAATATGGTCACCACTCTAGCATCATTCTTAGGCAATGCCCTTGCTTTTACCCCTTTGGAAACATAGTCCACAACAACCAAGATGTATTTATTACCAAATGAAGAAACTAATGGTCCCATGAAATTTATACCCTAAACATCAAAAAGTTTAATTCAAACATTATGTTAAGTGGTGTAGAGATCAATACACCTCGCAAACAGCCACAAGAACAGATTGTTAGGGCAGAGAAAATAGCAAAACAGTAAGTAAAAATAAACGAACAGCAAGCTGGAAAAACAAAAACAACAAACTCCCTTTCGACGCTTGGCATTGGAGAAGAAGAAGGTGGATTTTCAAGGCTCAACATTAATCGGTCCGACACCCACAAAAGATAACCAAGAATCGGTTCCAAGCACAACCCAAGAATTGCATTCAATTAACACCCAAAATGGCCTCAAACACAAAACCCACAACCGAGAATCTCATACCCACACAAGGATGAAGAAACCCCACCAAGGAGAACCCTCTTCTCACTCTCGGCTCTCTATCTCTCTCTCTCTCTCTTCTTGCATTCTCTTCTATTCGGCGCCCCTTATTTCCACAAAATATCGATACAAATAACCTCCTAAGAACCAGATAGAGATCTCCAAGGATGAGGATAACCATCGGGTTATCCGATAGATTAAGATAAGGTAGGAGGATCAAACCTGCATGAAATCGGTCAAAGGAAGAAATCCAAGCTTCTGTTGGAATCGGGAGAACAAACGCCTTCAACAGAAATGAAGAAGCTAGGTCAAACAAGGATATATATATGTGGGCTTTGTGATAAGGTATTGTGGGCTGTGGACAAATGGGCTTGGTCATTGGGTTTGAGCAGTTGGGCCAAGACCAACTTTCCTCAAACCCAAAGTAAATGTGCTTGGGCCATCTTCTTGTTGGGTCACCTATTTGTGGGATTGGACGTCTCAATATAACTATCAATCCTGCATCGAGGCCTATGATAGATAACTTACCCGACCAAAACATCATCGCCTTGGACTTGTTAGGTATTACACCTCAACAAATCTCCACCTTAATACCTAACAAGGCCTACACACAAGCAAATGAATTTATTAGTTGACACAAATACCAAACAAATTGAAAAAAAAAATTCACTTACCTTTACCAATGTTTAAAAGTGCAAGACATCTTCTAAACTTGGCCAACGTGAGAACCTTAGTTCCCATATCTGAAGGATTATACTCAGACAATATTTTCTCAAGTTTAACAATTTCTTGGGACACAATGTCACAAATAAAATAAAGTCTGATATCAATGTGTTTAGTGCGTTCGTGAAACACGTGATTTTTGCACAAATGAATAGCAGATTGACTATCTGAATATAAAATCACGTCATCACTCAAAACACTTAGTTCTTTGAGTAAACCCTTAAACCACAATGCTTCTTTAATGCTTCAGTGGCGGCTATATATTCAGATTCGATAGTAGAAAGAGCAACTATGTGTTGAAGTTGTGACTTCCAACTAATGCAAGTATCACATAAAGTAAACACATAGGACGACATGGACTTTCTATTATCCCTATCACCGGCATAGTCAGAATCTGTAAATCCTTTTAGTTTTACTCCTTCAGTTTTATGTTTATACACTAAGCCAATGTCACATGAACCTTTCAGATATCTTAACAACCATTTCAGAGCTTCCCAATGTTTAGGACCAGGGTTAAACATAAACCTGCTAAGTGTACTAATTGCATGAGCTAAGTAGGTCTAGTACACACCATCAAATACATTATAGATACAATGACATTAGAGTATGGTATTTTACTCATGTATTCTTTCTCTTCTTCATTAGCAGGTGACTGTTCTTTAGACAATATGAAATGGCTAGCCAAAGGTAAGGAAACAGGTTTACAATCATGCATACCAAATTTTTTCAATATTTTCAAAACATAAGATGATTGGTGTAGAAATAAACATGAATTTGACTTATTCCTCTCAATTTCCATTCCAAGGATTTTTCTAGCATTTCCTAGGTATTTCATGTCAAATTCTTTATCTAGAGTTAGGTTTATTTCATTTATCACCTTCAAATTTGGGCCAATTAAAAGCATGTCATCAACATATAACAATAAGAACACACAATTATTATGTTGTTGAAAGTATAGGCAATGATCAAACTCACTCCTCTTAAACCCAATGGAATGCACATAAGAGTCAAAGCATTTATATCATTGCCTAGGGGACTGTTTCAAACCATATAAAGATTTCTTAAGGTAACACACATCATAAGGTTTATCTTTATCTTCAAAACCCCTAGGTTGACATATATAAATCTTTTCTTTAAGGTCCCCATGCAAGAATGCAGTTTTTACGTCTAATTGTTCAAGTTCCCAATTAAAATGTGCAACTAAGGCAAGTATTACTCTTATAGTGGTATACTTGACAAGGGGAAAAAAGATTTCATTATAGTCTACCCCCTCCTTTTGTGTGAACCCCTTAGCTACCAACCTAGCTTTAAATCTTATTGGTTCGTTCCCACTAGTACCCTCTTTCACTTTATAAATCCATTTGCAACCCACTAAGGATTTGTCTTTTGGCTTAGGCACTAATTCCTATGTTTGATTTTTATAAAGTGAATTCATTTCTTCTTTCATTGCTTTAACCCATTCCTTAGAGTTTTCACTTTTAACTGCCTCATCATATGTATTTGGCTCTTTGTCAACTAATTCTTGATAACTGGCATAAGCAAGACTATAGTCAATTCCTAATCTTTGAGGAATCCTATATGGTCTTCGCTCTCTATCTCTAGTCAATTGGTAATCGGTTAAAGGGTCTTGGTTAACAGGATGTTCTTCTTCCACATCCTCACTACTCTCTTCCTCAGTAATAGGCTGATTTTGAGTATCATTCTCCACCTCACTAGGGGTAACAGGAATGTGGGTACTCATTCTCTCCACCTCAACCACAGGCTCTTCACTATCTTATTGTTTCTCACTCACCAAATCAGACTCATCCTTAAGACATGGCATATCTACTTCATTAAATGTGACATCCCGACTAATAATGATTTTGATACCCTTTTGGTTTCTATCCCATAACCTATATCTCTTAACACCTTCAGGATAACCTAAGAAGACACACTTGCTAGCTCTAGGATCTAGCTTTCCCTCACTCTGATGGGAGAAAGCGTCACAACCAAAGGTCCTTAACACAGAATAGTCCGCACATTTACCATACCAACGTTCATAAGGAGTATCACCGTTCAAAACAACAGAAGGAGTCAAATTGGTCAAATAGCAAGCAGTCATAATAGCCTCACCCCATAATGACTTAGGCACACCAGAACTCAACATCATACACCTAACTTTGTCAAGTAAGGTCCTATTCATCCTCTTAGCAACATCATTATATTGTGTGATTAGTGGTTAATTTTGTAAAATTTTGTTATAATTATAACCCCTATTTTGATTTTAAATTGGTTTAATTGAATAGTTATGTGTAATATATATATATAATATATTATAATAAACATGTAAATATAATATATATATATATTAAACATAATACATATACTCAATGGAGTGCATGCGTGGAGCATCTATATAATATATAAGTATATAATATACCATATAATATATCATATAAATATATACATAATATATAATTTAATAACACTCAATTGCTTGCTTGTAGGATGAAAAGGGTGGGCTTGGAAACTCAAATTGGATTGAAGAATGAAGAATTTAAACCCAACCCATGAAAAATTAAAACCCAACACATGCCCATTAAATTGAAGGCCCAAGGCCCAACACATGTTTAAGGCCTAACTTAAGCAAGCTCATGGAAGACATTATTTGAAGAAGACCCAAGCATTTTTTTTAATCCTAATAAAGACCAAAAACCCAATTATAGAAAGTTATTTTTTATTTTTAAATATTTGTTTTATGAGTGCTTTATTAGGTATGTTTTTTTAGCTAAAATCCAATTAATTTTAGGTGTGTATTATAGCTAAAATCTATTTAACTTTATGAGTGCTTTATTATGTGTATATTTTAGCTAAAATCCATTTAACTTTAAGTGTGTGAGTACCCATTGGATATAATTATGTCTAGTTGAATAATTGAAATTATGTGGTTTGTATTGCATTTTATGGGCTATAAATAGCTCATTTGATTGCATTTGTAAGGGGGATTATTATTTTTGAATCAAAATTTAGTTGTTTTCTTAGAATTCTCTATTTGATAATTACTTTTGTTCTCTCTTATTTTCTCTATTGTTTTCTCTTATGATCTTACTTTCTTTCTTTTTTCTCTTGAATTCTTATGTCATTTATTGTTAGTTTATTATCCACCGCCTAAATGGCTAGTTAATTTATGCCTTTAAATTTTTGCAATTTTAATTCCTGTCTTTTTATTATCCACCGCCTAAATGGCCGGTTAGTTTTTACTATTTTAATTCATGTTATTTAAATTATGTTATTTAAATTACGCCATTTAAATTCCTGTCAATTAACTTTCAAATAAAGATGAGTAGCTAAATCCAATTTTGGGTTAAGACAAGGACAGTGTACAACGCTAATGATTCCCAAAGAAAGCTGCGCTTTAAATGAGTAACATTAATTTAAATTTCAGTATGAGTGTGCATTAATTATTGAAAAATCACTAGGTTTGGATTGGAGCATAAGCCTAACTTAGAGCTTTCATGCCATGTATGAGAGTTACTAGAATTGGAAACGCTATCATACACAAACCTGGATGATTAATTTAGTTGTTTCGTATATTAATTGCAATCGGATTTATGGTAGTTGCTTAAACTAGAATCTTGCATATCATGTATGGGGATTTCTTAAACTAGAACTATCATTATCTCTAATTGCATTTAATAACAAACCCTCATATCTGAAATTAAATTAATGTTACTAACCTTGTCTGCTAAAATTTGGGAATCAACAGGTTAGCGCTGAAATTGTCTTAACTTAAGTGCTATCCAATTTCATATTCTCACATTTAGCGTTTATTTCAACTTCTGCCATGCTTTATTTTCTAGTATCTATTGTCTAAAAATAGATAAAAAAATCTTGTTGCCAATTTGTCCAAATCCATGTGCGTGTGTGTGACATTCCTTTTCTTTTGCCATAAATAAATCTCTTAGTGGACGACCTGGACTCATCCAGAAAATACAAATTTAAATTTGGACTACAACTGCACTTGTACACTGACGAGTATAAACCTCTCACCAAAATAAAGAAAAAAATATAAAAGTTTTAATATGTTTTTATTGTGTTTTAATTGCAGGGTGAGAATGCAGCCATTGTGGAGTATAAGGGATTGTTTTATGTCTAGTGATGCCACTCTCAATGCACATATTGTCAAAACTAGCATTACAAAACTCAAGACCATTATCCGTTCTCAAAAATTTTATTTTATTGCCAGTTTGATTTTCAAATTGAAATTTTCAATTTTTAAATTTTTGAAAAGTATCATATTTTTCCTTTAACAAATAAACCCATACTCACCTAGAGAAGTCATCAATAATGGACGAAAAATACTTATTGCCTCCAAAAATGAGATTGCTCCTAAGTCCCCACAAATCCGTATGAATATACTCTAAGATTCTAGACGTCTTATGACTACTAGATGAGAAAGAAAGTCTATGGTGTTTTCCAAGCACGTAGTGGTCACAAAATGGCAAATCTGACACCTGATTCTTACCAAATACACCTTTATTGTTAAGAAATTTAAGTCGCTTAACACTTATGTGAGATAACCTATTATGCCACTTTTGTGTGTGATCAGTGTCAACTGATGCAATAGTGAGAGTAGTGCCACTAATTACTTCAACATAGGTGATATATATGTCATTTTTCCTAACTGCTTTAAAGGCTCTAAGAACGCCTTTAAACATTTTAATCATACCATTGCCAACCCCACCTGTGAAACCTATCTTTTCTAATTCCCTACATAAATTAGATTTCTACCCATCTGTGGAATGTACCTAACTCCATTTAGTGTATGCACAAATTCATTTTCAAATCTAACAGTTATGTCACCAACACCAACAACTTTATAAGCCACATTATTGCACGTAATGACATGCCCATGATCAGACTCATGCAAGTTTTCAAACCAGTGTTTATGAGATGTGATATGAAAAGATGCACCGGAGTCTATGATCCACTCATGCATATGGGAGTTCATAAATAGATTAAATTCAGATGATTCTTGGTTCATAAACATATATACCTCCCCAGTATCACATGTAGAAGATATAACATTGGCCTCACTCATTTCTTTCTCTTTTTGTTTGTTTTTCTCTACATAGCAGTCTTTTATAAAATGTGGTAGTTTTCCACAACCATAGCATTTTTTACCTTTTGCCTTCCCTTGTGATTTAGACCTATTTCTACCCTTTTTCTTGTCACTCTTATTTTGTCCCTCACCACCCCTATTTTGAGGCCTTCCCCTCACAAGATGTATCTCTCCACCTCTTCTCTCGTTTCGTTCAGCTTTCATTTCCCTTTCCTTACACTCAAGAGATTCAACTATAATATCTAGAGTAAGGGTTTCTCTCCCATATTTAATTGCATTCTTGACCTCCTTATATATGTCAGGAATAACATTTAAAAGAATAATAGCTTTATATTCTTCAGTAATTTTTTCACCGCAATTAGTGATATCTTGAACAACTTTATTGAAAATATCAAGATTATCATCTATATCTTTTGAGGGGTCAATTTTAAAACTAAAGAAACTTTCAAGTAAGAAGAGTTTGTTAGGAGCGAACTGGGTTAAATAGAGTTTCTCTAGTCTTTTCCAAAGTTCTTGAGTTGTATCATGTTTACCAACTTTGCGTAAAATCGAGTCAGACAAGTCCAAGATCAAAAGTATATGCTAACTCATCATTTTTCTTTTTTTCTTCTTTAGTGAGGGTTTTATCAAAAGTGTTATCAATTGCTTTTGAAACCCTTTGTTGAACCAATATTCATTTCATTTTTTGTTGCCAAATTGCAAAATCACCTTTTCCATTAAATACACCTAACTCAAAGTGATGTGCAGCCATGATATGCACAAAGCACACAAGAATGCAACACAAAAACAAGACAAAAAACATATTCGAGTAGACTATTTTTGGGTTCTTTAGATGTCAATCGAAACAAATTCTAAAGACACAAAAAGGACTAGTTGTTAAGGTGCAAATTTTACAACAACTTAAACAAACAGGAAATCAACAAAACATCAATCACACTGAGGATTAAATCACAGCTAATGAAGGCAAGTAATCACATAATAACCCTAGCTCTAGCAACATGTATTGGTTACCACCACAGGGTAACCCCCAACCTAATGGCCACCCCCTCCCGATGGCCTGCTAGTTGCTGGAAATTTAAATAGGGTTAAGAAAGTTCTCACCGAGCGGACTGATAAATCAGTTCGTAAATGAAAAGGGAGTCTGAAAGAACTGATCACAGAGGGCTGATGTGCTCTTCGGTAGAGCACGCTGTTTAGGAGTTGTAGTCGCTAAAGCCGCTGCTCGTCGCTGCTGCGGTCACCACACGCCGCTGCTGCCAGTGATGTTGAGTGACATGTGCCGCACCCACAGGTGCGCCTTAACGTTGAGAAACCCACGTAGGGTCTCACGCGCTGAGTTTTGAATGGAGCAAGGAGATCTAGCCAGATCTTCAAATTTGGGTTATGTTTGTGCAAAACGTTCCAGATCTGAAATCGGCTAAGAAGTTGCCAATTTCTTCCACCCACGAAGCCATCAAGGCTTTGATACCACTTTGTAGAGATGAATACACCTCGCAAATAACCACAAGAATAGATCATTAGGGCAGAGAAAATAGCAAAACAATAAGTAAAAATAAATGAACAACAAGTTGGAAAAATAAAAACAGCAAACTCCCTTTCGACGCTTGGCAATGGAGAAGAAGAATGTGGATTTTCAAGGCTCAGCGTTGATCAGTTCAACACCCACAAAAGATAACCAAGAATCGGTTCCAAGCACCGCATTCAATCAATACCCAAAACGGCCTCAAACACAAAACCCACAATCGAGAATCGCACACCCACACAAGGACGAAGAAACCCTACCAAGGAGAACCCTCTTCTCACTCTCGGCTCTCTCTCTCTCTTCTCGCATTCTCTTCTGTTCGGTGCCCCTTATTTCCACAAAATATCAATACAAATAACCTCCCAAGAACCAGATAGAGATCTCCAAGGATGAGGATAACCATCGGGTTATCCGATAGATTAAGATAAGGTAGGAGGAACAAACCTGCATGAAATTGGTCAAAGGAAGAAATCCAAGCCTCTGTTGGAATCGGGAGAACAAACGCCTTCAACAAAAATGAAGAAAGCTAGGTCAAACAAGGATATATATATGTGGGCTTTGTGATAAGGTATTATGGGCTATGGACAAATGGGCTTGGTCATTGGGTTTGAGCAGCTGGGCCAAACCCAACTTTCCTCAAACCTAAAGTAAATGTGCTTGGGCCATCTTCTTGTTGAGTCACGTATTTGTGGGACTGGATCTCTCAATATAACTATCAATTCTGAGCCGAGGCCTATGATAGATAACTTACCTGACCAAAACATCATCACCTTGGACTTGTTGGGTATTACACCTCAACAAGTGGCATCTCATGTTTGTTGGATATGTTACCTACTCTATAACATCTATCACAGATTTTAAAAAGGTTACAGGCATACTTAATTAAAAGGACTAAGCTAATAAAAGCCTAATTACAACACTTTTGTAGCAATCTTATTCCCAAAAAAGTGACCACCATAATCAAAGGCATGACAATGCATCAAAATATCATTATATTCTTCACTAGGCATACATCTCCTAAGCATTTGATCATTACAAATTCTGAACAAGTAAGGTTTATCCCAAATATAATACTAAACATTGTGCAAGAATTTCTTCTTTTGATAAGCATTCAAATTAGGGGGACAGACTTTACTTACAATAAAGTTAACAAACTCAGCATACCAAGCCCAAACTTCGACGAAGCAATAGGACTCACCATAAACTAGCTTGGTTAGATGAATTTGTCAGCTTGGTTCGCACATCAACTACCCACGCTTCTACTTCTAAGTTATTAGGTAATAGTTTTCTTCAAACAATTTTATACAGCAAAATATATATATGGACTCATCCACTTGTGGTTAACTAATAACCTCAAAAATTATGCTACGATAAAATCATTATTGGAATTTTTTTTTGAAATAATAAAAAAATGCCAAACATGCCCTTAAGGCCAAAATACCTTTTAAACCAAAAACGAGAAACCTTAATTTCTCAAATAAAAAATCCTAGATGAAATTGCTATCCCCTTCATGCCTTCATCGTCCATGGCTTGGTCATCTCCGCCATCGCTAGCCATTTCCTTCATCTTCGCCTCTCATTGTTGTAGTCAGAGTTGTAGGCGTCACCATCGTTGTCGCTGGGGAAGGTTAAAAAAAAAAACGTGACATAGTGATGTACTTTGGCATTGGAAATGGTGGATGTAGGCAGTTGGTTGAAGGCAAAGAGTTGCATCAATCATCCTCACTAAGAAGATGTTCAACATTTCTAATACTAGAAAAGGTAGTGGAAAGCCAAGAAAATGGTCGGTCGTAGGTGGATATCTTCACGAAGAAGATGAACAACGACAGATGTGACACCATTGGCTTCTCCCACTAGCCTTTCGCAACCATCGACTTCTCTCACCACCAACTGCATTCGGTCAGTCTCTACTATTTCTTCTCTGTGTTTTCATACATACGATCAAATACTTGTTAAAAAGAAAAAAACATATTCCCTTTCACATACATACACATTGAATCCTTTTTGTACAAACGTATATACATATACCCACTATACATTTATACTTTCATATAGTATGAACAAATTTACATATGTATACTAGTATGTATGTGTATATGTATACTACATTCATGTATACATATGTATTACTTGACACATACACACATGTGGATACTTAACAAGAAAAAGACCTTTAAGTTCTAAAAGTGTAGCAATGGATTCAATGCCAAGTCTTAGTGTAAATCACTGAAGGAAATACACTATGAACCACAATCCTATTTACTGTAAGTATTTGTTCTTTCATTTTGAAGAGAAAAAGACTACGTTCTCTTTACTATTTTCAACTCGTTTTGACTTTTTAATTTTTTTAAAACATTGAAAATACGTTTATTTTGTTATTTTCAAAAACAAGAAAAAAATTTGTAAAGGAAAACCAAAAGGTGTTTTTAGCCAAAACACGTTGAAAACACCAAAACGCGGAAAACACTCATTCCTCCCCCTAATCTCGCACACAGTAACATCTCTCGTGTTTCTCCTCTCTTATCTTCATTCTCAAGGCTTGGCCGTCGATCGCGACCGCCATCGTCATCACTGTTGCGAGCCACTATTGACCCCATTGATTATGTCTCATCTCTTATCTCTTATCTCTTATCTTATCTCTCTTCTCTGTTGGTTTTTGGGTATGTTGGTTGATGGGGATAAGTGTGTCGGGTGGTTGGATCTGATTGCTAGAAACCACTGGCCATAGTGGTCGGTGGCGACTGGTAGTGCGTTTATGTGGGTATAGGTTTGGCTAAAAGTTTAACCATAGATGTATGGAGATTTGACCGTTGGATATTGTTGATTTTTTCATATGTTGGTTGATGGGGATGAGGGTGTCGGGTGGTTGCTTTTGATTGCCGGAAACTACCGACCATGGTGGCCAGTAGCAACCGACAGTCTGTTTTTCAGTTTTGGCTAAAAATTAAAAATAAATCTATGAAAATTCTGCTGTTAAATCTAGCCAATTTTTGTGTATGTTAACTCACTTGATCTGACGTTTCTAATGGTAGGTTCTGATCGTGTGAATTTTCAATCGGAGTTGGTCGCCGACGATGAAAAAGATGTAGGGTGCAGAAGAGAATAGAAGAAGAAAAGAGAAAAAAGAAAAAGAAAAAAAAGAGGAAAAAAAATTATTTTTAAAATTTAAAAAACGTAGTATATCTATATTATAATTAAAAATATAGACTAACATATAGTATATTATTAAATATTACACATATTATGTATAATAATATTTAATATAAATTATCACTCAGATGTGAGTAATTCATTAATTAAATTTATTATTTTATTTTAATAATAGAATTTCATTAAAAAGAGTTAATTTTATTATTTAATAATCAAATTCATTGAATAAAATATCATAAAATAATTTTTCTCAAAATTCTAAAATAAACACGTTTTATAGTTTTTTGTTTTAAAAAATAATTTTTTTTAAAATAACAAAAAATATATTTTTAGTTTTTTGAAAATAAACTATCAAAATAGAAAAATAAAAATGAATTTAAAATTTAAAATTAAAAATTAAAAACGTAAATAGAATATAGCCTAAATCTTTTGATAAGAGAGTTTTTTGTATGCACACTTTAATCACTTTGCATGGTTATATTTATAATTGCCCAACAATTAAAAAGGTGCAACTGTTCTCAATGACTATAACTACTCAAAGATGTGCACTCATTATAAATAGCTGCATCTCGGTTATAGTATTATATATATATATATATTACACTATTATATATATAATAGTGTATTATATATATATAATAGTGTAATTGATAAAATTAGATTCGAGTCAACCTCTCATTTAGGTTTGGCCCAAATCAAATATTAATAATCTTATTATTATTTTATCTCAATATTATTCATGATGTTATTTTATTTTCTCCACTTTTCAAGTGATTTGCGGTGAATCTTGTATAAGGTGTTCAAAATTATATTAGTCGTGTGGATTTATTGCTATTTTTTTTAGAAATTTTTATTTTCTGAACATAAGAAAGTTTTTTTTTTTTAATAAAATTGACATCATCTCTTATTTGGAAGTCTCGTTAGGAAGTCAATTTTTTTAATAAAAATAATAAATATATATAAATAATATATCGTGACGTGACGGGAGCGTGAACACGTTGTTGTTCACTGTTTAGAAATCTAAACTCGTTCGCTCTTTGATTTTGATTCTCTCTCTCTCTCTCTCTCTCTCTCTCCCTTGCCTGTCTTTGTCTTCAAGCTCGAGTCGCCGCATGGCTATGCCCAGACCAAGGCCTGGCCGATCGACCGCTCTTCGCGACTCGGATGACCCTCGACTCACCGAGTCCGAGAAGTTAGAGGGCCCTGGAAGCTGGGACGCCCTCGAATGGACCAAGATCGAGGTACTTGAACGAATTCCCCCTACATCTTCTTTTCCTTTTCCTTTCTAGGGTTTTCAAATTTGACTGTCTGAACCCAACAATGTTCGCGACTGATTTATTTGTTTGCTTCTACGACACCGCAGTCTGTTTCGAGGTCTGTTCCTGAAGGCGTGTTGGAGTTCTTGCTTGAATCTGAACGAGTCATAGCTCAGGTACTTTTTGATGTCAATTCTGCTTATCTTTCAGTTTTGTTCTCGGAATGCATCGCGGTGCAATTTGGTTTTAGAATCTTCGTGAATTTCAAATAATTCAAGCGAAGGGGGTTGGGTTGGGTGGAGGATTCTGATGAATGCGTCTTAATTCTACTACTGCGGTATGATTTCTTTGGTGAAGATGAAAAAGTTCTTGACATTTCTAATTCTTTTGGCTAGATTTTCTGAATAATATGAATATTGTAAAAAAGGACATTCCCAGAGCATGAGGTTCTGCTTTGTACGTAGCATTTTCTTTCCTTTTTGAAAATATGCTATTTTAACATTTCAAGACCGTGACCGTTTAATCTCAAAAGAGTAACTTTACCGTTTCTACCAAGCCTTGCCCTCAAATAATGTGAATTTTTCTTATTTAGTAATTTGCCACAGTTTCTAATATTTGCTGAATTGGAATCTGTATCTTTGTTTCTTCATCGAAATCGCCAATGGGTTCTTCACCATTTCTTTGAATTTGCTTTAGCCCAGAGAGTAGAGTTTTTTGATGTGAAAATATAGTAACAATGGGCAAGGACGGTCACTCATGACGATCTTCATGCAAATTTCACCAATCTAGTGGGTAAATTGACAGTATTTAGGGTGGCTTGCTAACTCACCTTCAAAGAAATATTTAAATATTTTTAATGCATGAATATGTGTGTGTTTTTTTTAACTGCTAGTATTTTATTCAATGATGAATCATGGTGGTAGAATGATAAGCCCAGTTTGCAATTGGAAATCCATGAATGCTAGCTGAGGTCAAGTTAATGGACCATTGTAGATCAAAGTCGACTAAAATTAACATGTTGATTTCAAGAATATGTCTGTTCAAGCAAACCCTTTTGGTCCTATTTAATGTGGGCCATTCTTTTTTCCACCATTACCAATTATTTCTGTATTACTGGTAAATATTAATGCACATACAATGTTGAATTTTCTGTTTACTTCACGAGATTAATGATTCACATTTTGCCTTTCCGCGCTAGCTTGTTCTAGATTTTTGTTTCACTTCTTTCTTGATGGTATTTAAAAGTCAAGCTCGGTCTGGGAGCCTTTTTCAGAAAATTACTTCTTCATGTTCCTCTGTTGTTTTTTGGCACAAGAGATCAGAAGCGATGATAACCACCCTGGTGACTACTCCATTTTTTAGCCTCTACCAATCACACGAATTCCCTGGGCTATCACTCTCTGTACATTCTTTTTTCTGCCTTTTTCCCCTTGTAAAGATGATGTGGGAAACTTAAATGAGAAAGCATTAAATGGTTGAAACTTTTGGGCAACTTTCTATGTTTGTTGATCTTAGCATGATGTTGGGGACTTTTCATTACTTTCCAAGTTGTCTAGTTTTTCTCTATTGACAATTTAATACAGGTAAGTCAGTTCATAAAACAATTTTTTTCACTTGTTTGTTTTATTCTTCCCCTCTGCCTAGTGGGATTAAGGCTTACTGTTGTTCTTGTTGTTTTGATTGTTTTATTCTTCCTATTTCTTTGTTTGGCTACTGATATGTCATGATATAGCTAGACTTTGTGGTTCCTCAATTTTGGTTCCAGGGATATGGTGTGGTTCTGGTTAACACTGACGAGGCAGGTACCTTATTTGTGACCAATTATCGTCTTCTATTTCTGGTAAGTTCTGCATGCCATAGTATCTACCACTGCCCCTCTTCTTTTCTGGAAGCCAATTATTTATTCCTAATAAGTGATTACTTTCTTCAAGAGTGAGGGATCCAGAAATGTTATCTCTCTTGGCACTATTCCACTGGCTACAATAGAGAAGTTCAACAAAATTGTAAGTCTGTTCCTTGTTTCTTCTTTTCCTTATACTGTAATCTTTTTATCCATGTTCATGATGCAGGATTTTCATTCTTCAAAAATCCAATGCCCTCTGAAAGAATAAGAATTAGCCTTTTGGTACTAGTGAGTTAGAATGAGTGTTTTGGGAATTATTTAGGGTCTAAGAGGTGCTCTTAAATTTTTTAGTGTGGTTAGTAGAACAGTGCAGAATGTAAGTTTGGTCCTCTGATTGGGTAAATGGAGTTCATACATTTTGTCATACTGACTACTATAATAATATGTAGTTTTTCTTAAACTATATGCATACTCAAGGGAGTATTCAAGTAAAGTTGAGCGTGATACTCAGATAATGAAGATCAAAGTTTGTTTATTAAAAAGAAAGGAGGCCAAATTTTGTTATCGTCATGGGGTACTTGATTGAGAAATCTTAATTTCTAATTCATTTAACTGACACTAAGTACTTGGCCAAGCCCTGGGGCAATGTACTAATGTGATTCTTTTGAGAAGAGAACTTTGTGGTGATGCTATACTGGCCCCTCTCTCTGTCTCTCTCTCTCCATATGTGTGTGTGTGCATGCTTGTTTCCTGTCTATATGTTAGGTTCCTAAAGTTGAGCTAGGGTTTAGAAGGAATTTTGAGGGAGGAGAACAGATTGGACGGAGGAAACAAAACAGAACGAGGGAGAGACAGAGGTGGTGAGGGAGAACAGAGGAGATTGAGAGAGAATTCTAGAGGGGAAAAGACTGAATTTCAATTATCAATTTCCACAACAACCCCTATGTACATCTCCGGTAGCTTTATATAGCTACTTCCTTTAGGTTGGCGGTAAGTTGGTTACAGTTACAGTGTAAACCAAAACAGAGAACACAAACAAACAGAAAATACCTACTAGATTTACTATTTTATACTTGGGGTCCTAACACTATCTTTGGTTTTAAAGAGAAATTGCATCATGGTCATTTATATGTGCATACTAGAGAGTAGAAAGAGGACTTTGTTGCACTATGTTCATATTGGACAAACTTAAGTCGCAAAAACACATGCACTGGATGTCACATGTAAACTGTGCTTTGTGAAGTATCCTCTCTCTCTCTCTCTCTCTCTCTCTCTCTCTATACATATATAAGAAATTCTAGGGGTTGCACATGTTATGCATGCACCATATATATACATATATTGGAATTGGAGACATTCCTGCTATTTTTGTAGGTCACTGTGTTTTCTGTGATCTACTTGATACCTAAGATGGTCTTTGAAGTCTTGCTAAGAATTGATGCACTCCTTTTTTTCCTTTACCGGAATGAAATTTATTCAATTATCAACTTCTCATCCTTCAATTCACTTGACCTCTATTATTTGTTTTTCTTCGTATATGAATTAAATCTTTATATTTGGTCATTGCTTGGCTGTAGGTTATGAAGCCACAATCAGCCCCTCGACAGTCTGAGAAGAATCCATCACGGCGACTTCTCCAGATTATAGGTATATTATTCAACAAATTGCTCTGGGGAGTTTCTTGTATCTCAGTTTATTTAATGACACTGTTTCAATAATGTTAGGATTTTATTGTTTGAGGTCAAATAGAATTGTTACTGTCTGGTATTTGTAAACTTTTGGAGTATAAGTGTCTAATGTAAATCTAGCTTTTTGATTTTTTACATGGTAAAGGTGTTGAAACTGATGCCAATATGGGAGTCAGTACCTTTTTTGTGGTTTAAATGCTAAAAATACTGATATTCCTTTTTATATTTTTTTGCACTCCAGTTGTGCCTCGCTTCCCCTTCCCCCCTCCCTTTTTATTTATATTGGAGAACTTCTACCAGCACACTTTGTCATCTAGTACAAGCCAGTTTTGGATTTGCTCCACCCACACAACAATCTTATCTGTTAAGCTCAAGCGATTTGTGCCATGTGAGATTCAAACATGAGATCCTTGTAGGTAACACCAGCATGCAATCACCTGCAAATTATGCATATTAGTTAAGCTCAGCTGTTTATGACCTTTGGGAATGAACCTTTAGGCCTGCAGGCTAGTAATAGAAACCTTCTTAACATTTGGGCCACTTGAACGGATTTTGTTCCCTGCTACTTATAAGCAACAATTAGTTAATGTGTTGAAAGTTATAATGCTTCGTGTTGTGGGTGGGATTTTAGTGGGTCTGCTATTCACACAAATTTTGGAGTTGTGCAATCAGGCAAGGATTGGTTGGTCCATATCCCTGGCTAAAATTTGTGTCCTGTTCCATCTTGATTTGGGAATACATAAGCTTTTTCATCTTGATTTTGGAATACATAAGCTTTTCCTTTTTCACATTAGGAAGTTGTGTTTAAGTGACTTTAACTGTGCAAAGATCACATGAAAATTTTCCTCTTGTATTGTTGAGAAGTAATTAATGGAAACCCTGCAGGTGCAGTTGGAAAAAGTGAGAGATGTTCTCATGACAAAGGCTGTCAGAAAACCATCAAAGGGACAATTCTCACATTGGCGTATAGAAACAAAGGGAAAAAAATGAACAAAGTCTCTGATGGAAAAACCATTGGATTGGCTATTAGGGTTTTGAAGGGTCAAGAATTGCATGAGCAGAAGCTATGGGTCCTCTCCCATGGTTTGACCATGAGCACACTTTAAAAGAGAGAAGGTATAGTGGAAATGAGAGTGGTTAAGATGAGGTGAAGAATGAATGAGGGATTCTCTTATCTAACACTATCCCCCACTGACACGCAATACGTGCTTTTCTGTTCACATTGTATATTACTATTGATCTGTTGTGTGCGTGAGTGGCTTTGGGCCAGCCAGCTATAATTTATAGTAACCTTCAGCTTAACTGTAGCCTTTCCAAGGAATGAGAAGTGGGTTAGAATCAAACTGAACCAAGAAGTTTGAGTTTGGCTTGATATTTGTCATGTACCTAGGGTTTAACCTAGGGTTTGGATTGGAATTTGGAAGAATCTGAGAGAATTAGGACCAAGAACAGAGTGGATTGAAGGAGAATTGAACAAGAGTGGGGAGATAATAGATAGAAATGAGGGGGAGTTGCAGATAGAACAGAGAAAGGGAGAGATTAGAGAGAAAGCAAAGGGAAATGGGAGGGAATTGATGAGAGGGAAGCTAAAATTCAATTATCATTCAAACATATCCTATGAATAGTCTTCAATAGCTTTATATAGCTATTATACAGAAAATAACAAACTAACAAAAAAATACAACTAGAGAAAAATACAAGTAAAATGTAAAATAGGCTAATTGTTGTTTTAGCCCTAGTAAGACCCTTGGGTCCTGACATTTCCCCCGCTTTAAAACTTTCCTTATCCCCCAAGAAATGCCAAATCGATGTCACGGATGGACCGTGACAGGGTCAGCCTTCTAATAATGATTGAATTAGGAGGCTTAAGAACAAAACAAGAACAGAGAGAGAGAGAAGGAGAAGAAGACGATAATGAGAGAGAGAGAGAGAGAGGGAAAGATTCGTGTAGAGAGAAATTCTGAATTCAATTCATTGATGCCCCCCAAGATAGCCTTAGAGAGAATATATACTCAGCCGTGGGAGGATAGGTCCGCTGTAGCAGATCCTATTCCCTCATTCTGTTGCAACCAACCTTTTTGTCTTTTCCTAGCCACTACACGTGGGACCTAGAGGCTAACTAATCCTCAACAGAAAATGACAGGAAGGAAAGCTAACAAATTACGGCAGAAAGGAAATAACCAAGAATTACAGCAATAAAGAAATTAAAGATAGGTAAACTGGATTCTTCTCATGACAGTCAAGCCTTAGGGAAGAAGAACTGAGAGGAAGACTAGAAATGGAGGGAGGATTTGAAAGGAGGGAGAATTGAGAGAGAAAAGAGAGGGAAAGAGAAATTTAGAGGGAAAAATAAACTTTGTATTACTTTCAAACATGCCCCTCTTCCTCTTCGCTTAGTCTCTTTACAGGCTTCTTTTCAATTATAATGTCTAACTAAAATGTACAATCGTTTCTAGCACTAACTGAAAGGAACAAAACATCTTAGGTATTACAAGCATAATGACTAGGTTACCCTTGGGGTTGTGACAATTCCCCCGCCTTAAGAAAGTTCTTGTCCTTAAGAACTTGCAGTGACGGGCTACGGCTTAACCAATCCCTACTTTCACTACTTCTTGTTCCCTCTCTCTTTCTTTCTCCCATGCTCTTCTTCATTGAGGAGTTGAAGTGTAGCAGTGTTTGCAACCTTTGAATGTTCTTCCTTTTCTTCAGTCCTTTCTTCGAATTCAGTAACCTATATAGAATGCAATGGTGACTCTTGAGTCCCTTTCTATAATAATTTCTGCAAATTCTTCCCGGTGATCACCTTGCAGTCATCGGTTTCTTCTTGGAGAACAACCTCTTCGTCTTCTTCTTATTCTTCTTTTTCATCTAGTCCTTCCATGTTTAGTAGCAATCTTCTACATTTGTGGCCTGGACGGAATTTGTCTCCGTTTTATAGCATGATCCTAGTTGCCTCCTATGTTCTGGCATAGAATTTTTGATTGCCTTAAGGTTAGAGTAAACCTCAGGATTTCCTTCCAATTGCCGAGTGGTGAGAGGATTATTACTCGGTAGGATTTTGTGTTTTTTAAAGATTGCTTCGAGAGCAAGTTCTTTTAACCTTGCCTTCTCTGTCGCTTATCTCACTGTAGCAGGCATCAGCATCTTGACCATGGACCTTAGTTCACCCTTGAGGCCACTGATAAAGCTTGACACAAAATATTGCTCCATGAGGGATGGTTGGGAGCTCCATATTAGAGCCCCTAGCTCCTCAAACTTCCCTTGATAGTTAGCCACCGATCCTTCCTACTTCAACTTGTTAAATTCCTCAATTACAGCTGCTATATTTCTCTCCAAAATGTTTGCACAGTTCCTTAGCAAAATCAATCCACTTGGTTTTAGTCCCTCTAGACTTGGTCCACCTTGGTACCAAAAATTAGTCTTATCATTCAGATAGGCTGTTGCCAAGTTAATACTCTGGTTTTCAGCCACATTGTATAATTGGAAAAAACACTCACACCGATGGATCCATCACCTCGGCTTTGATTCGTTAAACAATGGTATATCTAACCTTAGCATAGGAGTGTAATTGGAAGTATGAGGGGTTAATTCCCTTACCTAACCTCCTAAACCTCCTTGCTCCTTGTGTGGCATCTCCTCCGTCCTTGTCACTCCTTGTGGCCTTGGGAGGATGCCCTGATCGGACAAGCCTGGATTGAAGACTGCCTGAGGAGGAAATTCTAATGGTAATCGGAACTGAGGGAGTGATGACAACATATTGAACGTGCTATAAATCCTTTGGCCATACTGCTCCATCGTCTCCTGATGCTTCTCCAATTCTTGCTGCATACTCTCTTGTGTGGCTGTTAGATCCTCACGCATGCTCTCTCTGATCGCAGCCATATCCTTCCTACTTTGGGTGACCGCCTCGTGTGTTTGAGTCATTCCGAACTCCAACGCCTCCATCCTTGATTCCAATTGCCTCAACCTCGTTCCTTCTGCCATAGTTTCGAATTTCGATTTTGGTTTGCTTGTACGTATTGCCTCTAATCATAGTTGAAAGTCGCTTAGCTTCGCTTCGCCTTCACACTTCAAATTGAAATTGCCAAAATTCTCAACCGAGAATCGTTGGCTTGTTCCACCTTTCAGAATTGCAACAGTCGAGGATTGGTCGACTTTGCTTCAATTGTGGTCCTTCAAATCTACTCGCGATCATGACGGATTCAACGGTTGCTCCCTGACCTGCTTCTCCTTTGCGCCTTCCTTACTTCGTCGAAATCATGTTGCCATCGTCGTGATTCAACAATCGCCTCCTAGCCGATGCCTTCTTCTCACACGAACACCATCCAATGGTCGGAGGACCCTCAACTTTGATGTCACTCCTTGAGTTCACCTAGATGGCCGGAATTGCTATTTCATATCTCGCACCTAACTACCAAGGATTGCTGGAATCACCACTGATAATTGTCGGAATTCACTTGGCCTTGCGTTGCTACCAATTCTCCTGAGTTTTTACCAAAATTGTAGGACTCACAACCAAGAAGTGTTGGCTCTGATACCAAAATGTCAAGTCTCAGGGTTGAGACTTGGATAGTTTTCGGAATTAAAGAAGAACCGAAAGAAAGAATAGAAATGGAGGATTTGAAAGGAGGGAGAATTGAGAGGGAGAAAAGAGAGGGAAAGAGAAAATTAGAGGGACAAAGAAACTTTGTATTACTTTCTAACATGCTCCTCATCCTCTCCGCTTAGCCTCTTTATAGGCTTCTTTTTAGTTATAATGTGTAACTAAAATGTACAATTGTTTTCGGCACTAACTAAAAGGAACAACATAGCTTAGGTATTACAAGCGTAATGACTAGGTTACCCCTAGGGTTGTGACACTCCATAGCTTTCGATATGCATTTTCCTTCTCTTCCATAGCTTGGGTGGAGAAATTTTGAGAAACCTCTGTATACATAACAAATTTGCAGTAGCTCTCATCTACACTTTGACTAGAACACAACCAGAATCAATCACTCTCTGTTGGTCATAGTGAGCAGCTGAAACTTGCAGAGTGTTGTACTCACCAACTTTCCCCATCAGAGCTCCTTCGATGTGGGCTGGTTTGAGTCCATAGGATTGGCTAATCGTGACCCGAACTTCCTTTAATGTTTCGCCACCATCTAGTGAAATTAAGGATGATAGACATGCATCCTTAGTGGCAGTTTATGGATTCCAGAAAGACCAACTGCCATGCTCACATGCAAAAATATTTGCAATAACCTTTAAATACAATAATGGAGAAATGTGGACTTGCCTCGGATACTCAGACAAAAGCTGTCTGAGAGCGTCAAATCTAGGAGTTGTTGTAGCACAAATTTCAGTCCTCAATCCCTCCTTTTATAGAGGTGATAGAAATCTTAATTAGCCAGTTGGAGCAAGAACAAACAAAGCATCAACAGCTTTATTCTCCACAACAAAACTTTTGACTTTTGCAGCTATCTTCCTTAGCTTTCCTTTAGCTACAACCAGTCTCCAAAATTCCTCACAACTTTGAATCTGCTGTCTCTAAAATTCATTACAACTTTGAATTTGCTCTTTACGGAGAGAATTCCTGTTAGGAGACTTCCCTAGGTTGCTACTAGGACATGCGTTGATTAATTGTAATTCTAGAGGTTAGACAATCAAAGTTCTTATATTCCAAATCCTATCATGCGGAACAAGCATGGTGTCCAACTCTCTTTTGGTCTCCATCTTATGACTGAAAGAGAAATCAACATCTGTCTTTTCAACAAGTATGTTTTTCTCCCTTGAAACACTTGCTTTAGTTACCTCTATTACAACTAACATCAAAAATTGGTTTGCACCTTTTGCAATTTGGCTTCCATCTTCTATAATAACCGCAATACCGTCATATTGTTCAAGCTCAGGATCTTCCATGTTAGCACTAAGATATCCTCCTGCTGAAGCTGTCTTAACGTTCTTATTGCCTGTTTTAACCCAAGCCAAGGAATCCTCAGCTTTTCCCAAAACCAAATCCCATACATTAGTTGATTCTCCATATATTGGACTAGGCACCCAGGGACTTTCCTTCCTTTATCAATCCCTCCAATAATCATTTATTTTTCTCTTGCTAGCTCTCATTAGGCACATCTTGATGTATTAGTCGCCCTTTTTCTAGTTGTGTAACAATTGTCAGCGTTCTAAAACGCACTAGGTGCTAGTTGGGCGCCTGGGGCCTAGCGCCTAGGATGCCTAGGCGAACTGCTATTTTTTTTTAAAGTTTTTAATGTAATTTCATGTTATTTTCAGATAAATCAAAGTTAAAAAGACAAATGAAACTTATATAAATCCGAAATTTATATATATTTATATATAAACTGGGGTGATGGCTAGGGCTGGGGAAGAACAACTAACAACGAGAGAGAAGATTGGTGGCAGCAGCCAAGGGGCTAAGGGAAATCAGGGCCAAGAGAGACGATTGGAGCGACGACCAAGGGAAATTGGGGGCCAAAAGAGACGGCTGGCAGCGGTGGGGGCGTCGGTAACGACAAGAGAGAGCTTTCGAAGAGGCGATTGGTTAATCAGATCGACGCCTAGGGAGGCCGATTAGCCTTTAATTGCGCGTGGCCAGGGGCCGCCTAATGCATTGGTGGCGCCTAGACAGGCTAATTTTTAGAACCCTGACAATTGTAACCGAATTCAGATCAATAGAATTCTCCTTCAGTGGAGTTTCAATAATATTTGCAATAGGTAAACTACCTTCCTTTGTAGCGTCAGCTGCCAATATATCTCCTTCCACATTAACTCCATTATCTGAATCAACCTTCTTCGGTGGTGTCACAGTGACTATTCCTGCAACTGCCATTCCTGTATGGACGTCTTGATTGCATAAGAAGAGATGAGAAAGTTCCGCAAGATCCTTAATGGATGAAACATGGCCTCTATCACAACTTTCATCCCCGACATGATTTGTAGCCGGAATATGTGATGAATCAATATTCCTGTCCGGGATATCAGATGCATGAAAGTTATCCTCGTCCCAGTTCTCATCTCTAATATGATTTATAGCTTGCATATCCATTGAATCATTAGCTTCCTGTAATTGTAAAATGTGGTCTACACGGATCTCCTTATCCAATCTCTCTTCATCTTTGGAATCTTGAGTTACAATTGACTGGTTCGCTTTAGTTCATTTCTTAGATTCCTATAAATCAGAATCCTGCGGGAGGACTCCAACACCAACTTCCTCACCATTGACTGAGTTTTTAGTTAGAACTTCCTGATCCAATATAGATAATTTAGCAACATCTTTCTCTTTTTGTTCGTCGAAATATTCCAGAGGCTCACTCTCAACAATTTTCTCCTCCAAGAGTTCTCTGTTATGTTCGTTCAATCCTGATGATTGATTGTTTGAATCAATCATCTCTTGATTATAATTTTCGAGATAGTCACATGAAACATCTCCTCCCAACTTGTCAAAGAATTTAGCTGGAATACTGACATGATATATCTTAGACAACATCTCCGCAAACTCCTGCAGTTGCTTGCATAACATATTGTTGGTTTCCTCGCGTATCTATCTGAGCGTACTTTCAAATTCTTTTTCCATGTCCCATGATTCTGGCTGGTCGCCTCATGATTTCTGTTGTATCCAACTAAAATTGTAGCATTCTTCTGCTACAATTGAGATTCGTATTATTTCATCGTGCGTTGTCTGCCATGGTTGAAATCTTACAAGTAGGAAGAGTCAAAGGCCAAGGAACTGCTTGATAGCCTCTTATGACTCAATCGATCTTGTTACAACCTCCAGAGATTGCCTCTGAACTAATTCTAGTCTAGTCGATCCTGAATCTAATTTTTAGATAACCTAAGCTGCCTTGTTTGAAATTGCATCCAGGAATTACTTAGATCCAACCTCAGCAATCCTAAATCTGCCTCTGTCACAGTTGGAATTGAGAAATCGATAGCCTGAAGGTTGCCTTTAACTTGGCTCCCTGAATCGCCTCCTGCGACTCAGTTTGCTCTTGAAATTGCTCGCTCTACTTTGCTGTCAAAGAATCAGCTACTCTACTTGGGTACAATGTCAAATCGGAATTACTGTATCGCTGAAGCCACCTAGCTTTGTTTCGTTGCTTAGATCTCCAAAGTTGCTTGACTTTGCTTGTTTTAAGATTGCTAAAATTTGCCTAGTTTTGCTTGCTGTTGTGATTGCTAGAACGCACAACTTCTTGAATCTGCTTCGTCTTCCTTGTTCGATTGCTAGAAATGTCTGATTGAAATGAACTACTATGCAATAGATCTAATTGACTCGCCTGCTGCAACAACTTCCTCTACTCGCCGAAATAACCATCGGAATCGCCTCGCCTGCTCAGCTCCTAAAGTCAAACAGCACTTACTGGATTTCACAATTGAGAGTCAATTGTTGGCTTCGTCTTCAACAATCAAATCGAGAATTACTTGCTTGCTCTGATATGCCAGAATCACCGAAATCCGCAGCTTAACTGTTTTCGCTAAAAGTTGTCTGAACTTCGCTTTGCCTACTTGCCTTCAAATCGAATCGAAATCACAACCAAGGATTAACTGCTTTGATACTAAATTGTCATGTACCTAGGGTTTGGAATTTGGAAGAATTTGAGGGAATTAGGAGAGGGAAAATTGGACAGGAGATAATAGACAAAATTGAGGGGGAGTTGCAGACATAACAAAGAAAGGGAGAGATTAGAGAGAAAACAGAGGAAAACGGGAGTGAATTTGAGAGAGAATTGATGAGAGGGAAGCTGAAATTCAATTATCATTCAAACATATCCTACAAATAGTCTTTAGTAGTTTTATATAGCTACTCTACAGAAAATTAGAAACTAATAGAAAAATACAACTAGAGAAAAATACAAGTAAAATGTAAACTAGGCTAATTACTGTTTTAGCCCTAGTAAAACCCTTGGATGCTTACAATGTTTTGATGGTTTGGCTCGGGATCTTTCTTTTGAGAACTAAATTAGGAGGTTTTAATTCTGGTTTAGTCAAACTGATTGCCGATCAAGATGGTGCCTTACTCAGGCCATAGTAGTGCGAGATCTATGGGCACAATGGTCTGTAGTGGTGATTGGTGTGTGTACAAGGAGTGTACCACGGACAAGTTGATGACTTCTTGGTTTCTTCACGGGCAATGAACTATCTCCCCTGTTGATTTGGATTTATTCTAAGAGACAGTCTATTTCCGTCAACCAAAAACTTAGAATGTGAAAACCTGCACGTGCATCTTCCATTTAAGAAAGCAAACAGTTTTGGGTAAAAGAAACATGTCGAAAAATACCTCAAATGGTACATTTCATTTATTAATAATAGAACTGCTGGATCAAAAGTGAAACTTTGTTCAAATTATAGGGGCCACTCTTGTAATGTATCCAACTTTGTTTTGAGTTCTGCATTTCTTCCATTCAGCACACTTGGGAGAGTTGTGTGTTTTTTTCATCTCTTTTCTGACATGATTTCACATTGTCTGTTCTTTTATTAGATGTGATCTCGTTATGTGCTTCTAATATCATGACATGATGCTCCTAGCAGTGAGCACTGGTTTATTAGATGTATCTGCAAATTTCCTTGTTTCAATTTGTGGAATCTGTTTCCCTTTTTTTTTTTTTTTCTCTTTAAAGATAAATTCCAGTTTTCCTTGAATGGATTTTCTATGTTATTTGAGATTGTGTTTCAAATATTGCTTTCAGAACTGGAGTCCTTGTGCGAAATGTATTCTGTATGTAGACTTTACTCCTTGGTACCATATTGTTTTAGTGGTGCTTGCACTTCTCCTTTTGTTATATTTTATTGGAACAGTAACTGAAAGACAATAACTAGTTGCATGTGATTATCCTAGTTTCTCCATATGCATAAATTTAAAATGGTTATTAAGTATCCTTGTCATTATTACTGTCGTCATTTCTGGTTGGAGATAGTGATTGAGTCATGGTTTCTTTTGCTTTGCAGGCAAGGATATGAGAATTATTGTGTTTGCATTTCGACCTCGAACAAAGCAGGTCAAGTGTTATAGTTACGGCTTTAGTTAATTTTTTATACATATTATCTGATTATGGATGACCTAGCTTGTATGATGTTGATCAATTCTTTTCTTCTTTTTCCCCAAGTATAGCATTGACATGGCTATTAACATCATGTTTTTCATTATGTATTAACAGTGTGATGTGTAGACCCGCCTCTAATACCTTTTTTCTTTTCTTTTCATTTTTATTAATGTTGAATTAATTGTGTAACTATCAAAGATGTTACTCATATAACCAAGGCAGGATGGTTAAGTGGAGAAGTACATCCAGTATTTTATGTGATCGTAAAATCCTTTAAAGCTAAAAGTTAGTTTGAAAGGACAGGCATAAGATCATCTTTGTTTATAGTGCAAAATGTTGGGTAGTTAAGTATCAATATGTGCAAAATATGAGCATGGCTGTGATGGGAATATTATGTTGGACATGAGGCCATACAAGAAAAAGCCAAATAAGAAATGAGATCATATGTAATAAAGTTGGAGCACTGCCTATTGAAAATAAGTGTGGGAGTCATGAGTAAAGTGGTTGGATATGTGAAATAAGACCTATCAATGCACTTGTGAACGGAGTGGATAAAATGGAAGAAGTTTATAGAGAGCGAGTGAGGGAAACTCTAACGGACGAAGGATATAATAGCCTCATATTTGAGATGCCTTTTTTTCATATTTGCTCCTGTTGTCTACTTGTCTTTCTAGGATTTATTTTGCTTAGCTCAAAATTTTGACATCTAGCAGGCCTGGCTTGTATTTGATATAATTGCTATCAATACTGGGATTTTTATCATTTGCAGTTTTTAAAGCTTAAAGTTTATCTGGTAGTATTTGAATGCAGTTTTCCTTTCTTTTTCTTGACAAGTAAGTGGATATATACTACGTATATTATATATAAGCCACCAGAATGTGGGGGCAATCTCCATACAAATAGGAGAATTGCCTAAAGTGCTTGACCAAAAATATATGTATAACTAAATAAAATAAATAAAAGGACTTTGGAAAGCTAAGCAAATCCTCCTTAAGCCAAACAAACAGAGAAACAAGAAGATTCCTTTAACACAAAAAACTGACTCTCTATACCTTCAAAGACACTCAATTTTTTTCGTGCTAGATGTAGTACCTGATGGAGAAAGGAACCAATCTCCAATCACTAAAATACCTCCTACTTGGACAAGCCCAGCTCTAAGGACCTCACAGAAGTTAGCATCAGCCATGCGCATCAGAAACACAAACAGGGGAAAAACAATTCTAAATATCACAGGACACTGTACCATGTAATAATAGAAATGAGCAAATGACTACTTTATATTCCTCTTACATAGATAGTGTCTCTTCACTGGACCGAGGCTTGGCAGCGGTCGTTTGGTGTTATCAGGTTTGCTGCTCCATTTCTCTGTTTTGTCTAGTTCTCTCTATGCCCCCCTCTCCAAGTGAATGTTATATATATATATATATATATAGATATACATATAGATACAAATCCTTCTTTAATATGGGTATGTATCAATCTCCCATACTTTTATGGAACTGGAGTTTTTTCCCTACCAAAGTCTGTGTTTGTGTGATTATTGTTATCATTATTATTATTATTTTTACTGCTTTATAAAACTTGGGTGTCTATCCATCTTGTGTGCCTCGGTAACATCATAATTTCTCATTTTTGCGCAACTCAACTCCCTAATGTGGTAGCTCAGCATCATCATCCCTTTCCTCCACAAATGGGGAATCAAGCCCCAATTTATGTTTGAATTGCAGCGCTCAAACCAAGCTATTGGCAGAAACTAGAAAAGAAATTCTAACTGTACTAATGTTGTCTCTGCCTAACCGAAATATATTTTTAAATTAATTCATGCAATGGTCCATGGCCATATTGATTACCAAGCCAGAAACTGAGTCCTTGTATCATTATGAAGTTCCAAAAGAAATAAGCCTGACTCAGTTCAAATATTCATGACTCCTTTCATGATCAGCCCATCAAGATGTGACGGTTGTAGACGAACCATAAAAAAACACATTTATCAGTAATGAAATTCGTTCCAAAGACACTCCCTATTTTGTCAACCTCCTCAGCCACTTACCACAAAGGGATTTCTTGAAGTCCTCAAATTTTATTGTCCCTACCCTCTAAAGGAAGACAATTTTTTCCAATTAGCTAAATAATGCTTAAACTCATCACCCAGACCATCCTAGAGAAAATCTGTTGGTAATTTTTCTAAAGTGTCTAGCCACTAAAGCCAAAATAGTGAAGAGAGTCATAAAGTTTGTCTCAATACTGTACAGAGTTTTAAGAAGAGTAACTTACCTCTTGGCATTTCTTGATGCTTCTAGGAGACTAGCCTCGCTTGATATTTTAGAGCACATCCCTCTACAATAACAATTTTGATACTTAATAAGTTTTGACAAAATTGATACTTATATTTAGATGTTAGATAGTTCAAAATTGATGCTGCAAATTGCTTCTTCATGCGGTTAAAATGATGTAGAAAAATTGCAAATTTTATAGAGACGCACTGTGTTTGAGGCATTGCTGAGGTGTACGAGGCCAACAAGGCTCTGGGATATCTATGCTTTTACCTCTCACCCTTCCAGATTCAGGAACACTAATCCTAAGACGCGGTTGCTAATTGAGTACTTTAGGCTTCTTGGAGTGGGTTCTTATCATGCATCAACGACCTTTATTGAAGATGAGTCTTTCACTCTGTCAAATGAATGGTGGAGAATTAGTTCCATGAATTCAAACTACACTATGTGCCCAACTTATCCATTTGCCTTGCTTGTTCCCAAGTGCATTAGGTGAGGCATTGATAACCATATTGCATGTTATCATTAGGAATTTTCTAAGTTGTGAAAAACACTCATCTTTCCTTATATGCGTGTCTGATGAGGGTTTTGGACTGCTGATGTCAGTGATGAGGAAGTGCTCCAGGCTTCCATGTTTCGTGCGCGGTGTAGGTTGCCTGTAATTTCATGGTGTCATCCAGGCATGTGTTGGAAGTCAGATTTCTGATACAAATTTCTGCAGCTTTTCCATACTCATTTGTTTTTTTATGCAATTTGTCACAGAAACTGGAGCTGTTCTTGCACGGTCATCCCAGCCATTAGTTGGTCTCATGATGAATATGAGGAGGTAATGGTGTTCCCATCTTTGTTCAAACTGCTGCTTCTTTTTGTCAATGATTTCTCAAACTGAATACATTGGATTATGACTTATCATGAAGTGTTTAGAACTGGATGCCAATCTATTTCTCCTTCTATCTCTTTTTCATCTGATGAATGGACCTTAATCTACTGCCATGTCTTTGTATGCAGCAATGCTGATGAAAAGCTTGTTGCTGCACTTCGCGCTCAGCTTGCTGATGCAAAGCAACCACAAAGGTATCAATTCATTTTTGTGTCATTTTTTTCACTTTGTGTTCTTTTTCCCAATGTTCCGTCCTTGGTTTTCTGATTATTTCTTCATTTTCTTTTTTCTGGTTTGGCATGTCCATGTCCATGTCCATTTCCATTTCCATTCATTTTTGTTTGGTTTTTGTCAGTTGTTACCTCTTTCTTATTATCTGATGGTCTTTGATTGCTAAAATCCATAGTTGAATTCCACTTCCAGTTTTACACAGTGTCAACTACCTACACTATCAGTTCTTGTCGGATCTCAAAAGATCAACCATTATTTTAATGTTTTTTCTTTCAGTAAATCCTTTCTTTCATTTTATGCCTGTAGTTGTTAAGGTTTTGATCATTTTCTTAAATTGTCTTGTAAAATTAGTATTTCATCCAATATCATGTTAAATGCACTGAATGGATTCCTGAAAGTTGGCTATGTAATTATAGTACTCTGGGCTGAAAAATGCTACACTGTTCCTGTAGGAAGCTTTATATTGCAGATGCAAGACCTCGAAAAAATGCCTTGGCAAATAGTGCAATGGGAGGTGGATCAGAATCCTCTTCTAATTATTTTCATTCTGAGGTTGAAACTTGTCTAGTTGTTTGTCCCTCATCAATAACAGTTGAACTTTCTTAATTTTCTAATATTAAATTCTTTTTCTTATAATTTGTTTACAGATAGTTTTCTTTGGGATAGACAATATACATGCCATGAGGGATAGTCTTTCTCGGCTTAGAGACTACTTAGATACTCATGGTACAACTTCATCAGATGGAATGTCGTCATTCTTGGTATTTTTGCTGCCCTTACTTAATTGCTTTATGTTGATGAACAAAAAAATTTCAACGCCTCAAAAGGTTGTTCTATTAAGAGAGGGCCCAATAATGCATGCCAAGATTCTCTAATAGAACTTCTTTCATAGCAATGAAAAACTTGGTTCGGATGTGTTTTGGTATGAAGTGCTTGAGGATAGGTCTGGGATTTTTGCTTTTGGTTGATTTTAAGTGTGGAAGAACATAATGCTTGAGTAGCAGTCATTACTTATGTCATGATGTTGATAATTATAATGGTTATATTGTTGTTGTATTGTTATAAGTAATGTTCTGTTAGTTGGGTTGTTGCTTAGGCAGTTCTGGCTATTATAGATTGCAACAACAATCTGTTATTAAGGTGAGCTGAGTATAAAACTCAGCTATACCTTCTCCTTCATGTAACTTTGTCTTACATTTATATTTTTAGTAAAATTGAGCAAGATTTTTTCTTTCTTCTCTCGCGATTTTCTTTTCGTGACCTAGGTTTCTGCTTGATGGTATCAGAGCCACAGACCTATATCAATGGCGTCTAATCCAGATCTTAGTTCCTCTTCCTCTCCCCTTGTTTTTCTTCTTCCTTGTCATTTGCCTCGCAATCTAATTTTTGCGGCGGTGGAAAAAGCATTCAGTTTTATCCTTATCAAGTTGGATTCCAACAATTACATTTTCTGGAAAGCTTAGATCCTAGCAACGATCAAAGCATTTGATCTTCTGCCATTCCTCAACAAGTCTCCGCCTTCGGCGAAGTATGTGGCAGATTTGGTAGCCAGTGAGTCTAGATCTCCTGTGATCAATCTTGAGTATATGAATTGGATTAGATCCGACCAATTGCTGTTGGATGGCTATTCTCTACAATCGATAAAGAGGTTTGGCACAGGTGATTCACTATGAATTATCTACAGAGGTATGATCTTCTTTGGAAAACTTTCATTCTCGGCAAACTATTGCTAAATTGTTTCAGTTAAAGTAGCAATTGAGATCAATTAAGAAGGACTCGTCATCTGTAAACAATTATATCTCGAAAATCAAGACTATAGGGCATGCGCTTGCTGCTATTGGTGAGCCTTTGAATGATAAAGATTTGTTGCTTGCTATTCTCAATGGTTTAGATCATGATTATGAGACTGTTGTTAGTCTCATCACTTATCAAATAGATGGCATGGATCTAGAGAAGGTTCAATATTTGTTGTTGATGCATGAACAAAGATTAGTTGCTAAAAATATGCCACAATCTGCTGTTAATTTTGAGTCTGTTATGCTGATCTATGCATGTTTATATGGCTTCATATTTGCTGAGAAATGGTAGTGGATTGCTGAACAATAGAGGTGGTTTTGTACGAAGAGGAGGTGGTTATATGAACAGAAGAGGAAGAGGCCTGTGGTAGAACACCTGGTAGGAGGATTTACTGTCAGTTTGTGTGGTAAATCGGGGCATTTTGTTGATAGGAATTTTCAACGAACACTTAGCCAACATTTTGGGAGATCTAATATTGTTGCTCAATCAAATTTGAGAGCATATATAGCTTTCCTTGGTGATTCTAATGAAGCCTTCATGAGTGAAGTAGGGTTAGTTCAAGGGGCTCATTATGGTAATTTTTCACAACCTTCAAAAAACCTATCCCAATCTTCTTTGCTAGAACCCTCATGGTTTGTTGATTTTGGAGCAACAAACCATATCACTTCCAGCCTCAACAATTTGTCTTTGCATGCTCCATACAATGGTGTTGACAAAGTTGCCATTGGAAGTGGTAAGAAACTTCCTATTTCTAATATTGGCCTTAGTCAATTATATACTTAAACCAATCCTATATCCATTATTTCATTGCCCAATGTTCTTTATGTTCCTCATATGAAGAAGAATCTCATTAGTGTTTCACAGCTTACAAGAGACCATAATGTTGTTGTTGAATTTTATTCTAATTCTTATTTGATTAAGGACAATGGTTCAGGGTTAGTGCTACTTTGAGGACACCCTAAGGATGAGCTTTATCAACTGGGTCCAACATTTGGTCATGCTACTAATAGCAACTCGACCCAATCCATAAGGCCTGATCTATTTGCTAGTAGTGATTTTTCTTTGAATAATTGTAAAAGACAGCATTCATTTTGTCATGACCTGTCTCCAAATGTCACTGTAGCCCAAAACAATAATGTGTGTCAACAATGGCATGCAAGATTAGGGCACCCCTCTTTCAATGTACTGCATTTGATTCTGAATAAAATTCATGTTCCTTGTTCCCGTTCAGCTCTTTCATTTTGTGATTCTTGTAAGATTGGAAAACTACATCAACTTCCTTTTGCTGATTGTGAAATCATGTAAAAAAAACCATTAGAATTGGTCTATCCAGATCTATGGGGTCCTTCTCCCATTGTATCTATTGAAGGGTATAGGTATTACATTATCTTTGTTGATGCATGTGCTAGGTATACATGGCTTATATCCTTTGAAACTGAAGTCTAATGCATTGTCCACCTTTATGATCTTTCGTAAGTTTGCTAAGCTTCAATATCAGACCGAACTCAAGGCTATCCAAACTGATATTGGGGGGGGGGGGGGGGGGGATTCAACGCCTTTTTGCCTTACCTTCATAGTCATGGCATTCAACCTCGATTTACCTGCCCCTATTCCCACCAATAGAATGGTGTAGCTGAAAGGAAAGACAGGTACATAGCTAAGATGGGTCTTACATTGTTAGCCCATGCTCACATGCCTCTAAAGTTTTGGGTAAAAGCCTTCCAAACTGTTGTTCACACGATCAACTTGCTCCCCGCTTCTCCCCTCAAGTTTAACACCCCATTTGAATTACTCTATCACAACAACCTAATTTCCTACTGCTGTAACCCTTCGGATGTGCTTGTTTTTCTTACCTTAGACCCTATAACAAGCACAAATTTGATTTTCACTCCACAAAATGTGTGTTTCTTGGATATAGCCATGCTCAAGTTGGTTTCAAGTGTTTGCACCCATCGGGAAAAGTTTATGTTTCTAGGCATGTGTTGTTTAATCTTGATGAATATACGTTTCCTACTTTGTTTTCACCCTCATCCTCTTCTTCTTTTACACGTCAACCAACTCCTAATGGTTTTTCTACTCCGTTCTTTCAATCCCTCCCTTCACTCTCTTCCAATTATTCTTCTCCTCAAGTAGCACAACCCTCAATTCCTGCCTTATCTACTCCTGTCTCTGTTGATTCTTCTTCCTCAACTACTGATCACTTGACTCCTATTCATGAACCACAACCAATTCAGCCTTAGTTACATAAACCTAAAGCTCATTTACCTTAACCTAAAGCTGCTCTAGCTCCTTCTATTCACCATATGCTTACCAGATCAAAGTCTAAGCAACTTCTGGTCACTTCCCTCATGCCTTAGTGAGTTCCTTAAAACCTAATTCAATTCTTGAGGCTCTATTAGACCCTCGATGGGTTAAGGCTATGAAGGAGGAATTTTCTACTTTGTAGCACAATCATACATGGGACCTTGTTCCCTTCTCTAAAGATATGAATTTCATTGGCTGCAAGTGGGTGTTTAGGGTTAAGTACAACTCTGATGGATCAGTTATTAAGCACAAGGCTCGGTTAGTGGCTAAGGGTTTCTTCAAACTCTAGGGATCGACTATGCTAAAACTTTTAGCCCTATTATTAAGGCTCCTACTATTAGAGTGTTGTTCTCATTTGCTGTTACCTTTGGATGGGACATTCGACAGGTAGATGTGAATAATGCTTTCCTCAATGGTGTAGGCTAAAAAAGTCACTTTATAGCCTTAAACAAGCTCCTCGAGCTTGGTACACAAAATTGAGATCTGCATTACAAAATTGGGGGTTTTCAAGGGCTGTTTCTGATGCTTCTTTGTTCATTAAATGGACTTCTAAGTATGTATTATTTATTTTGGTGTATGTAGATGACATTCTTGTTACCGACTCTGATTCTACAACCCTTCAAGCTTGCATTTAGGACTTGGATACTCACTTTGCTCTTAAAACTCTAGGGTCTGTCAATTACTTCCTAGGGTTTGAGGCACATAGAAATAATAGTGGCATTTATCTCACTCAATCCAATTATACTTTGGACTTGTTGAAGAAGGTAACTATGCAAGATTGTAAACCCTGTGCCACATCTGTGAATTCGAGTGTTTCTTTAACTGATGAGGGTGATTCCTTTTTTAATCCATCATTATATAGAACCATCATTGGTTCTCTACTGACATATATAAGATCATACATTGCATTTGTGGTTAACAAGTTGAGTCAGTTTTTGTCTACTCCTAAGCTGCAACACTGGTTAGCTTGCAAATTGCTACTTCGATATCTTAAGGGAAGTATTGGTTTGAGCTTGCTATTTTCTCCATCTCCTAGTGATCCATCCTTAGCTGTGTACACGGATGCTGACCATGCAAGCTGTAAGGTTACTAGGAGATCCACTAGTGGGTTATGTGTGTTCCTTGACAATAATTTGATAGTTTGGGGCTCATGGAAACAATCTGTGGTAGCTAGATCGGTTGGAGAAGCTGAATATAGGGCTATTGCACAGGGTGTTACAGAGGTTTTGTGGCTGAAATCATTGTTTTTTGAGTTGGGATATTTGTATGTTAATACTCCAGTTATTTGGAGTGATAATCTAGCCGCCAAGAGCATTGGTGAAAACCCTATTTTCCACTCACATACTAAGCACATTGAGATTGATGTGCATTTTGTTTGAGAGAAGGTGGAGAATGGTGAAGTTGAGATTAGATATGTTCCTATTTCTCATCGGGTGGCTGACATTCTTACTAAAGGGTTGCCAAGGAATCAGTTTCTGTTTCTGTGTGACAAGCTTGGTCTTAAACTGTCGCCAGTGCATCTCAGTTCTAGTGGCTCTTCAGACAGTCCAAAGATCAGAGTTTCTTCTTCTGTCACGGAGTCTGATTTGAGGGGGAATGTGGAAGAACATAATGCTTGAGTAGCAGTCATTACCTATGTTATGATGTTGATAATTGTAATGCTTATTTTGCTGTTGTATTGTTATAAGTAATGTTCTGTTAGTAAGGCTGTTGCTTAGGCGGTTCCGGTTGCTATAGATTGCAACAGCAATCAGTTATTAAGGTGAGCTGAGTGTAAAACTCAGCTATACCATCTCCCTCATGTAACTTTGTCTTGCATTTCATTTTTAGTAAAATTGAGCGAGATCTTCTCTTTCTTCTCTTGTGATTTTCTTTTCATGCCCTAGGTTTCTGCTTCACTAAGCTTGAAAGTTGGTTTAATTCAATGTTTCTACAAGTATCCCCTCATGACAAGTGAGCTAATAGGCACCCTTGGTGCTATTTAAAATTACCTGTGCTTGATAACCTTAACTGTGAGCAGGAGCAACCTAACCAAATGCCTCTCAGGGTGGTGCTCTCTGCTTTTGTGGTTAAGGCATTCCCCTTCTCAATAGAGGCACCCAGGGGCCTCGATATTTTTCTGCAAAACAAAATAGGTTAATTCATTTCTACATTGCCTCTTTTGGAACAATATCTTAGTAGCTATTCCAGAAATTGACTTTGGTTTTGTGGTTAATCAAAATTTGCTTCTCTGTTTTGAGGTTCCTCATAAATGAAAACTCGCAGTTACTTATAAAGTACAAAAACTAACTTTCTGTAATTATCTATCATCTTGGATCGTTTGTTTATTAGTTACAAATCTGTCTTGATTTTGTTAGACTGATTCATATTACTGTAGCATGGTTGACGGTCTAAGTACCCTACCCACCACTCTCCTGATAACTTTGGTGGAAACTAATGTTAGAATTTAAGTCATGTCCATGATATATATTCCAAAATGGGTGAATGCATTTATCCATTTTTATGTTGACTGGGATTATCATCATAAAGAAATGCACAACACCAGGAAATTGAATTTATTTTGGAGGCCTTCCTGTTTAGTCATTGCGCAATTTTAATGTCTTGTTTGGCCGTCACAGAGACACGGTGGATGGACTTGGGGTGGAGGTAATCTCAGCAGCATGTCTGCTTCTGTATCAACGCTGGGAGACAGTGGTTGGTTAATACATATTCAGAGTATCCTGGCTGGGTCTGCTTGGATTGCAGCACGTGTTGATTTAGAATCGGCATCTGTCCTTGTTCATTGCAGGTCAGAGTTTTTAGATGACTTTAATCTCGTAAGTTTTGTGATAATTTGATGAAACTGATTCTCTGCTGCTTTGCGGATTGTCAAAATTAATAGACCTGAAATTTTTAAGCTTTTTCTTCCTTCATCATGGCTGATTCATGAATTTAATATGCATTATTATTTGATGAATTTGTGATTGTGAAAAAGGAATTATTTAAATGCCGAAATTTTTCCCAAGTTTTTTTTTTTTGGCTACTGATTCATGACCTCTATATCTATTACTATTATTCATGGATATCCTATTACTATTATCCATTAATATCTCCCCAAAGAGTCAAGTTGTTAAAGGGATGAGCCAACAATGTTCAAGACAATGATTTATATATATATACACACACACACAATTAACATGTGTGAAGAGTGTTACAACAAGTTTCCACTGCAAGATAAAATATAAACTCTTAAATTCTCTTACACTCCCCCTCAAGTTGGAGCATTCATGCATGCCCAGCTTGGAACAAATATTTCTCATTTTAGATACATTCAGTGACTTGGTAAAAACATCGACTGACTAATATCTCATTCCTACATCACATGTCTCAATGATCTTCTGTTAGAGGTTTTTGCAAATGAAGTGGCAATCAACTTCAGTGTGTTTGGTACACTCATGGAAAATTGTGTTGGATGCAATGCAAGTAGCACTTGATTGTCACACCATAGCTTCGCAAGAATGGAATTGATAGACCCAATTTCTTCAAGTAGTTGGTGAATTCACATCAATTTGCAAGTGAATTGAGCTATAACTCTATATTCTAATTCTGCACTTGATCTGCCTACCACCAAATGCTTCTTGCTCTTTCATGATTCCTGATTTTCCTCCTAGAAACACCATAAACTAGTAGTTGACTTTCTATCTTATGGGATCTTGCTCAATTGGCATATGAGAAACCTTCGATTCTGGCATGATCTTGTTCACAATAGAGGATACCATAACTGGAGTGCTCTTGAGGTAACACAAAATCCTCATAACTGCCTCCCGGTGAGTAGTCTGTGGGGTTTTCATGAATTGACTCACTACACTGACTGGGAAAGCAATATCTTGTGTTGTCATGGCTAAATAATCCAAGCTTCCCCTAGACAACAATACAGGTCTGGATTATCCATTATCTCACCATCATCAGCTGTGAGTTTCTATCTTGAAAGAGGTCTAGTACATATTTTCTTTGATGCAGAAAATGCCCTTTTTGGATTAAGTGTAACACCCAAATTTTTATAAAGAGATGAACAAGAGGGAAAACGAAGTCCAAGAGGAAACAGGATTTCTAAAGCCATTGTAGATTGGAATTGAGTTCACATTCTAAATGGAGATTGAGATAATGGGGGTTATCATTGTTGTGGAGGGATTTAAATGGGGCTGGAATTTTGAATTAAACTTGATTAAGTTTGGGATAAATGAAGAAAAATCATGATATATACATTATTGTTGGAAAAGAATTTGGGAAGGATTAGGATCGACTCTAAGGGATAATCAAGAGATAACTCAAAAACATATATAGATATTATCTTAACATGATTTGAGGATGATAAGGATTAGGATTAGGATTAATTATTATGGAATTGAAAATAAATGAGAAAATTGAACCAAAACCAGAAGGGTTTGTGAGAATTAATGAGAAGCAAAGTCAATGGATAATGGTGGATTTCTCTACAAAGGGTTTAGGTGAGTGGTTATTCTTGCACTAGTATGTTTTGAAAATTGTTCTCATGCTTGATTGAAAAGTTGTTTCAATGTGATATATGTTCTTAATTTATGTTACTTGATATACAAGAATTGTTGATTTGAAAATAAATTGAGAATTGTGATTTATCAAATCATTTTGAAAAGAATGTTGATGGTGTTTGTTAGCATGTTGTTTTTTAACTGTTATGAAATTGTTGGGAGAAGTATAGGGATTACTTTGACAACTAAAATTTGACTATCTATACAGTGCCATTTTAGTTTCTCAACAGGAGGAGATGAAAGTGATTATTGTGTCTTGCTTCACCAGGTACTTGGGGTAGATCCCAAGGAAGTTGCTAGGTCCCCTTGCACATTGATTGGGTCCAAGGTTATGCTACCCATTGAGATTTGAATTGATTATGGAATGATATTGTGGTTCCCTTGTGTCATGACCTAGGGTTTACTTAGGGTTTGGATGGGAAATTGTGAAGAGTGTGGGGAAGAATTAGATAGAAATGGATGGAGACAACAAGAATAGAGGGAGAATAGAGGAGATCGATAGGGAGAGGAGAAGAGATTGGGAGAAACAGAATTCAGATTATCATTCACCATATCCTAATTCTCTAGGTTACAACCTATTTATAGGCAAAGGTACAAACCAGGAAAGTAGTAAGGTACAACCACTAACTAATACATGCAATATCCTATGCCTAATAAACCCTTGGGCCTTGGCATTGTGACAATCCCCTTTCCTTAAGAGGTTTTTTGTCCCTTAGAAATTTATTACAATCGAGATGTTGTTTTTTCATCCAATTCTTATCTTCACTATCTAATTTCTTCTTCGCCTTTTCTTTTCCTTTTTCTTTTCTCTTATTTTCCTTTTCCTTTTCTTTCTCCTCAACAATAACAATACTATGATTTGCTGTAGCACCAAGTCCAGCCATCCACCTATTCCCTATTGCAATTGAAAATTGTTCCAATTGATCTGTCATTCTTGGAATCATATCAATTCCAATTGTAGAAAGGAATTCAAACTTCTCTTCCAATGCTACTTCATCAACTTCTTGCAAATATAAACTGTGATCCCCACCAATATCCTTGCTTAATCTCTCTTCCTTGTCGGAGTCTTTAGTTACAATTGGCCAGTCCAACTCTATTTTTTCCTCAGATTCCTGCTCGACATGATTTATAGCTTTAGAAACTCCTTCAATCTGTTGGCTGCTCTTATTTGAACCGTTAGGCTGTAGCCCATGCTGTCTAAGAATGGCTTCTAAGGCAAGTTCTTGCAACCTGGCTTTCTCGACTGCCTGTTTCATAGTTGCAGGCATCATCATCTTGACCATTGACCTCAGTTTGTCCTTCAGACCACTAATAAAACTTGATACAAAATAGTGTTCCGTCAGGGCTGACCATGTTACTCCATCGTCTTTCGATGCCTCTCGAATTCTCTCTGCATTCCTTCTTGAGAGGCAATGAGATCCTCCCACATGTTTTATTTGTTGGCCGCACTTTCCTCCTGGTTGTGGGTCATTGCCTCATGCATTTGCGTTATCCTGAAATCCCACGTCTCTGTCCTTGATTCAACGTGTTTCATCCTGGTCCCCTCGGCCATCCTTCAGTTCCCGATTGTAAATGTGCCTTCTTCAAATAATTCCTGATTTGGACCTAGCGGTGCGTAAAGAACGGCCAGAGCTGCTCCTTGGTCCGATCACCAATTTTGATCGGAATTGCTGTCGATCAGCAATTGCCCGATCTCTGTAACAACTTCCAAGGACCACAAAGCACAAGCTGCTTTTTGAGAATTGATTCTCTTCTCACCATTTCTTCCTCGCCTTCCAAAATTCGAGTTTGAATCAATGTCGGAGATTACTGACCGAGAGTCATTTGTCGAAAATTAATAGCCAAGGATCGTTGGCCTATTTCACTTTAAAGTCGAACCTGAATTTGGTTCAGTAAAATGAATCTGCCTCCCTAGTGGCTTCAAGTTTAGCCAACCTAATTCTGCCTTCCTAAATCGTCTAGATCCAAGTTAGTAGTCAAGGACATCCTTGTTCTAAGTTCGCCTGGATCTGCTTCAATTATCAGCCGAAATATACTTGCCTAGAGTACTAGAAATTGCCTGGCTCTTTGGAATTAGCTGCATTGAATCACCTTGGTCAACTACTAAAATTTATGGATCACAGTTGAGAATCGTCGACTTTGATACCAAATGTCACGACCTAGGGTTTACCAAGGGTTTGGATGGGAAATTGAGAAGAGTATGAGGAAGAATTAGACAAAAATGGAAGGAGACAACAAGAATAGAGGGATAACATAGGAGATCGGGAGAGAGAAATGTAAAGAGAGAATACAGAATTCAGATTATCATTTCACCATATCTTAATTCTCTAGGTTACAACCTATTTATAGGCAACGATACAAATCAACAAAGCAGTAAGGTACAACCACTAACTAATACATGTAATATCCTATGCCTAATCTACCCTTGAGTTCATGACACCTTGGTTAATTGATGTTTTATAAGTCGTGGAAAATTGTAGCTGCACCATGTGATTTCATGTGATGTATAATATTGATGATGCTTGTTGGGTGGGGAATAATGGTGAATCTTTGATTTGAAATTTTGTATTATTATATACATATGAAATTTTTTATTTTTATATTGATCTATTATGCGGGACGACCTTCACTAGGCTTCAAGCTCACCACTATCCCTAACATATTTGTTGAAGGAGAGAAATTGGTAGAGAGAAATCGTAGTTGGAGGAAATAAATTCCTCACCTAACATAGAAATTATGCACCTACATATACTAATCCTAAATGGATGATGACATCATCCATGACATAAGCATGATGTGAATATAACTAAAATGATAAATCTCGCACTCCTCTTCAAGTTGGAACATATATATTATATGTTCTAAGCTTGTTACAATTATAATTTATTCGAGGGCGCATGAGGGTGTTGCTGTAAAAGATGGTTGCTCCGCAAATGAGTAACAAATCTGACTGACGATTGGAGGTTGTTAAGGTGATGACTGGAGGCAGATCTTGGCAGCAACGACGATGATGGCAGATTGACGATGCACCGGCGACGCAAGACCTGTGCGATGCACAAGATTTGGAGAATAGATCGGGAGATCTAAGAGACACGCCAAAAGGAGATAGAAGCGCGAGATCTAAAAGCATGCCGATCTGAGAGCCGGGCTGGAAGGAGATGAGATTTGAGAAATCCTAGTCACAAGATATGATAAGCAGCCACGAGATTTGAGACGAGTGGCCGGATCTGGACTGGTGCGGTCGGATCTGAAGATTGACGGTCAGATCTGAACAGTGGTGGCCGGATCTGAGGGATTGACGACCAGATCTCAAGGATTAATGGTGATCTAAGAAATGATGGTTGGAGAGACAACAACCAATGAGGTAGATTCGGCGAGAGACCGATGAGGCACATCTAACGAGAGACCGGTGAGGCAGATCTTGATCGAAATTGACAGATTTGAATGAAGAGAGGCAAATCTAGACAATGAGGGTTGGATGGACAAATCTGGACAGAAATGATGAGGGGCACTAGCGGCTACAAAGGCTGGATCTGGCACAGATCTGGAGAGGAACGACCGGATCTAAGGTAAGCACGGTCGGATATGAGAAGATGCGATCAGAAAGAGATCAGAGAGACATATCTGACTTGATTTGGCCGGATCTGAAGCTTTGGTTGGTTGGATCTGGGTAGATTTGGTCGGAGAAAATCACTCGCAGTAGCAATGGCGGCCAGATCTGGTTGGATCTAGGTGGATAAGGCTGGATCTGAGGCAGGCACGACTAGATCTGGGGTTAGCCAGGAAGAAGATGGTCGGATCTGAAGCAAGACCAGCTGAATCTGGTGAGCAATAGCGACATCGACGACGAATCTGGATGGGAAAGGCGGCGGTAGCGGTGGCGGCGGCGGACAACCGCAGTGGCAAATTTGGAAGCAGGGGCCGACGGCGGCGCTGGGAAGACGATCGATCTGGAAATGGTGGCAGCTATGTAGGCAAGATCTGAGGCTGACCTGCGAGATTTGAAGCCGCGACGAACCAACAAGGATGCCGAAGATGAGATCGGCCGTTGATTGCGACGGTGACGGCCTGATCTGTGGTTGACAATGACGACAGACAGATTGGTGATATGGTGGCGATGATAAACAGACGCGGAAGGAGCATTGGACGTGCAAGGAGGTGGCCGATCTGGAGGAAGGAGGCGGTGCTGGGCGACAGGTAGATCTGGATGTTAACGGTGGCCGACAGATCTGAAGCAGTTGGAGACAGTGACAAATGTGGACACAGGAGAAGGTGGCAGCGGCGGAAGTGGTGGCCGAATCTAGGTGATGGAGATGGCTGACAATTAGGGTTTTGGTGGCTCTGATACCATGTTGAATAGGAGAAATTGATGGAGAGAAACCCTAGTTAGAGGAAATAAATTCCTCACCTAACGTAGAAATTATACACCTAGTTATACTAATCCTAAATGGATGACGACATCATCCATGAGATAAAGATGACATCAGCCATGACATAAGCATGATGTCAATATAACTAAAATGATAAATCTCACAATATTGTTTAGGTAAGTAGGAATAGGGGGCTAACATGGACTTGGATTGGGGGATTATCAGTGGACTCAATTTGGGATGGTTTTATTGTTAGTTGTTTTATGTTATTTTAGTTACGTAAGTATGGAAGAATTTCGACTTAGTAAACTTTAAGTCTTGGCTTAAGGTTCATGGCCGGTTATAGAACTTGTAGGGGGGGGGGGGAATGTGACAATAATTTCAATCCCAAGCAACTATGTAATGCTTCCCTAATCTTTAGACTCAAATTTGGATTTTGGAGAAATACCTTCAAATTTTTGTTGTCCATGACATAATTCCTTGTGGCAACAATATCGTGAATGTGAATAACTAAGAGTATACCTTCAGAAGTTGACTGTTGATGAAACACAGAATTATCACTTTTAGAAAGCTGGAGACCAAACTCTTAAACCATCTCACTAAGCCACCCAAACCAATACCAAGATTTGCACTATCGCCTATTAATGAAGGATGTCAAAATACTTGTGTTACCAGTCTTATGATCTGATGCACTAGAATCAATGACCCACGTGCAATGAAATGAAGATAGGGCAATGGGTTTACTTGTCTAGAGTAGAGTAGCAGACGAGGGAGTAGCTAAGTGTTGAGAAATATGAAATTGATGTACTGAGCATAGTCATAATCTATGATAGTTATGGCTTCATAGGTGGTTGTGGTTTGACGTTCACTTCATTTCCAAAAACTACATTTGCAAACATATTAGGAGGTTTACCATTTGGCTTCTAACAATTGCATTGCAAATGCCCTAGTTCACCACAATGATATAAAATTGCCTTACCACGTTCAATATTGCTTCAGATATGTTCACCACCTTTACTACCACGATCATGACCATCACCAGTTCTTTGATTATGGGCACATGGCTCACTAAGACAAAATTATCACCATCCCTGTTGTCCTTAATGTACATATCACCTACTGCATCCAGAAGCCTCCACCATAAGGTGCAAACCCATCTGGCCTTGCTGGCAAAGAATTTATTTGACCACATTACGCCTTTCTTTCTTTCACCAAGCAAGAAATTAGACCTAGTGCAGAACCAAACTGAGAGGTTAGAAGTTTTCGTACGTGCTTCCAAAATTTTTGAAAACCCCTACTTCTTGGTGGGATTTGATTTTCTATTTCTCTTCCTAAAGTTTGCACAAAATCGAAGAATATTAGACACCCTAATAGTATTCACGCCTTTTTTTGTGCTATCCACCAACAATATGTCACCTCAAATAACATACACCATGACACCTATGCCTGAACATGTTTAATTAATTTTTCCATTACTAGGGTAAATAGGGTAAGGACTTAATGTAGATCCTTAATGCAATCGCATTATAGTTGCGAAAGCCTTAGTATCTCATCCACATGTTTTGGCTCCATGATACATGTCTTTAATTAGTATAAGAAATTCATACTCCTTTCTTCTCTAAATCCCTTCATAAAACTTCTTTAGGAGTATTGTCATAAGCTTTTTCTTGATCTATAAACACTATATATAGATCCTTTTGTTTATCTCTACACCTTCTCATTAGATATCTCAACAAATATATAGCTCTCATTGTTGACCTACCAGACATGAAATAAATTGGTTTTAGATACCTTGGTTTCTCTTTTTAATATTTGCTCAATCACTCTCCCCCAAGTTTCATTGTGTGGCTAATTAACTTAATTCGTGTATAATTTTCACAATTTTGAGCTTCTCCTTTATTCTTGTAAATAGGCTAAAGTGCTTTCCTCCAATCATCTAGCATCCTTTTTGATCGAAGGATTACGTTAAATAATTTTATTAACCAAAAAATGCCCCATTCTCTCATGCATTCTATACCACTATTGGTGTATAATTTGGTTCAACTGCTTTGCTATTCTTCATCTTTTTTAATGTTTCTTTATTTCATTTGGACATATATGCCTATAGAACATTTAATTACTATCTTCTATAGAGTTACTAAAGATATCCCAAAATAATACTTATTTCCCTACCTTCTTTTAGTAACTTCAAGAAGTACTCTTTCCATATATCTTTGATTGCCTCCCTCATTTACTAGCACTTAACGGTTTTCATCTTTTATGCATTTTACTTTGCTTAAATATCTCATTTTTCTTTCTTTTGTTTTGGCTAGTTGGTACAAATTTTCATAAGCATTTGACTTTGCTTCACTAGCAGCCTTTTTTGGCCAAACTATGCCTCTTTTGGTTTTCTTCCTTATGACATTTGTGTAAAATATTGTAGCAAGCTCTCTTAGTTTTGACTTACCCTTGTACCTCTTAAATCAACCATCAAGACTCTTTTGATTTGGGACTTTTCCCTTTGACTCTCTCCAAGAACCATATTAGTCGTATTTTGAATAGTATTAGCCATTTCGCCGAACATTTGGTTAGCCTCTCCTTCTACGGTCCAATCTCTTCTATATGCCACACTTGTTCCTTGAAAATGGTTTGTTTTTCACCTTTTAATTCCACCATCTAATTCTTAGGCTTCTTTTTGTGCTTTTTTTTCTCTTCCATTTTTTGATATGGATGTCACAGACTATAAAAGTCTGTTAGGTAGTCAATGATTCTCCAGGTATAACCTTACAATTTTTACAACTTAACCGGTTCTCGTCTCATAAGAAAGTAGTCTATTGGGTGGTTGATACACCCTTTGAATATGTGATTTAAGTGTTCATCTTGTTTCTTAAACCTAGTGTTGGCTATTACGAGATCATATGTTGTGGCAAAATCCAACATAGCTTTACCCTCGTTTTTTTCCATGACCTCCATGTACATTTCTATACCTATTCCCTTTGCTATCTGCATGACCCTTTTAGTCACTTCTTATCTTGATCTTTTCTCCTCTAGGAATCTCTTGTACCCACTCCATTGAATTGCATATAGGATGACAATATGTGTGTCCAATACATGTTTATATTATTTTGTAGCTAGGGATTCCTTATTGAGATGATGATTTTTCCATAAACTGTAAGAACTTCTATAATGGACTTTAGACCAGTACATATATTCTCTGGGTGGTCAACCATGATGGTAACACTTTGGGTGCTAAATTTTTAGACTCCAATTGGTACTCCAAATGGACAGATCATAAATAGTACTCTGAAACTGCATCTTCATACAATCAAAAGCCTAAAACTCACAGATTTCAGTCCCAATGTCCCAATTATGTAGTAGTTGAATATTCAAGTGCTCAGAATAGCCTGAAAATTTCCCCAATCCTGTAGATCTATCCAAGGCAAACCAAGAGGAACTTGTGTAGTTAGTTGGAGCATCCATGGATCCAAAGACTATTATAACTACTAGTAAAAATAAAGTTTGATTTGAATTTAAATGTCCCGCTAAATCTGCTGGTTCCCATTGGTACAACTTATTGTTTCAAGAGTTTCATAGTTTTCCTGTCTGTCCCAATATGTCTCTAGGGAAACATTAGAATTTTGGTTCTCTACTAAAGTATTGTGTTGGTTCCTAAATAATTCTTTTGGCAGTTTATATTGAAAGGAATGAAATTTTGTGCTTTTGCTTTGATGGACCAAGAAGGAAGTGATTGCTAGGGGCTGATGTCACATTGAATATGTAACTGTCACTATACAAAAGCATGCATAGTTTGCATATTTTATCCATATTAGAAGCTCCTAGGTGACTTTAACCATAGTAGCGACATGGCTTGGTTTTAAGGTGTAATGGATCTAGTGTGATGAGAGCTGATACACATTTTCTTTCTTTCTGTTGGAGAATAATGGGAGTACAGCTGGAACTAATTATGGGAGGGTTGAAAAAATGATAGGAAATTATGTCAGTAGATTTACTGGGCAAGAATTAGGGAAGACAGCTTTTTGATAGACAGTTTTTATGTTTTGTATATATACTATAAAATATGTAATTTCCATGTACATAGTTGTCACGACCCCAATGAATTAGGAAGATATTTTTTTTATTTTTATTTTCAGTTGTTATATATTTAATTAGTGGTTATGTTCTAGGAATTACAATTATGGAGAAGTGAGGAGGTAGTGGTGGAGTGTTTTAGGAGCAGTTATTGTCAGTGGAGGAGTGGTAATTGCCACAAATAACTGTGGTTAGCTTTCTATATAAAGCTACAACCCTTGAGATCACGTATAAATTATGAAGAATTTATTGAAGTCTCTTATTTCCCCCTATTGTTCTCTCTGATCTCCCCCTAAATTCTGTCAGATTTATCCCCCATTTCTCCTGGTCTTCCCCATACTCTCTGTCAGTCTCCCTCATTTCAATATGTCTCTCCCTTATTTCTTCCTATTTCTCCCCCAAATTCTAGTTCTGCCTTCAAAGAAAACATTAGTTAGGACTAGGGTCAAGTTCACTATTCCTATGTACATGGAAATTAGTGAAAAGTCTGGAGTAACATCTTGAGTAAATTTGTTGTAAAATATGTAATTTCTATGTACATGGAAATTACATATGTAATTTCCATTTACTCAAATGTTACTTTCTTTGTAATCCTGAGTAAATTTTCTAATAGATAATGGAGTACAATCTAAATGGGGAACAAACAACATCGAGTGGAGGGTGAAATTCTTGGTCAACTTCACTGTTCCTATTCTGGCCACTTGGGATTGTGTTCCATCAGCAATCTGAACAGTCCACTTCTCTCGACACGGACTGATTTTAGTGAAAAGTTTGGAGTCTCTAGTCATATATCTGAAGCTCCAGAATCTACAATCCACACATTTGAATGACTGCTTTTATCATTTAGGGCATGAATGATATTACCTTTATGAGCCATAATTCTTATCGCAATGACCAAGGAGGAGGGACTACTTTGTGGTTGGCCAAAGAGTTTCTGTAACAATTCCATTTGTTCTTTGCTAAAGAGAGATATCTTGGTCCTTTCTTCCGAATTCACCATGTTCCTCCTGCTTTCTCTTCGATTTGTTGGCTTCATGTCCTTCGATTTGCCATGTAAATCCCGACACTTATCCTTCATGTGGCTAAGATTTTGACAATGCTCACATTTTGGCCTGATCCTGCTTTTGTTTTCCATAGTGTGATTGAGGCTAACAAGTAGCAAGGGCAGTCGCTTCGGTGGATGGATTTTGGGTCCCTAGCATGACTTTCTTTCTACTCTCTTCTTGTCTCACCTTGACAAATGCTTCTCGAAGGCTTGGGGTTGGTCTTGTAGACAAGATCCTTCCATGAACATCATCCAAGTTCTTATTGAGACCAATTAAGAACTTGTATACACTTTTGTTTGTTCGACAATCTTCTTATAGTACAATCCATCTTCTTGGCACTTTTAGTTGTGCTCCTTAAACTTTTCCAATTGCTACCAGTGCCAGTTGAGGATGTTGACGTATTGAGTGACAATGAGGTCTCCTTGCCGCTGATCATGAAGAACACACTCTATTTTAAACAACTTAGATGTGTTCTCCATGTGCAAGTATGCCTCCCTTGCAGCTTCCCAAATCTCTGTACTGTTTCTTAAAGGAGAAAATTTTCTCCAATCTCATTCGTCATGGAATTGAGGAGCCATGTGTCATGACCCTAGGTTTTCCTAGGGTTTAGAATGGAATTTTGGATGAATTTGAAGAAGAAAGAACAAAATTGGAGGGAGAAAACAGAATGGCGGAGGGAGAATTTGAGAAGAGGAGATAAGGGTTTGGACGAAGAGAGAGAGAGATAAGAGTGAGAGGGAAACAAACGGATTTCATTCAATTCATAGCTACCTGTTCTCTATTCAACAACTTATTTATAGGTTGTTTACATCCTTGCGGTTATTACCAAACTAATCAACTAACACACCAACTAACTCAAGTAACTACAAACTAACAAACTCTAGTACAATTACAGCTATTGCCCTTTGGGTCATGACAATTCCCCCTTTCCTTGAGAGGTTTTTTGTCCCCAAGAAACTTATTACACCTAGGCCCCTGTTTCTTCATCCAATTTCATCTTCATGATTTGATTTATTCTTCGTCTTTATTGTTTTTTTCTCTTACTTGCTTTGGCATCTTTTTCTTTCTCCTTCTTGGTTTTATTTTATGGATGTAAGAGGAAACATCATCTCTTTGTTTAGTAGGTATTTAAAGCTCTCTTGAAGTACCTCTATTTTCCTTTGCTAGAGTCAACATCAACTCCCCTATATCTTCAGTGGCTAATACATAGTTACCTAGTTCATGGAACGCTCGGTACGCGAAACGTGGTACGCCACTTTTCCCTAGACGCGGTACGTGAGGGTAGACTATTTTGGTTTGCCACTTTAGGTCATGGTACGCTTTGGTGTGCCAAAATAGAACGCCTATGAAATATATAAATTTTTGGAAAAATATTTAAATTTTTTAACTATATTATAATATATGAGAATTATTAATAAAATATAAAATATATAGAATCTGTTTATATTTATTTTTTTAGATTGGTGTTAGTTTTTTTAAATATATTAATAATGATAAAAATATCAAACAAATAAATATTAATATAATAATTATAAAATCATAAAATTTAAGAAAGTAGAATGGGATGTGGAGTCCCAATAAAAAACACAATTCACGAGAGGCTAGGCTGTGCCTCTTTGCAGACCCACTTATTGTCTTCACCAGCTGATGCAACTTGAAGTACTCCATCGCTGAAGAAGTTTCGAAGATTTGTAGTTCATTGTAGTCACCTCTGTTTGGAGATGAGAAGATCTAATGTTGGGGAACTTGCTGCAACCTCATCTTCATCAACTTATATCGGATTTGATCCTTGTGATTGCTTCACCTTCTAGTTCTTGACAAAGACCATGAACTGTTGCAGTGAAAAAGGAAGAAGACAACATCACTGTAGAGAGGCGTATTGGAATGTGGTTCCCGGGGGGGAGGGGCGTATTAGGTAACTATGATATTTTCAGCTTCAGTTCATTGATTGTAGCGTCCTAGTACGCGCACCACTACGAACCAGTTCGAAAATGCACCACAAACTGGAACGCACGAACCAATTCGTGGTTCTTAAGGGAGGAGAACAAACCAGGTAACTATGGGCTAATAAATCTCCCACAACATCATCTACTATGATTTTCTTGATAGTGCCTAAAAGATCAACAAAATCTTTTGCCACACGATGACATTTTTCAACCGCCTTTTCCTCCTCTTTGGCTCTATTTTGTAGATCCTCAAAAATTAGCTTTGAATTGTCATTAGGTATTGGAGGATTACCTATTCCTCAAGAGAATAGACTTGAAGTCTTCAAAATCCACAGTTGTTGCGATCAGATCCCTTCTTGATTTTACTTCCTGAATTCCCTAATCTATTGCGGAAAATTCATTAACTTCTTATTGTAAACGGGGGCTAGCCATAGAAATACCTTTGTTTTGCTGGCTAATCTTAAGATAACTTTTAGGCAGCAGCCCATGTTTTTTGCAAATGGCTTCCAATGCCAATTCTTGTTGCCTTGCCTTCTCCGCTGCTTGTTCCACTGTGATAGGACAAAACATTTTCACTCTAGGCCTCAGCACATCGTTAAGACCATTAAAGAATTTTGACGCAAAGTAAGACTCATTCAAGGTCAGACAGAAATTGAGCATCAACACTTACAATTCCTCAAATCTTGCCTTATAATCCATTACAGGGTCTTCTTGCTTTAGATTATTGAATTCTTCATTGCACCTCTCATCTCCGACCTGATGTAATGCTAATTCATCTTTTGTCTGTAAACTGGAAGCATTAGGTATGCTAAAAGCTGACTCCATGGAGCTAGTGCTTTCGATGCTTGTTCGAATTGGTCCTATAGTGGATCTAGGGCTTTCCTTTATTTCTGAAAGCGGAAATTTCTGTGAAAATAGAATTAACAAGTCGTCCAACTTCCATTTGAGGATAGAGAATTGATTTCTTGTTTCAACACATTCCTCCTTGAGTGGTTTCTCCCCCTAACAGTGTGCTTCCAAGAAGTCCTTTGGCCATCTTGATAGTTTAATTCTTGAGAATTTACCACTGTAATAGCTTCTTGATTAGCTTCTAAGGATCCCCTCGGAAATCTGAAGTGGTTCCGATAAATCTAATTCACCTCCTTAGCAGCTCCAAGTTCTGCCAACCTAATTCTGCCTCAAACAGAATCCGTTGCAATCTGACAAAAATTAACAACGGGTAGGAGAGGGCAAAAGCCCTGAACTGCTTTGTCAACCTCCTACGACCCAATTGATCCTGGGTTGATCTCAATCAGACGAGCTAAGAGTTGCCTGGGTCTGCTTTTCTTTCACACGTCTTCAAATCTAAACCACTTAACATGATCCTCAAATCTGAATCGAGAATTAGCTAAATTCACAGCTGCGAGACTAGCTCTTACTTTGCCTCCACGATTCAACCCGAAAGTTGCTTTACTCTGATTCGCCTTCAAATCCGAACAAGAAGTTGCAAATTCACAAGCGAGATTCATTGCACTCGCTGCCAATCAGACTAACAATGGCTTGACCCACACCCGACTACACGTTCAATTCCAAACCAAGATTGGCGGGATTCGCTTGAGTTCGTTAGAATCACCTGGAATCCTAGCTCGACCGATTCCAATTTGTTGGCCTGTTAAATGCCTAAAAGTTGCTGCTTCGGCCAAGCTTCAATCCACTTCCAGGGATGAGAAACTTCTAATTAGCAAGTAACTATTGCCTCTGTTGCGGCTTCTCAAAATTGCCCTCGATTAGCTTCTGAAGACAACCGTGCTTGTTTCGCTGGATCTGCTACTTGATTTCGCAACTAGAAATCGTCGGAATCACAATTGGAATTTTTTAGAACCACATCCAACAGCCATTGGCTTTGATACCACTTTCCACAACCCTAGGTTTTCCTAGGGTTTAGAATGGAATTTTGGAGGAATTTGAAGAAGAAAGAATAGAATTGGACGGAGAAAACAGAACGAAAGAGGGAGAATTTGAGAAGAGAAGGGAAGGGTTTGGACGAAGAGAGAGAGAGAGAGAGATAAGAGTGAGAGGGAACCAAATTGATTTCATTCAATTCATAGCTACTTCAACAACTTATTCATAATTTGTTTACATCCTTGCGGTTTTTACCAAACTAATCAACTAACACACTAATCAACTCAAGTAACTACAAACTAACAAACTCTAGTACAATTACAGCTATTGCCCTTTGGGTCATGACACCGTGACATAACTAGGTTGTTTTTTGTATTCCATGACCGATACTTCGATCTTCCTTCTTGGGTTGCACGACTTCATTAGTGAGGTAATTATCTCTCCCTTTCTGGGAAATAAAGATCAGGACTGACTAGGACCATTGAAGGTAGTTTTGGCCATTCAACTTATGGCTGGTGATGGTGAACGATGTGTTGTCGATGGCTCCCGTGTGACTCAGGAAGGAACTCTCATGGGAACCCGACTTGACTTTTCCTTTGTCGTGAATGTTGTTAGTCAATTTCTAGATTTCCCTTGTTATAGTCACTAGAATGTTGTGACTCGCATCCTGACATACATAAAAAATGGATTAGGTAAGGGTTTATTTTATGAAGATAAAGGACACACTCAGGTTGTTAGTAACTCTGATGCTAATTGGGCAGGATTGCCATCACATAGACGCTCCACTTTTGGTTATTGTGTCCTTGTTGGAGGCAACTTAGTATCGTGGAAAAGTAAGAAACAAAATGTCAGTCTAATGCTGAGGCTGAATATCGAACTATGGTTGTAGCAACCTGTGAACTCATATGGTTGAAGCAATTGCTCTAAGAACTTAATTTGGAGACATAAGGAAAATGAAACTGATCTGTGATAATCATGTAGCTATTCACATGGCCTCTAATCCAGTTTTTAATGGGAAGACCAAACATATAGAAATGGATTGCTACTTTGTTGGAGAAAAGGTTCTTTCTAAAGATATTGCTATTACATTTCCGAACTCTAATGACCAACTAGCTGATATCTTCACTAAATCCCTTTGTGGACCAAGGATAACTAGCATATGTAACTAGCTGGGGTGCATATGACATGTATGCCCCAGCTTGAGGGGGAGTGCTGAATATTATAATTATTGTTTTGTTGACCCAGCTGGTTAACTGATTTATAGGCTGATTTGATAGACTGATTTATTGGCTGATGTATAGGCTGTATTTCAGGCCTGATTCTTTGTCTAAATTTCTGCTGTAAATATGTTCCACAATACTATAAATATAGATTAAACCGAGGCTCTTGCTCTTAGGCATTCAGCCAATTCTCTCTTCTCACAGTATAACTGAGTTATGTAAATCACTTTTCTCCTTCCTACATAGAATCTCCTAAGCAAGTCCTTGCCTATAGTTTTTTTTGTTTCATCTTTCTTTACAATACAGTCATCCTTGCCTCACATTTTCCTATGCATTTCAATTGTTCTCATTATAATAATGAAAGCTTTTTAGCATTTTCATATTTGCTTATTAGTAATAATTTTTCCTTCTTTTTGTAGTGATGGGTGGGACAGAACAACTCAGTTGGTCTCCCTTGCTAGTTTGTTGTTGGATCCATATTATCGAACTTTGAATGGGTTTCAGGTACTGACCAGACACTGATGGATGGCGTTGGTTTTGTTCTTTTAACATGCTGGACCTTACTCTGTTAAATCAGTGGTTGCATGTGCGAGTGAGTCAAAACTGGTTTGGATTTGCAAAACCCTGAAAAGAAAATAAATTTCTATTTATGTTTTGTTCCATTTCTATGGGCTAACAGCAATAGTTCTCTCATGGTGGAAAAAAGCTGTATTATGGTTACCATACAAGTACACACTAGTATTTTGTGCACAAGATGGTGAAAGTAAAATAATTTCCAGTTATGGTTTGTTAAATTTCCATTGATGAAACAAAAAGTAGTTATTTGACTGATGGTGGCAAAATTCCTAATTTTTTGTTAGTATTTAAAGTACCTTTAGCAAATGAATATTTGGTTTTCCCTGATTGGATCATCCTTATCTTAGGATTATTTTATTCACTCCACCCTTTCCCAAAAAATGGATAAATTAATAAATACATAAATAAGCACAATATAAGTTCATCTGGCTGTGCCTTGCTGCTAGGTTCATGTTTGGTGCCTCATTTTCTGCATCCGTGTTGTGATTCTTTTATCTGAGCCATCTCTGATACTTGATGGAGGCTGACAACAAAGTCAGGGTCCTGCACCAAGCCCCCATGCACATAATGCTGAGTATTTATTTGATTGCACTTAACTGGCTATAACTTGGGTTTTTACATGTTTTTTTTAAGTACAGGCATTAGTGGAAAAAGATTGGCTGGCATTTGGTCATCCATTTTCGGATCGCTTGGGAATGCCAGCAATATCTGGAAGTGGTAACATGGCTTATGAATTACCTCGGCAGTTTTCAACTGGAAGTCTCCCATCACCATCCATGCGTCAAGCATCAGGATCATTTACAGCTCAAACTCAAAGTTCTTCTCATGCTCAAACTTCAAATAACTGCTCTCCCATATTTTTGCAGGTTTGTGTAGCAGAGTAATGCAGCTTCCATTAGTGCTACTGGAGTTTCATCTTGAAGTTTGAAAAGATGCTTAAATTCTATGCCTATACCTCTTTGTGTCCATGCATTTTGTGTTTCTATGAGTTTATGTTGTTGGAAACCATCTTTTGTTTAAAAGCTTTCATACTTTTCTTCTTTAAACTGTCATTAGTGATTATTTAATTCACTTGACGACCTGAAAGCATCAAATTCCAAGCCGTATCCTTTTTTGCTTCCTTTTGTAGTCACTCCTAGAAACATGAAATCACAAACCAGCCTTGTTTGTTGTGGTACTATTGCAGTCCCTAGGACAGCCCAAAGCTTTTCTTTTTATCCTTCATTACATCCAGGCAAATATCCTATGTTATTAGTATTCCTTCAGCGACATATGCAATACTCATTGAGAGTCTATTCTTTGTAGCCCTTATGTTCTGAGATTCTTCTTTTCAAGCTAATCAAAACTAAATGCCAACACAAAAATTTTAATCATGATGGTTATTGCGATTAGTATTCACTGCATCAAAACCTTTCCTGGTTTTGCTCCTAAAGCATTTCCTGATTTTTCTTCTAAAAAATTGCCATGGATAGAGATGATTGGAGATCTAAAATTCATGTAGTGGGATTAAGGCTTCTGATTGTTGTTGTTGCTCCTAAAATATGTCCTGATTTGCTCCTTATTCCATATTAGATTGTCCCCTACAAAATAAAACGTGGAGCTGCATTGCTAAACCAGCACCTTTTTTTTTTTCTCCAAACCTAAACTTCACTTGGGTCTCTGAGCTTGTTGAGAAGGGCAAAGGCATTGCTATATATATTCTTGAATCAATCTATTATATCAATTAGTAAGATGTGTTAACAATGTCCCAACAACTGGTTCTTACAGATTTATCACTCATCTTATTAACATGGTCCATTATGGGCGAAAGAAAGTGAAGTTCACTGTTAAATCACCCAGATATGTTGAGAAATATCAAAGAAGAAAAAAGAAAAGAAATAACAGGAATCAGGAGATACAATTTAAAGGAAAAAACATATCTTTCATGAATGAGTCAAAGCTAGAACTTGTTTGAAATGAGTCAAATAAAAACTAGATACTTATTTGAACTTAAAAATTGTTTAATGTTTTGAACTTCATTCTATTTATTTGATGGATACTTTAACATGTATATAACAAAAGACATTTTATTCTGTTACTAATAATTAATCTCAGAACATGTAGTCATGGTGATGCTATATTTCTGAAGAACAAGACGTGCAATGAAACTTATCCCTGCAAGTTCTGTTTTAATATTTGTTGCCTCCTCTATTTGGCAATATGGAAACTGCTATCTATTTGGGATTGTGGTGCGGGTTCAAATTATGGGAAGCAAATTTCGAAAACTGGGGCTAAATTCTGCTCATATATTTCAATTTGGGGTTGCATACCCCTTATAATGTGTTTATGAAACTGAGCGGATCTGAATTAAGGTGTACTCTAGGTTTGCCAAGAGCCACATAGAACCCAGATCCTGATCATTCTCTACTCCATGGCTTGACAATGGATGTGGTTTGGAAACTGTCAATCCAAGGACTCTTTGATTTGCAGAGGGCTAATTCGTTGATATTTCTTGAGACCCAACCCCAACCCTAACCCCTTATTTTTCCCTGAATCCACTCACAAAAGGAAAATGTAAAGTAAAAGGAAGAAAGAAGAGAAAAGAAAAAGGGAACACAAGTGTGCACATGGAGTATTAGTTGTCTTACGTGCCATTCATAGATGGATTTGGGAGTTTAGCTTATCTAATCAATGAATTGAACTTGAAGTGAGGAAATATTAAATTTTCTTCAAAATTATTTTTTGGAACTTCTAGCATGTCAACTAGTTCACCACCAAGGAGAATCCTAATGCATTTGGAATTCTTAAAACTTGAAACCGCTCGGCCTCTCCTCCCTCCCTCCCTCCCTCTCAATAAGTCAGCACATGGCTAATTGTGAGACTTCTACTTTTGGAATTGGCCTCTCTCTCTTTGTATACATCTGCTTACAATTATGGTTTGGTATTTGAATTTTTGCAGTGGGTTGATTGTGTTTCACAGCTCTTGCGGATGTATCCTTTTGCATTTGAATTCTCCTCGGTATGTTATTTATCCCATGTGTGAAACTTATAGTCTCAATTATTTAAACTGAAATTGCTGTATCAAACCAGCAGGTTGTTGGATTGTCAATTGTTGAGTAACGGCTTAAGACTCTCCTATTTTTCTTGCAGGTTTTCCTGGTTGATTTCTTGGACTGTGTACTTTCTTGTAGATTTGGAAACTTTTTTTGCAATAGGTACAAACCTTCTTCTATAGCCTTGGTATAGTTATATGTAGTCTAATAAAAACATTCCTAATATGCATTTCAGTTTGTTGCATTTTATTTTTGGCTTAACAAACCACAAAAAATTGGAAATCATGGATTAGTTATCGCAGAGGAAGATTTCTCTCTTTTGATACTGTTAAAGAGGATTATGATTTGATTATAATATTCATATTAACTAACTGCGCACAGTTAAATGTTTTGGATATATTTTGTGTATGTCTCTTGTATATATTGTTTCCTTCTATTAGTATAGGATGCATGCATGTAATTCCTTGTACTAGTCATTTGTGTAATAGATTATTTTATTTAACATGGTATCCAAGCCATACCCTAACCCAAACTAGTCGCAAGCAGTGAAGTAACCCTTGATAGCAAGCACCACCATCTCTAGTCATTGAAATTGTTACCGTTTTCGTTGTCACAACCTCCGTCACCTCCAATCACCGTTGACAACAACAATGAGCCCAAATTGTGTCTCTCATGCAATCACATCCTTCATTCACTGCCACTGAAGCTTCTAGTCATCGTCTATGGCAGTGGCGAGTTCGGATTGTGCTTCTTGTGTGATTGCAACCCTTTAGCGACTCAGATCTGCAACTTCTTCGCGCTGTTTCCCTCCAGATCGCTCATCCCCTTGCATGAATCCAGGCCTGTCTCCTCCGAGTGATCCTCCAGGTCCAGGTCTGTCTCTCAAGATCATGCATCCCTGTCCTTTTCTGTTATGTGTTCTCTATTCTGTATTTGCAACAATGTCCACTAAAGCCTATGACACTTATACCACAGCCTCATTGACCTTAGTCACCATTCCGCATTTTTTAGGAGTAACAGTTATTACAACTGAAAAACTAAATAGAAAAAATTATTGTGTGGTCTTCAGGACTTGAAGATGAATTAACAAAGAATGTCAGATATTTCCATTGCAAATCAATTGACTTAGAGTAAAGTGGATGCCCAGTTATTATGTTTGATATGGCAGACAATCGAATCAAGTTCAATGCCTGTCTTCACCCTCTTCGTACAAGCAGTGACTGACCTATTGAATTGTGCTGGCAAGTTGTATACTGAAGAACGGTATGCATAATTGAGAGAAAAAGAAGAGAAGAAAAGAGAAATTGGAGGAAAAAGAACAAATCAAATCTATTAAGCTAGGGTTACAAGCATTTATACCAACACATTGTAACTGTTATGTACGAGCTACCCATGCTAGGTACAAGGTGCAACTATTCCATCAGCACACTTTATATAAACTAATAGGAATTTTCAACACTTCCCCTTAAGCAGGTACATGCATATCATATGTGCCTAGCTTGGAACAAATATATTCAATCCTCAGACCTCAAAGAGCCTTAGTAAATAGGTTAGCCAGCTGATCCATAATCCTGACAAATGTTGTAGAAATCTCACTAGAAACTAGTTTTTCTCTCACAAAGTATGTTTATTTCAATATGGTTGGTCCTTTCATGAAAAACAAGACTAGAGGCAATATGGATAGCAGCTTGATTGTCACACATAAGCTGCATAGAACCTGAATCACCAAACTGCAGCTCCTTCAGAACCTGTTTCAGCCAAATCAGCCCAAATGTAGCTAATGCCATGGCTTTATACTCAGCTTAGCACTAAATCTAGCAACAACTTGTTACTTTTTACTCTTCCAAGAAACCAGCTTGCCTCCAACTGAAACACAATAGCTAGAAGTGGACAGTATTAAATGGACAACCTACCCAATCAGCATTGGCATAACCAGTCACCTATGTATAACATTTATCCTCATATAATAAACCTTTACTAGGAAAACTTTTAATATATTGCAAAATATGCACCACAACCTACCAATGACTATCACGGGGAGAATCCAAAAATTGGTTAACCATAGTAACAACAAATGTAATATCTGGTTGAGTCATTATAAGATAATTCATCTTCCCAACTAGTTTCCTATAATGCTTGGGATCATGAATAGGTCCCTTTTTCCAGGAACAAACTTATAGTTAGGATCCATAAGCGTATCAATAGGCCTAGAATCCAACATGCATTCTCCTCCATAAAATCAAGGGCAAACTTCCTTTGAGAGATTCAATGCCATGCCCATATCTAGCAACCTCATCATCATCACTAGTAATGACAATATCATCTACATAAACAACCAAGTCGATAACACCACTAGCACCATGGTGATAGAAAACAGAATAGTCAACTTCACTCCCTAGTCAATCCTACAGAGCTAAAGCAACCAAACTAGCACCTAGGTGATTGCTTTAGACCATACAATGATTTCTTTAGGTGACAAACCAGTTGAGACTCCCCCTAAGCAACAAATTTAGGTGGTTCCTCCAAATAAACCTCCCCAAGAAGAAATCCATGGAAAAAAGCATTTTTTATGTCAAGATGATGAAAAGGCCAATGTCTAATGGCAACTATGGAAAGAAACAAAAAAACTGAAGCAATCTTAGCCATAGGGGAAAAGGTATTTTCATAATCAAGATTGAAGATTTGTGTATAACCTTGGTGATAGGACTTTACACAATTGATTGAATTTTAGCTCTTACAGTAGGAACTTCCCAATTACAATAGCTTATAGTAATGGATATTAGCAATAGCAAGAAAAGAAAACAAAAGAAAACAGGCCTATTCGAGAGGGCCTCAGTCTCCAACGGTTTCTTCAACAATTTTCCAGATCCCTTCTCTCTCCTCCTTCCTCGCCTTTTATACCTATCTCTCATTCTGTTTCAGCCACACGCATGAATATTCCCCTCTAACCAACTTCTGACTCTTTTGTCCCTACCTTAATTCCCTTGGTTGCCCCTATTTTTCATCTCCTTTTACGCCTTTGATAGGTGAGACTAATGGGAGTTCTAACAATACTCCCGCCCACAAGTTTCACCTTGTCCTCAAGGTAAAATTTAGGAAATTGATGCAAGATCTGAGGATAGGGTTCCTAGGTGGCCTCTAGGGGTGGCAACCCCTTCCATTGTATCAGAACCTCAAGACTTCGTAGATTCTTTCCCTGACTCGGCCTTGCACCCAACAAAAATTCTGTATGCACCTTCAGTTCCCACTCAATTGTCAACTGGTCAAGAAATTCGGTTGTTTCCTGCATCTCTCCTTCCGCTTTGCAAAGCTGGGATACATGGAATACGGGGTGGATCGCACAAGAAGGTGGTAGGGACAGCTTGTAGGCCACCTTCCCGATCCTTTTCTCCACTGCAAATGGGTCGTAGAACTTAGGTGACAGCTTCTCATTCATCCAAGTAGCCAAAGTCTTCTACTTTTAGGGACGAATTTTAACATAAACTAAGTCACCCACCTCGAATTCCACATCCCCCCTTCTTTTATCTGCTGTCTCCTTCATCCTCGCTTGTGCCTGCAACAGTTGGGACTGGAACTCTTCTAAAACATAATCCCTCTCCAACAATTGTTGTTCAATCATCGAAACTGCCGTGGTGCCCTTCTCGAACCTCAACAGAAGGGGAGGTCCACGCCCATAAACAATCTGGAATGGAGTCAATTTAGAGGAAACATGGAAAGAAGTGTTATACCAATATTCCGCTCATGGTAGCCAGCTGCACCATGCCTTAGGCTTGGAGGAGGAAAAGCATCGAAGGTATGTCTCCAAGGTGCGATTTAGGACCTCCGTTTGGCCATCAGACTGCGGGTGGTAGGATGTGCTTCTTCTCAATTGAGTGCCTTGCAGCCTGAATAACTCTTCCCAAAAATGGCTAACAAAAATTTGATCTTTATCGGAAACTATAGAACTTGGAATCCCATGTAATTGGACTATCTCCTTCACAAAAATCCCTGCAACGCTAGCCGTTGTAAAAGGATGTTTCAAGGCAATAAAGTGTCCGTACTTAGGCGATCCACAACCACTAAGATAGTATCCATCCAAGCTGACTTAGGTAATTCTTCGACGAAGTCCATAGACACATCTTCCCAAACTCAACTAGGAACCAAAAGTGGTTGCAGCAATCCACCGGGTGATAGAGCCTCATATTTATTCTACTGGCACACATTACATTGCTGAATGTCTCGCTTCATTCCCACCCAATACATATTGGAAGCTATCCTCTTATAAGTCTTGAAAAACCCTAAATGACCCCCAACCAGTCCATCATGCCCTTCCTTCAACATTAATGGAATTAACCCTAACCCCTTAGGAAGATACAGCCTGCTCTTGAATAGCAATTGGCCATCCACCAGCGCAAAGTTGGGTCTGCTAAAGGGATTCACCTGCACCTCTCTAACAATCTATTGGAGTGTAAAATCTCTTTTCACCTCCTCTTTTAGTTGGTCTAGCTGCACTATTCGGGGAATGGAAAAAGCCATCAATGTGGCGGAAGAAGGGAGGCGTGAGAAAGTGTCGGCTACTCAGTTCTCCAATCCGGGACAATATTGAATCTCAAAATCTTACCCCATCAGCTTGATGACCCATTTTTGACACTCCAGGCTAACCACCCGCTGCTCCATAGGAAATTTAAGGCTTCATTGATCTGTTTTAATTACAAACTTATGCTCAAGTAGGTAATGTCCTCATTTCCTCACTACAAATACTATTGCCATCAATTCCCTCTCATGCACCGATCTAACTCGACCAGTGAGGTTTAGGGAATGGCTGAAAAAAGCAATTAGGTCTCTGCTATTGCATCAACACTGCTCCTAATCCATGCCCAAATGCATCAGTTTCAACAATGAATTCCCTCGAAAAATCTGTCAAGGCCAACACGGGAAAATTGGTCATTGCCCTTTTAAGGGATTGAAAAGCCTGCTCCGCTAATTTATCCCAAAAGAAATTATCCTTCCAGAGGCAGTCCGTCAAAGGCCATGCCACTTTTCCATAATCCTTCACAAATCGCCGATAATACCCCGTAAAACCCAAGAATCCTCAAAGTTCAGGCAAGGACTTGGGGCTAGGCCATTCCATTACCGCCTTAACCTTAGAGCTATCTGCAGCCACCCCATCTTGAGAGATGACGTGCCCCGAATACTCACTCTCCCGCTACCCAAATTGACACTTATTCGCATTGGCCTACAACTGGTGGACTATTAGGAGGCCCAACACACAACTCAAATGTTTCTTATGTTTAGCCATATCCTTACTGTAAATCAGAATGTCGTCAAAAAACACTAAAACGAAGTTCCTCAAATGCTCTTTAAAGATCTTGTTCATCAAAGGATTGGAACGTGGCAGGGGCATTTGTTAACCCAAACAGCATAACCAAAAATTCATAATGCCCCTCGTGTGCGGAAAGCAGTTTTAGGAACGTCATTAGGTGCTATTCGAATCTGATGATACCCTGATTTCAAATCCAACTTGGAAAAAATAGCATCCCTATTCAATTCATCCAATAGTTCTTCAATAACTGGAATTGGAAATCTATTGGGAACTGTTACCTTGTTTAAAACTCTATAGTCAACACAAAACCTCCAGCCACCATCATTCTTCTTGACCAGCAACATCGGGCTGGAAAACGGATCGCACTCGGCTTGATAAGTCATGTTGCCAACATCTCTCGAACCAGCCTCTCAATCTCGTTTTTTCTGAAAGTAGGGGTATTGGTAGGGGCGTACATTCATCGGCGACACTCTCGGTTGCAACGTAATCACGTGATCCTGCCTCCGGTGTGGGGGAAGCCCACATGATTCCTCAAACACATGCCTAAACTCTGCTAGCAGCTCCTGCAAGTTGCCAAGGACTACCCAGCCCACATTTTTTTCTTGGGTAATTAAACTCCCCAACTCCAACAACACCCTTTCTCCATTCTCTCTAAACGCCCTCATCATCAACTTCAACATTACCAAAGTTTTGCTGAGGCTACGATCCCCATACAGCGCCCCCCCCCCCCTCCGCGCTCTAAACTTCATGACTAATGAACCCCAATCCACTTGTGTTTCCCCAAGTGTAGCCAACCACTTCATTCCAAGGATTACGTTCGAGGTCCCCAGCTCCAATGGCAGGAAATCTTCCACTACTTCCATATTTTGCAACGTTAAGCTTACCCCTTTCCACACTCCAGTTCTCTGAACAGCTATGCCGGACCCCATGATCACACTATAGCCTCTCGTTTGCGACCTGACCAGTCCCAATTTCTGCACCAATTTCGACAATATAAAGTTATGCGAAGCCTCGCTGTCAATGAGAACCACCACCTCTTGGCCTTCTATTTTCCTCTTGATCTTCATGGTCTGTGGAGGGGTTAAACCAACTACCGAGTTTATAGACAACTCCACGACCTCCCCTGTTTTGACCGTTTCACCTAGCTTCCCTGAATTCTCCCCTGTTTCAACTCCTTCTGTAACTTCCTCTTCTTCTCCCCTTGCCTCCTCGTGAATTACCATCACCTGCAGCTCCTTGTTCATGCATTTGTGCCCATTCGTATATTTCTCATCACAACGGAAACACAACCCCTTAGCTAGTTTAGCTTGTAATTCACTCTCACTTAGCCGTTTAAACGAGGGACTGTTCCACTTACCGACATTAGGAGGCCGGTGAGAGGAGCTGGGCATGGTGGTCGTCGGTCGTGGTGATGCCACCGAGGGTGGTAAGACCAGTACTCTCTGGTGGTTGGCGACTAGGGCTATGGGGGTCTGAAATCTGGTTGTGCCTAGACTGGAGTGGCTCCCTCGCACCACCAGATTCCTCTCCTCAATTCGTTGGGCTTGGTCCATCATCTGCTCTAGCCTAATTGGTCTCATAACCCTCATCTCCGCCCTTATGTCGGACCTCAATTCATTTATAAAGTGGCCCTCCAGCAGCACCTCTGGCATGTCCTCAAGAGGAGCAGCCAGCGTCTCAAAGCAGAGGCGGTAGTCCTTGACGGACCCCCACTGCCGTAGCGCCAGGAATCGTTCTACCACCGTGCCTTCTTGTGTGGGTCTGAATCTATTTCCCATTCGACCTCCCATATGAATCGTACTCACCGCCAGCTACCTTATGCCGATTTCCTAGTTCGGGCGTGGCCTCCCCAGTGAGGGTCGAACCCACCGGTAAGTGCTCGCCCGACTGTTTCCCCTTCCTCCCTTTCTCGTGGTCCTCCCATCTCTCCATAAGCAAGCCAAATTGTTCCTTCATTGTCATTGTGTTTTTCTCGATGTTTTGCACCTTCTGGAACTCTTTTGCATTGATTCTAATCCCATATGTAATCCCTCCATCTTCCCTTCAATTTGCTGTTGATAATTCTCCATTCTTCCCTCCAGATCCCCCACCCTCTCAGAGATGATCACCCCCATGGATCGTTGCTCTGATACCAGATTGATAGGACCTTACACGAATGAATTTTAGCTCTACAGTAGGAACTTCCCAATTACAGTAGCTTATAGCAATGGATATTAGCAATAGCAAGGAAAGAAAACAAAAGAAAACAAGCCTATTTGAGAGGGCCTCACTCTCCAACTGTTTCTTCAACAATTTTCCAAATCCCTTCTCTCTCCTCCTTCCTAGCCTTTTATACCTATTTCTCATTTTGTTTCAGCCACGTGCATGAATATTCCCCTCTAACCAACTTCTGACTCTTTTGCCCCTACCTCAATTCCCTTGGTTGCCTCTATTTTTCCTCTCCTTTTACGCCTTTGATAGGTGAGACTAATGGGAGTCCTAGCACTTGGCAACCAAATCGGCTTTCAATTTGTCAATAGAGCCATCAGGACCAACTTTAATAATAAGCACCTAGTGGCAACCAACTAAGGATTGCCGAGGAAGGGGAACCAAATCCTAAGTCCCATTAGTAAGCAAAGAAGACATCTCTTTATCCATAGATTGAGGCCTATCAAGATAAGCAAGAGCCTCTAACTATTTTAGGTATAGAAATAGATGAAAGAGAAGAAACAAAAGGTAGAATGGACAAAAGATAAATGATGATAGCTCAAAAAGTGTAAATATGATGAGCACTACGAGAAGAATGAGTACCTCTCCATAGGAAACGTTGAACGAGATAGGGAACTAAAGGAATAATGGCACCTATAGAAGGAGCTGCAACATCTAAGGGAACATGAGGTGGAGAAACCACACCATCAGGATAAATAGAAATTCGAGAATGACCCTAATATGTTAAGAATGGATGAGAAGGAACAAGGGAAGCAATGGGAGAAGAGATAGTTGGAACCAAAGAGGAAAAAGAAGGAACAGGAAGAACCTCTTCGAGAGATGAAGAAGAAGAAAGTACTAGACTCAAAGAAAGTAACACTAGAAGAAAGGAAATACTGGTTGAGATGTTTTTTTTTGCGGGGGGGGGGACACATAATCCTTCTGAAATTGAGAATATCCCAGAAAGGCACATTTAACATATCAAGGTTATAGTTTGTCTCTTTTTGGTAATAAAAGATGAACAAAATAGGTGAAACCAAAAATACAAAGAGGAAGAGGATATAAGGGTTCATGAGGAAAAAGTAGAGTATGAGGAATATATCCATCAAGAACAATAGAGGGTGTCAGATTAATCAGATAGCAGGAAGTCAAAAGAGCAACATCTTAGAAAAGAAGAGGAACATGCATATGAACAAATAAGGTACAAGATGTCTCAATGAGATGACAACTTTTATGTTCTATAGCCCCATTTTGTTGTGGAGTATATGGACACGAAGTTTGATGAAGAATGCTTAGTGGCTTTTGGTGCAAGTTCAATAGGAGTGATTGGATTTTGTCCGTAGACGATCTCAACATGACTTCGACCAGTAGTTTGACTTGGAGATTGATTGTAGGCAAACTTTGTTGGCGAATATTTTTTCCAATGAAAGGTCGAAATACTTGGTTCAGAAGTCACATAAAAGTGCTTGGGGCATCGGAGAGACCAAAAGACATCACCATCCATTCATACAACCTGTCTCTTGTCTTGAAAGTAGTCTTCTATTCATCTCCCCATCGCATTTGAATGTGGTGGTATCCACTTTGCAAAGCAATCTTTGTAATGATAGATGCACCATGTAATTGATCTAGCAAATTGTCAAGATGAGGAATAGGAAAATAGTATTTGATAGTGATCTTGTTGACGGCATGACTGTCAATGCACATATGCCATGATCCATCCTTCTTTGGTAATAGAAGTGCTAGTACGGCACAAGGTCTCACTTTCTTTCACTAATCCGTTAGCTATATGTTCAATGACTTGCCGTTGCAATTCCTCATTCTCCTTTGGACTCATTTGGTATGAAACTTTATTTTAAATCACAAAATTATGAACAAAATCAGTGCAGTGTTGAATTTCTCGCATTGGAGGTAATACAATGGAATCTCTTTAGGGACTACATCACTGTACTCATTTAATAAGGACTTCACCATTTTTTGGAAGTTCTTAACCTTCCCTATTTTCTTTTAGCATGATCAAGGCACTTGCAACTTTAGCTTCTTCTAATGCTCTTGTGAACATTGATTTTGATTCAATATCACGTCTGACCAACTGAACTTAATGAATAATCCTTCTTGAAGGGCATCAATACTATATGTGCACCATCCTTCTCGAATGAGTAAGTATTCTTGTGCCCATGAATGGCTCGACCATTGTATTGCCAAGGCCAACCCAATAACATACGACAAGCATCCATAAGAATAGCATTACACCACACCTTGTCATGATACTTCTTACCAATAGAAAATTCTACTAGGCATTCCTTCGTGACCTTCACATCATTACCCTTTCGTAGCCAAGTCATCTTGCAAGGATTTGGATGTTGTTTAATTGAAAGTTTAAGCTTATCAACCATCGTTGTAGACACAATGTTCTCACAGTTAACCACACCAATAATAACATCACAAATTTTTCCATGTGAAGTACATCTTGTGTGGAAAATATTATGATTTAACCAGTGACCTTCTTCAACCATGGCAGCATTCAAAGCTCGACGTACTACTAGCATTTCACCATTTTTGACAAAAGTAATTCCCTCATCACTATAATCTTTGTATATTCTTCATCATGCTTTTCACTAGAAGCTTCCTCAACAAAAGACACCATCCTTCTATTTGTACAATTGGTAGCAATGTGATCGAAGCCTTGACACTTGAAACTCTTTTGGGAGTTGCTTGATAAACTGCTACTTACCTTATCACCTTTTATGTCGGTCATAGTATAGTATTTGACTTGGTGGACTTTGTCAGAGTGCTCCCTTGGTTGGAAACACTGTCCTTATTTGCACTTTTAAACCTACCTTTAGAGTTTTGTTGTTGTAGCACCACCTTTGATGACAAGTTAAAGACATCTTGAAGTGTCCAATAGTGTTGAAGTTGGACAGCATTAGAAATCTCATATTTCAATCCTTGAACAAATCTCGCAATTGTTTACTCATCGAGTTCCATAGTATCACACTTCATCATCAGTTCTTCAAATTCAGCGACATTCTTCAAGAGTCATGTTTCGCTATCGAAAGTTATGGAATTTGATGAAGACATCTTGGCGATAATGATCTGGCAAGTATTATCTCTTCAATTCTTTATGCATCTTCTCCCATGTTTTGATCTTGCTACGTCCTTCACATTCTCATTAGAGTTTTAGGTTCTCCCACCAAATGGAAGCATTCTTCTTGAGTTTGATGGCTATTTATTTAACCTTGCATTGCTCAAGAACTTCCTTGTAATTAAATATATGTTCTACAATATGCATCCATTAAATGAACTCATCTGATTGCATCCTTCCTTCAAAGTTTGGGATATCAACTTTCACTCCCGGATCTTTATTTCTCTTTTTGGTCTAGCATGCACAAAGTCATGGTTAAACTTCTTGGTCGGATGGATCACTTTGATCATGATGGAATGGGTTTCCTCTCTTATGGCTCCATCATGTTGCTCTTCGTCTAATTCATGGTTATGATTCTCACGTCGCTTATATTGTTCAAGACATTTTTGAAGTTGTTCAATCTCATGTTGCCTGTTGTCGAGGACAACATCATGAACATGGCCTTCTTGGTTGTTGCGGTTTCTTCATGGAGGCTTCTTTAATACCTAGGCTTAAATGTAATTGGAAAGGGAGAGAGTAGTGTGATCAATAAAGAAAGATATCAAAGACTAGTTGATAGACTTATATATCTATCCCATACAAGGCTGTAAATAGCATATGCAATTGGAGTGGTAAGTCAATTCATGCATGACCCTAGAGAAGAGCATATGCAAGCAGTCTTCAGAATCCTCCATTATGTTAAGGCATCTTTAGGGAAAGGTATCCTATTTAAAAAAAGCACCAAGTTGACTATTGAAAGCCTATATCAATGCTAATAATGTTGGGTGTCTCACGGATCGAAAGTCCACATCAAGTTATTGCACTTCTCTAGGAGGGAACTTAGTAACTTGGAGAAGAAACAAAGAATGGTTGTTAGATCTAGTGCAAAAACTGAATTTAGAGCAATGGAAAATGGAGTATGCAACTTCCATGGCTCAAGATCATTGTTGAAGATCTCAAAGTCAAGCAAGAAGGGACTATGAGACTTTACTATGACAAGAAGTCAGCCGCCAATATTGCTCACAATCCAGTTCAACATGATCAAACCAAACATGTTGAAGTAGGTAGACATTTTATAAATGAAGAGCTTGGTTATGGATTGATTAGTACTCCTTACACTTTAATTGTGCAATAAATTGAAAGACCTCAAAGATGGGAAGATCACACTGTACGTGCTCTACAAAATTCCAAAAGGAGTGGTATCCAAGTCCATATTTTAGAATGTGATGGAATGCGGAAGTTAAAGAATTTCTGGATTGGGTGGACTGCGTTGAAAGTTATTTTGAGCGGAAAGATGAGCTGAAAGAGAGGAAAGTAAAGCTTGTGTGAGCAAAGTGGCAAGGACTAGCTGTCACATTCCTAAGGGCAAGATAGTAAATATAATTTCCTTTACGTTGTGAGGATAGCACCTAGTTAGTTAGGAGTAGCCATACTTCACCAATTGTACATTCTTGGTGGTTGTACTCTAGGTTGCACGACGGATACGAGAAATGTTTCCAATACGAAACGGAAATGGGGAAACGACATTTTTCCAAAAAAATAGGAAACGGAAATGCGGGTTAAAGTGTAAATTAAAAAAATAAAGGGGTTTTTTTATAAATATAATTTTTAATATAAAAAATAATTCAAACATAATACAAATAAACACAAACAATAGACATAAGTTTCATAATAATTAATAGTCTATCTTTTTCTATAAAAAAAATGGGAAACACCAATTAATAATATTATTATTGTAATTAATTTGGAAGAAAACCAAGAGCGAAAACATGCTAGTGTCAGTGTTATGACCCTAAGAAAACTAAATTTAATAATTAAAAATAACATAAATAAAGAATATTATTTAACATATATACATACATATCATTATATTTCTCTTCTTTTTCAACAGTCTATACGTACATATACATATATATATTATATCGTCTCGCTTTCCCCAAGATTTTCTTTCTCTCCTTTCTTTCCCCTTCCCTTAGCCGCCTGCCGCCCGTTCCTCTTCTTCTCCAGAAGGCAACAACCGCCTCTTGCCACCGACCCTCTTGCCACTGCCCCGGCTCTCGTCGTTGACCATTGTTGCACCCTCCTCCTCCGTCACCACTGCCCTGACTCTCACCGCCTCACCTCTCATTGCTGCATCCTTCCTCTCCGTTGTTGCACACCCCTCCATCTGTTGCTACCGCTGCAAGCTCTGACGACCAAGAGGGATTTGTGAATTTCATTGTCAGAAATGCTTTTCTGGCCCTTTTATGTAATTTGTGAAATGGCCCCGAAACGTTTCGCAAATTACAGAAACGGCCCGAAAAACCAGTTTTCGAAACAAGAAACCGTTCGGAAACGCCGAAACGACATCTCTGAGCCATTTCCGTGCTTCAAAGGTTGTACTTCAGCTGGAGGCTATATATAATGCCATAGCTAGAGAATATGATATCATGTGTGATGAATGATATGCAATTCTTCTCTCTCCATTCTGTTATCTGTCTCTCCCATATCTTTTCTCGTATCTTCTCTCTCCCTCTAAATTTTGTTCTATCCTTGAAAATACCTACATGGTCCCTTGTCAAATCTGGGGGTTTGATAATTGGTGTTAGAGCTCGGCTATCCTCGACAATTGATATCTAGGCACATCGAAGTAGTGAGCTAATTCTAATGGGTCAAGCGATTTTCGGTGATTTTGGCGTCGTCTTTGACTTGATGACTATATCAACTTGGGTAGGCACCAGCAATCGTGTCCAACCCATTTTTGAAAGGAGCAAAGGCCAATTGTAATCGAAGGAGTTAAGTCGAAGATGAGGAGCAGTAGAGACGATTGGAAGTTTTACTGATAGTTGTTGCTTCGACAATAGGTGTAGTCGGTCGATTGAAGGATGGCTGAAGGGACGAGAATGAAGCAATTGGAGACTTGTTTAGATGCTCTAGAGTTAGGTCTTCGCTAAAATCAAGAACAGTTGGAGGATAAGTTGGATATGATGAAGCTAGGCCTTTGCCATAGGCAGGAGGAGATGAACTGAAATAGGTTAGAAAGTTCGGCCACCAAAAAGGGTGTTACTAACCTTCGAACAGATTTCACGAGCCTTTGAGAGGAGTTTTCATAGTGTTGAGTTTGTTCACTCAATTACCAAATGCGAGCTTGCCAGCGAACTTTCCTCCAAGGTCCAACTCAGCTCTGATTCTGACAGGAACTAGAAATCGGCAGCAAACATCCAATCCCCTAGAAACAGAGTAATGATCGGAGTTTGTACTTGAAACTTCCATAAGAGGAGCACAGGTAAATCAAAACTATATCCCAATGCCGAGGATAGATATTCCGATATTCGAAGGGGATAAGCCAAGATGGTAGGTGCGACACTGTGAGCGGTTCTTCCATCGCTATCGAGTGGAAGAAGGCTAGAAGGTCAATCTAGTTGTATCCTACTTGAATGATGTGGCTTACGCATGGTATCAGGCTGGAGCAGAAGGAGAGTTGATCTCGTTTCACATGATTTTGTGGCCGATTTATGTGATCGCTTCGGGCAAAGGACAATGACTGATGTCGTAGAAGAATTCAACAAACTAAAGCAGGACAGATTATTAGAGGATTATCAAATCAGATTTGAAGAGTTGGAAGTCGTTACTACTCCTCTCTCACCCTACTTTGGGAGAGTCGTACTTTGTGTCGAGTTTCATCAGTGGGCTAAGTGATGAACTCAGACCAACCATCAAAATGTTGCAGTCAGCCACTATTAAACAGGCAGCAGAGAAGGCCCAACTTTAGGAGTTAGCCTTGGAGGCGATTTTTAAGAAGCAGAGGGCCATATCGAGGGTGTATGCTAGGGGCAGCTCACAGAACAATGGAGGAGCATAACTAAGTTGGGGCAGCAAATGCATAAGGATAACTTGCTTCCTAAGGCCATGCTCAACCCCATTCCGACGAGATCCCTCTTGGTGGAACCGAAACGACAGCTTGGTTTGTGCTTTCGTTGTGGAGAGAGGTATTCTCCCGGTCATCAATGTCAGAAACATTTTCTACAAATGGAGGGGCAACAAGGAGAGGAAGAAGAAGGAGCAGAGGTGGTTTGTGGATTGGAGGCTGCAAGGACAAGAGCCACCGAAGAGGAACTTGGAGAGATATCATTGCATGCCTTGGAAGGCTTCCCATCCGAGAAGATAAGTAAGGTGAAGGGTTCAGTGGGAAGGAGGAGGGTAATGATTCTCATCGATGGTGGGAGCACTCACAGCTTCCTGGATGAGGAAACTACCTTAAAATTGCAGTGTCTCATGCAGGCAACTCTTCCTTTGGCAGTGACTGTCGCCAATGGCAACAAAATGGTAAGTAGATTCAAGTGTCCAGAATTTAGAAGGGTGATGCAGGGCCATGATTTCACTACGGACTTGCGAATTTTAAAGTTATGTGGTTGCCATATTGTGCTAGGGGTGGATTGGATGAAAATGGTGAGCCCTTGATTTTTTATTTCAAAAAGCTAGAAGTGACCTTCGAATCAACAAGGAAAAGGATCACCTTAACAGGGAGTTTGGAAGGGGGTGAATGCAAATTGGTGATGGGTCGAAGGATGCAAAAATTATTTCAATGTGGGGAAGTTGCCATAGCCCAGTTGCATTCCATATATGCAGTGCATTCGGGGGTTGAGGAAGAAGATGCAGGAGGAAATATTCAAGGAAAAGGATTTCGCTGAGATGCCTAATTAAAGTGGATCTTCACAAAGCCTATGACTCTATTAGTTGGAGTTTCCTTCAACAGGTCTTGGTTCGGTTGGGTTGGGTTGGGTTTTCCTTCCCAGTTTGTGAAGTGGGTTCTTGAGTGCGTTTCTACCCCATCTTACTCTCTGATTATTAATGGTCCCACCTGTGGGTTTTTTAAAGGTAGGAAGGGATTGAGACAAGGTGATCCCCTATCCCCTTTCCTTTTTGTGTGCTGCATGGAATACCTGTCAAGGGCTCTTAAGTCTGTCATGAAGAATTCGGATTATAATTTCCACCCTAAATGTGGCATCCTTCGGATCACCCATTTGGCCTTTGCGAATGATCTAATGATGCTTGCTAGAGGTGATGTGCCTTCTGTAAAATTATTACAGATTGCCTTAGAGATTTTGGGGCGAAGTTGGGTCTGCATGCTAATGCTTTAAAGTCGAGTATCTTTATGACAGGTATAAGTGGGCAGGAGCTTCAGGAGATCCTTCAGGTGGCTAATTTTTCTTTGGGCATCATGGCATTTCAGTATCTTGGCATCCCCTTGGTTGCAGCTAAGTTGCGTGTTAATCACTAAAAAACCCTTAATTAATCGTATTTCTGATTGCATCAAGTTGTGGAATGCGGTGTCTCTCTCATATGCTAGTAGAGTGGAATTAATCAGAGCGGTCTTGCAGGGTATTGAGAGCTTTTGGCTTTGCCATTCTTCCTATCCCAACTGTTGTGATTGATAAAATCATTAGAATTTGCAAACAGTTCCTCTGGAATTCAAAGACCCCTCTGGTGGTGTGGAAAGTTATTTGTTTGCCTAAGGCTGATGGAGGGCTGGGGCCTCAAGGATCTTAAATGTTGGAATATGGGCTTTCTCTTAGTCCTATGGAATTTCCACACCAAAAAGGACTCCCCTTAGGTGAGATGGGTTCACCATTTTTATTTCTCTAATACTTCTGTTTGGTTCGAGGGTCTAATGTGTGTGCCTTCATGTTTATGATTTCTTTCGACCTAAAGGCCAAAGGGAGCCTTGGGCTTCGGTTGTCTGGAGCCCGTGCCTAGTGCCCAAGCATGCTTTTATTTTGTGGCTTAGCGTTAGATCATGTCTGTTAACGAGGGATAAGCTTTCTTTCTTAGACATTGACTGTTCATGCCTGTTATGTATTGAAGCAGCAGAATCAAGGAAGCACCTGTTCTTCCATTGCTGTGTTTGTTCTGATGTGTGGTCCCATATAAAGGATTGGCTAGGTATGGGAAGAAGGATGCCGTCTCTTGGTAGTGCCCTTAGATGGCTTAAAAGGGAGGCACATGGATCTAGCTAGCAAAGCATTGCTAAGCATATGGCTCTTGGCAACACGGTATATTTCTTATGTGAGGCCCGTAACAGATCGATTTTTGAAAATTCAAAGCCCACGATAGAGTGCATCATAAGAAGGATTAAAATCTTTGTATACAAGGCAATGTTTACTTTGTATCCTTATGTTTTAGTCCAATATGAGTCTCTAGCTATGGGTCTTTTGTAATTGTTTGGTTCCATGTCCCATGGGTATGCCCAGAGTACTTGTACATTCCTTTGATCATTTATACATATTTACTCTTTGATAAAAAAAAGAAAGAAAAAAAAAGATGCAGGATGAAATGTAACAGTAGAAAGAAAGGGGCACTCACGGCTCAAACTGGCTTCCACACTGCATTCTCTCAACGAGGTACAACCTAGTGACCCTTTACAATTATTGTTGATTGAGTTTGAGGATTTGTTTACCGAACCTTCTAGCCTATCCCAACCCGATTCCTTGATCACGCTATCCATTTGAAACCAAATGCGAAGCTTATGAATGTCCAGACCCACAGGTATTCCCCTTTCCAAAAGGCTGAAATAGAAAGATTGGTCAAAGAAATGTTAACCAAATCAATAATTCAGCCAAGTCAAAGTCCCTTCGCTTTCCCCACTCTCCTAGTGAAAAAGAAAGATAGCTCTTGGCAATTTTGTGTTGATTACCGCCAATTGAATTCCCTAACCATCATAAACAAATTCTCAATTCCAATCATAGAGGATCTCCTAGATGAATTATCCGGTGCCATTGTTTTTTCCAAGCTTGACCTATGATTAGGGTACCACCAAATTCGAGTGAGTCCAACAAATATTCCTAAGATTGCCTTCAGGACTCATCAAGGCCTTTATGAGTTTTTAGTTATGCCATTTGGCCTAACTAATGCCCCTACCACATGTTACGTTAGCAGGATGTTGTCATGTCCCAAGGGTAATTAGAAGGGCAATAATGTAATTAGTTATATTAGTTTGTTAGGAGATATTTGGGTGTTTGTTAGGAGCACATGGGTGCTGTTAAAAATTAGTTAAGGAGCTACCTAAGGCCTATAAACAGGCCCATTGTAAGAGGAGAGGGTATGCTGAAATTGATATTGAATCTCTATTTTCTCTCTAAGTCTCTCTCTCCAATCTCCCTCACGTTCCTCTTGCTTCTTCCCCTTTCTCTCTCAATATCTCTCCCTTTTTCTACTGCTTTTCCCCCTCCTACAATTCTGATTTCATTTCCCAATTCCTCTTCTAACCTATCACGAACCCTAGGTTCGTGACAAATGTTAGCTTGGTGTAGGGGTTGTTTGGCTTTGCTAGAGACTGTTTAGCTTTGTTTAAATAAGTTGCGTTTCTGGCATAGTTGGAGAAATGTTTCAACATGCACGTGACAGGTGTAAGACCAAGTGGACTAATGGTTAACCGTTTTTGGTGCCCGAATTGGGACATAGATCAATATAAATTCCAATGACAGGTTCTAGTTTCTTGGCCTATGGCTAGTTTCGCCCATAAAAGTTACGCCAAGACAGACAGGACATATGTGAGGCCATGGGAGACTCAATTGCAGCAAAAGAATGCTTCATTTTCAACTGGAATGGAACCTCAATGGCAGCCAAAGGAGGCTGCATTTTCTGCTGGCAGCAACAAGGACAAAAGAACAAGTAATGGGATTCATGAAGAGTGCGAGGAGTTTGGCCGTATGTTCTGCGAGAAGCTGCAAGAGTTTGCGATGATACTTATTAAGAAGTATCATTACAACTTTCCGGTGGAATACTTCGATTATTGTTACGGAAGTTTTAATAAAGAGGAATTTCTCAAAATGGACCAACCGAAGGAGAAGTCAAGATGGCAGGAAGGGGATTCAGTTGCAGTGGTTGAGAAGTTAGAAGAAAAAATAATACCCTAAGATGCATCTACTGAAAGGCTGCAAGGAAATAATAAAGAAGCAATTGATGAAGTGATAGAGGAAGCCAAAGCCAACTCGTTACCCCAGGGTGGCTAGAGCATGGGCGGAAGGATTTGGTAGTGTTCCAGATCAGAAGTTTGTGGGAAATGGAATAGCATTGGGTCAGGAAAACCTGATTGAAGGACCAACAATTTATACCGACATTGGAGCTGGAATTCTCCCTCCGATTCTGGACCTACCGGAAGCTAAGAGTGGGAATACCTACAACATTTATCCTAGGCTAGGTTAAGATTGTGATTAAAGAAGGCCCTAAGTATATTGCTCCTTTGTCTTTGGATCCAAATAAGGTTGAATCTTCCTTGGCTGGGGTTAAATTAGGTATCAAACAGCCCCCAGTGCTGGTTTTGGCAGAAGGCTAAGGGAGATAGTTGAAGAAGTCGAAGATTTTGTTGTAGGAAACAAAACTTCCGTTGCTGTGTTGTTCTTTACTTCCACTAGCGAATCCAAGTTGTTGTCTACTGCATGGAGGGATGATTGGTTGGCTGAAATTGAAGTTGCAGCAGCTCCTAAGGCTAATGCTCACAAGCATCCTTGGTATGAGTGTCCAAGGCAAATCTGCAATCTTCCATTGCTGCATTTCGAGGATGCTGTTGATATTTTTCAATGTGCAGCTGTGGTGCACCATGGAGGTGTAGGAACAACTGCTGCTGGTATTGAACTTGAACTCTATCAAATTGCTCCTATTGAAGTTCTAGGCCGAATTACGACGGGGATTAATCTTGGATACTTAAGAACGAGGAAGAAGAAAACGCTTAGAAGGACAAGAAAAGAAAGAAAGAAAAATCAAATAGAGAAGGCAGGGTATTGGATAAAGAAGCAACGGCGAGGTGGTAATAAGTTTCTTAGGGACAAGAAACATTTCAAGGAGGAGAAATTGTCATGTCTCAAGGGTAATTAGAAGGGCAATAATGTAATTAGTTATATTAGTTTGCTATGAGATATTTGGGTGTTTGTTAGGAGCACATGGGTGCTGTTAGAAATTAGTTAAGGAGCTACCTAAGGCCTATAAACAGGCCCATTGTAAGAGGAGAGGGTATGCTGAAATTGATATTGAATCTCTATTTTCTCTCTAAGTCTCTCTCTCCAATCTCCCTCACGTTCCTCTTGCTTCTTCCCCTTTCTCTCTCAATATCTCTCCCTTTTTCCACTGATTTTCCCCCTCCTACAATTCTGATTTCATTTCCCAATTCCTCTTCTAACCTATCACGAACCCTAGGTTCGTGACAAATGTTAGCTTGGTGTAGGGGTTGTTTGGCTTTGCTAGAGACTGTTTAGCTTTGTTTAAATAAGTTGCGTTTCTGGCATAGTTGGAGAAATGTTTCAACATGCACGTGACAGGTGTAAGACCAAGTGGACTAATGGTTAATCGTTTTTGGTGCCCGAATTGGGACATAGATCAATATAAATTCCAATGATCTTCACCTAAGCTTATAGCCATGGTTGACTGCACTCAGATGAAACAAATGGAGATGCAGTTACAACAAGTAACTTTGACAGTGATGGAGATACAGAGTCGGGTGGGATTGATGGAAGAAGTGATAGGAGATGTTGTTGATAAGAAGTTGGAAGTCGTCTCCGATTGGTTGCAAGGGGAGATGCGTGACCAGATCAAGGAGGAGATGCAAGAACACAACAACATGGTGCAAAACTAGATGCAACAATTCGTGATGATATTCACTCATCAAGCACCGATAAGGTTATCCCCTAATTTGCCACCTTGAGAGAGAATGAATCCCGTACTACTAGGTATTGGTACTTGTCATAGAGCAATCGAATCCTCAGATTTGGGAAAGGATCTAATAGCTACAGTAGAGAATGTGACAGGCAAGAGGCCTGAGGCTCTGATGAATTGCGGTCCTTCGAATTTTTCGGTGCCTAAGCGAGAATTGCCCGTGTTTGATGAGACTAAGCCCCAGTGGTGGATTTGGAGGTGTGAGAAGCTGTTTAATATTCATTAGGTGGTTGATGACCAGAAGGTTACTCTGGCAGCAGCATACCTGAACGACGTAGGCGACGTCTGGTTCCAAGGATGGGCAGGAGTGAGATATAATTGCAGTTGGGAGGAGTTTGCTAGGGGAATGTGCGAAAGATTTGGAGAACGGAGAACTGTAAACATTGTAGAAGAATTTAATGGGTTGAGGCAAATTGGGACTGTGCATGAGTATCAGCTCAAATTTGAAAAGTTGAAATCACTCACACTGAAGAAGAATCCCTATATGATTGAGGAGTACTTTGTGTCGAGTTTTATAAGCGGATTGAACAAAGATCTCAGGTCCATGGTGAAAATGATGAGGCCTAGATCGATGCAAGAGGCAGCAAAGGGGCCAAATGAGAGGGGTTAATCCAGGAATGGTACTATCAAGAGGAAGGATGCATAGCAAGGAGAATTTAAGAGGAGGAACTGGGGTGAGGAATATGGCCAATTCAATCTATGGAAAAGAAAGAAAAACAATGTTAAACAAGATAGAAAATAGAGAAAACCCTTATTAGGAGTAGAAATCTATATTAGTTCTAGACTCCTTCCATTGAAATTTATAATAAGTTGTACAATAATTAAGGCTACAATCAAGGCCTAAATAATAGCTAATTACATCTAGTCACATGCTAATTACATGTTAATTGACAGCTAATCCTTTTTACAATGGAAAATCTTTCTTCATCTTCTTTCCTTGATCTATGGCAAATCTTCTTTCCTTGATTTAAGGGAAATCTCTTTCTTCCTTGATTTATGGAAAATCTTCTTTAATTTTTTGTCTTGATTCACGACACTCCCTCTCAAGCTGGTAAATAGACATTATTCATTCCTAGCTTAGCTATAATCTCCTAGAAAGCTAGGTCAATTTCTTATTAGGATTATTTCTTTTCCTATTTTGAGTCAATTTCTTATTTCCTAATATTGTTTAGTCTTTTCCTATTTTCTTATCGAATACCCCCTCCTTGCTTTGGAAATGTGCTTGTCCCTAAGCACAAATGAAGGAAAATTAGACTGAAGAACCTCTTGCTCCTCCCAAGAAGCTTCAACCGGAGACAAATCAACCCAATGAATGAGAAACTCCTTGTTACCATTCTGAATTCATGAAGCCATGCGAAAGCGAGGTTCGGCTCCACATGGCTGAAGTGCAAGTCACACTGTAGGTAATCCTCCATGAAAGCACTTAAGAAACATGAAGCACATGGTGGCACGTGGCTGCAGTCGCATTTTCATGGAGGATTACCTGCAAGTCGCACTTTCATGGAGAATTGGTTGGTTACTACCAGTTTGCTCTGCAGGCTGAAGTGCAAGTCGCACTGTAGTGTGGCACAAATCCTCATCCTAGCGACTTCTTGTTGTCTTGGCCGCTGCACAATGTCCTCCCCTGCACCTGACGCTGTTGAACCCACCTTAATGGAGTCTATGTCACGCATAAGGGTTTGTATTTGTGCTGACATTCACTCCTGTTCAGCTACCTCAACCGCATGGTACTCTTCTTGCTTCTGCACATTATCGTCATGCATCTGTCATGAACCTAGGGTTCATAACGGGCTGAAATCGGCAAATTTAGAACTAAGAATTGACAGATTTGGGGAAGAAAATGAGAAGAAAGAGAGGGAGAAATAGAAGAACATAAGAGAGAGGAAGAATGGTATAAGAAGAAATTAGAATTTCAATTTCATAATTTTTCAGCATACCCCAACAAACCAATAGCAGTAGCCTTATATAGGCATTACAAGCTCAATAACAGCCTAGCACATACACCCCATGTGCTTCTAAAATATCTCCTAACTATTATTATAATACTATTACTATATTGCCCTGTACTTACTACTTGGGTCATGACAGCATCTTCATGAATTCATCAAAAGCCTTACGAAAAATGTTGTCGTCCATGGTTAGCTTTATTACCACCAATTTGTTAATGGTTCAAGTCCACAGGTGATTAGCTATATTAGAAGCTAACCCCTTCAAAGACCTCCTTTCCTGTCTACCTATGTTGAAAGCTAGGGCTTGATAGAGAGAACCCTTTGATCTCTTGTACACAGAGCGTGTTGGAAAAAATATTATTATTCTTATTGTCCATACTCAACTACAATGGAGTCTTTATAACATAACTCTAGCCTCTTAATAGAAAACGAATTGCAAGTCTTCTAATCGACATAGGAAAAGACCCGACAATATTAGGAAATAAGAAACTAACTCAAAATAGGAAAACAAATCTCCTAATCAAAATAGGAAAAGACCCAACAATAGTAGGAAGTAAGAAACTAACTAAAAATAGGAAAAGAAATTAACTTCTTCATTTTTGGACTTAGTTCTACACTTGTAAATTTAGGTGATTGGAGGTTTGGTTGTATTGCCCATAACAAATTGGCAGAGGAATGAATTGAGGTTGATACACAGAAGGCCTTAGTGATCCGGAGGTCATTACTCCCCCCCCTAAAAACTTGCAAATTTGATAAACCCCACAACTTCCATCATGCTCTGTAAATACCCATCCCATGAGAATCCCTTATGCCAATGCCATATAAGAACCATTTTCACTCTAGCCTATACTACCCTATAATTATCCTACCCACAGCTTTCAAACTTCAATGCAAGTGATATAGTGAAAATATGTAAGCAAATAATGATAGAGCAGATGCTTGTGCTTTACCTTGTCTCACGTTCATTCCCAAGGAGGGTATGTACTGCAAGAAATCTTGCAAAATGTGAGAAGCAGAACCATTTGCTTCTGGAAGAAATCAAAGAATTCCCTGGAACCACACAAATTTCCCATTCTTGTGGCTGGGTCAAAATCATCTGGTTCCTGTTCTAGGTAAAAGGTCCCACAGAGAAAAGAGGAGCACAGGTAATGCTGAGGCTTTAGTGCAGTTATGTGAATTTTGCATACTGGATGGGGATATTTTTCACATCACATTTGGAGATAACTTTGGTAAGTGACTCAGTTAGATTACCTTGGGGTTGGAGATATACCTAGTAGATAATGGATATTATTCATTTATAATGTGGTCTACATGAATGTTTGGAATATTGTTTATTGCGAAATACATCTTTGGTCTAGTCTCTAGTTCATTCTAGGAAAAAGCTATGTAATAGGAATTTTGACTTGTTTTTGTGCATTTTTTTTTCTTTTTTGTGGTGCCTTTCGAATCTTGTTTTTAGGTTGGGAAAATTAAAAGAAGTCAATATTAAAAAAATGGCTAAAGCAGACATGAAAAATAAGTTGCATATTATGTGAATGTCTTTTCTGTTTCATTTGCTCGCTTTAACTTTGTTTCAAAGCTTTCTTCCTGTTGTCAGTGTTTATCACTAAATCCAATATATCAAATATGTGAACCTTGTTATGCATGGTGTTCCTGATTGTTAAGTATATAATTATGCACATGAAAATCTAAACGTAGACCTCAATGAATTTGCTTGATTGTTAATGAAAGGCTTGCTACACACATACAGTTCTAAATCTAACCCTATCTTCAGAGATATGTGCAAGGCAGGATAGTGAAATATTAGTCTCTAGTTCTATAACGCAAAATGGAGTGCTTTATTTATTTATTTATTTATTTTTAATTTCAGTGAGAAGGAAAGACAGCAATCTAGCATCCCTGACACATGTGGATGCTTGTGGATGTATTTGGCTGATTTGCGGGCATTAGAAGGAAAAGCTCATGTGCACTATAACCCCTTCTATGATCCATCAAAGCATACAGGGCCTCTGTTACCACCTGCAGCAGCTTTAGCCCCAACTCTATGGCCTGAATTCCATCTCCGGTGGGCTTGCCCTTCAGAAGCCCTGTCAGGGGAGGTTGAAGCTAAATATAGGGGCATGTCTAACAAATTCTCTGAACTGCAAATGGTAATTGCTTTCATGCTTTCTTCTACTGTTAACTTGTGTCCTTCCTCCATCAATCTCTTATTATTACTTGTGACTGTTTTCTCCTGAACTTGAGTTGATACCAAGTGGCAGTTTTGAACTCATTTTAGTGACAACCACTGTACCTTTGTTATGGTATTGTGGTTTTTTGGTTTTCTGCAAATATGCCTAATTGGTGTCAGCCCGATCTTGATACAATCCATAATCCCTATAACTTCTTGCATTTATATATTCTTCTATGCTTGTCGGTAGTAGAACCACTAACATGATTCGTGCATTAGTTTATTATACCTACAAATCAAGGCTAAATGCTACAGCTTAGTTATAATTTTGGGACATAGCTGCAGATAATCATACTGCTGGAGCAGTAATGAGAAATTGATATGGATGCAACACAACTTGAGCTTATCTTGGATCAAGGTTCTGGAATCTTCTTACTGGGGATGGCAATGGGTGGGTAGGGGACCCCACCCCTGGTCCTGCATCTCCATACTTGTCCCCATACCCATACTCTTACCCTTAGGGTATTTCGTTTAACCCCACATCCCCATACTCAATAGGGTAATGGATACCTGTATACCCAATAAATTTTCATTCTGAGTTCATACTAGTTGGCCTATCATGGTGTCAATCCAATGGAACATTTTATCAATTCATCCCTAGTATAAAGATGTGATTGACTTAAAGGCTTAGTTTGGCTCAGTTGCTTTTCTTTTCTTTTTTGGCTACTGGAAGATGCCACCCCACCACAACTACACAAACTCGTCTGCAATTTTTACTCCCTGCCAAGCTTCTTCTTTGAATTCTAATTTGATCCCTGGGGGGACTTCTTGTGTTGAGGCTGTAGAATAGCATCTATCCTGGAGTTCCTTTCTTACTATGCAAGTTCATGAGCCCATCTATCCCCTGCTCTAGATGAGTGATACAGCATCCATCCGTTTTTGTCCTTCAGTGTACATTTTATATATCAGCAATGGGCATCAAAACTGAAAATTGTCAGTTCTGAGCTGCGTTGAGGGTAAGAATTCTTGGACTCAGCTGCATTGAAGATCAGAAGTCTTGGCTTTTTATTTAGTTGTGTTTCTAGTTTTCAGTTTTTATTTTCAAAATTTTAGGAAAGAACAGAAAATGGCTTTTGGTATGTATTTTGTTCCCAAAAAAAAAGTAATAATAAACACAATTTTCTGTTTCTTTTGGGGAAAATCACAGAAATGCCAAAAGGATGCTTCCACTTTGTTTTTGCTTTTGTTTATCAGCCAACAATGAAAACACCAAAAAGTCACCCGTCTATTTCTTCTTCTTTGGCTAGTGTTTCTTCCTCTGCCTCCGCCTTCTTCACTAGCAACCCTGAACCACAAAACTAGGTCGTTGACCACTCTCTTTTTTTATTCCCTCTCTTTTTCTCTCTTTTTTTTTTTTTTTTACTTTTTTTTCTTCATATTCTTCTCCACGGCAAACCCTTGCCAACATTGAAGGAGAGGAAGAACAATGGTTGATGATTGGTGGGTTTTCAGGCCCAGAGGAGGATAGAGTCAAGATATTCATGGGTTTGGAGTATTTTTGGCATTAAGAAATGATTTCTCTTCATATATTTAGTCACTTGTTAAACTATGCAATTCCTTTTCAAACAATATTTCCTTTTTACTTTTAGAATTTTGAGAAAAGACAACAATATCAGATGCAATTTCAGTTTATAATTTTCTGACTGAAAACAAAAAAACAAACACAAAATTAGAAGTGAAAACTGAAAACAAACACATTTTGGTCCTAAGCAAGATGTTTCCTCTTTTCTTTTCCCATTATCTAATGTTTTATTTAACTGGGAAATGAAATAGAGTTCCTCCTGGAATCTTCAATTTGATTATTTGTAGGATTATTTCGTCTAAATTTCTGGGATGCTTGCAAATGCTGACAGGCAAAAGAACTGGCAGAAAAGAGAGTTAAAGAAATGGCTGCTACCATGGAGTCCTTGACTGCGGCATTGCAAAATGAGAAACAAATCAGCAGCTCAGCAATGAATTTGGCCAGGAGTGCAAGCAAGGAAAGTGTTGCAATAAAGAGAGCAGTACAGTCTCTCGGGTGCAAGGTTCACTTCTCTTGCAGTGGTGACTGTATTGTTGACATTGAGAGCAACTTGACAGCAAGTCCACAGAAATTTATGCAGTCTCCTTCAAAAAGAAAATCAGATGGAACCATGCAGGATGATGAGAAATCAGATCTCTCCATGCCGATAGCAGCCATGGATGATGATACCAATTCCGATAATCCAATTTTTAGGATTTGTGAATCATTATGCCCATTCCGCACACAAGATGGAGGGTGCAGGTGGCCTGATGGTTGTGCTCAATTCAAAAATCAATTTGTTGGTATCAAAGCAAACTTTGACGCATTGGATCGTCTCTCTATTTATGACAGTTATTTTCACTGAATGAAAATATTGGGAGTATTTATCTTAGCAGCAGCACCAACTTTTTGGCCATGATTACTGTCTGAGAGGACCTTTCTGAAAGAAACTAGACAAAGTTTTGTAGGAAACTCTTTGTTAGAACAGATACAACAGGTAAATAGCAGAGTAGGATGTAGACGGACAGCGCAGGAAGATGGACCAGGCATCAGGCATGTGTTTTCATCATACTGTGACAATATGGAGCTAGCTCTGGACCATTTGGCTTTCTGATAATGGCAAGGACTAAGCCAGAAAGCTTAAAAATGTTAATGGCTCAATAGCTGGTGGTGTCTTAAGCAGTCCTTAGAAACACTGCATTGACACATTCCCATCCATCTCCACATTATATTCAACTGTGTACAGATATTTAGCAAGCAATTGACTGTTGAAGAGGTCCAATCAGGGTTCTTGTAGACCAGGATGGTTGGAAATAAAGTTCTGCATTCTAGTGGTGGAAGCTCTGTTTCTTCTTCTTCTTCTTCCTGCTGGAGGAACAAACGATGGAAGCTGTGTGTCAGTCATATGCTTACGTGTTATAGTTGTAAATATGGACCGAGGCTACATTTGTTGACAATATTGTGTTCGTTTGATCGTAATTAAGAATAAAGATTCAGATGTAGATTGGTGCATGTTTGAATAGAATCAAGCTATATGGAACTGAGGAATAGCCTTTGGTCTCCTGCCCTAGCAGGGTATTTGAAGGCAAAAGTGGATGCCTCTTTTAACATAAATCAGTCTTCTGGAGGTATTATCATAAGGGACTATAAAGGCGATTTTCAATAAAGCAAGAACATGTCAATTTTACTCTCCGGGGGTTGCTTGCAGCAGAGGCAAGTGTGGCTAGACTGGCTCTCTCATGGATAGAAAGACTGGAACTTGTGATCTTGGGATTGAGTTTGGTGCATTGAACCATGGGGGGTGTGGCCTTATGATGGAGATGTCAATTGGTATTTTTTAACTCCAACTTGGTATTAGTAATGTAATTGATTGATTGATTGATTGCAGTTGCGTGGGCACGCTGTGCGCGTGATCCATGCAACGGTTCTCTTTACACCGACATTTTCTATCATTTTTCTTGGTCCTAGTCTCATTAGGCTGTGTTTGGACTTTGGAGTGTACTGCCCCAAGGAAAGACGGTGTAAATAATCGTAAACTGTAATAGTCACAATCCACACTTTTAAGTATTTCTATTTTTACATTGAGGTAAAACGATTTTGCTTTTAAAAAAGAAAACATTTTTCTGACTTTTCGCACACTTAAAAATAAGTGAACTATTTTGTCAAAAAATATTTAACTCAAAAAGAGATGGACCATAAATTTGATTTTGTCTTCAATCAATAAATAAGATAAAATGAGAAGTAAAAAAAAAAAAAAAAATTCTCTCCTTTTTTCTTTAGGGTTTAGCCTTTAGAAGCAACAATTAAGAAATAGGGCGAAATAACTTGCTTAGTTGCAATCAGGTTTGAATTTTAAGTAAATTTGAAAATATTATTATTTTTATATAATCTTTCTATAAAAGTAAATGTTTGTAGGCAAAAGAAATAATGTATTTTTTATACATGTTTTTAAAAGCAACTACTTATGCCTAAAAAATTACTTTGTTTTATATTTCATAAAATATGTTTTATGTAAAAAAAAAAAAGATAAATATAATTCATAATTTTTTTTTGAAAATAGTTCCTTTAAAAGAGACTAGGAGGGGTCGAAATTAAAAAAAAAAATTTTAAGATAAAAAGGTGAAATCTCTCATCTTAAGAGTTCGCAGTTTAACCTCAAAATTTTTGCAGGAATGCCCATGAATCGTTAAAAAATAAAATAATTATTTTATTCCCTAAGAACTTAAATTGACACAATTATTATCATATAAGGTGTCAGAAAAAATAACGTGTTTCGATTGAATGGGTTTGGAGTTTTCTTAATTAATATTATTAAATTTAAAACTATATATATATATATTAAAGACCGCTTACGCCACGTAGCCCTGCTGCGGAGTCAGAAACCATTGACTCAGCACGACGGAAATGGTGATTCAGCTGTTCTAAAACTTAAGACGCCCATCTTTTTCATCGTATTTCAAACGCGCCCCCCCACAGTCACCAACCTTCATTCCTTTTCAACGCAACCCCCCCTTCAGCTCTCTCTCTCTTTCTCAGGCGCACGGCACAGGCTTCGGGCTTCGACTTCCAGTTGATCGAAAATGCACTCCAGTAACTTGCTCCTCGATGAACCTATGCGGATTGCTTCAGTCCTCGAGCCTTCCAAGCCTGTAAGTTTCTTGATGTGTCAAACTTTCGCTGATCCATCTTCGATTCTTCCGAATCCCGCCATGTTGATCTATAACTGTATCCTTACGCTTTTGATTATGATTTCGAATTATTTCTCGCGTCTTCACTTGTTCTTGAGCTTCTCTGCTTGTTATATAACTTGGACGTGTCTGCCTTTTTGGTTGTGTTGCTGAGGTGATCGGTTAATCACGTGTCCTTTTATCCTTGCATACTTGCTGCTATTCAATCGGATGAACTTTCTGCTTCTGCTGCAGAATTTCTTTCCAGCAATGACGAAAATCGTGGGGACGCTTGGTCCGAAATCCCGATCCGTGGAGGTTATTTCGGCCTGCTTGACGGCTGGGATGTCTGGTGTGTGCTCCTTCTCTCTGTTTTTGGTTTCTGATTAGATTCGTCGTTGAACGAACAGTACGTCGTTAAAAGGGAGACGTACTCTCATCAATTTAAAAGGACGCAAATAACAAAAGAAATAGATTTCAGTTGTCACCAAGTAGAAATTAAAGGTCTGAAAGGTTTTTATTTTCTCCCTAGTCCCTACTGGAGTGGAAAAACCAAATATCAATAATTGTAGGCTTAGTTATGATCGCCTAAGTTGAATCTGTGAATTTTTGCTAAACTAACAAGTTTCTTGATGTTTTAGTGGCGCGGTTTGACTTTTCATGGGGCGATCCTGAGTTTCACCAGGAGACCATTGACAATCTAAGGCTTGCTATCAAAAGTACAAAGAAGCTTTGTGCAGTAAGTTTACATTTCTTGCATTCATGCTTCCACGGGTTCTTAGTTATTGTTGGCAATTATGCAGAGGATATTAAAGATTTAAATCATATTTTTGGTGGCTGAAGTTGATGTCCAAAAAATTTGGTGATGCTATTCACATTCTCAAACACTCGCAATATTTAGAATAGAGACCACAACACCACCACCACACCAAGCCTTAATCCCACTAGTTGGGGTCAACTAAATTGATTCTAGCTCAGCAATCATCTCCATACCATAGTAATATCTTTGGTATATGTGTCATTTGTATGTAGTCTCTTGTATTTACGAAGTCTCTATCTTATTCCTTGTAAGATTATTTGACAGTCATCTAGGTAGATTTCATAATCAGCTCCTTTTAGGACTCTTTTGTCTAGGTAACCCGGTAGACCATCCATGGGCAATTTGGTTCAATAGTCTATCTCTCCCTCACACATGGTGAAACAAAACCATAGAAATTCCTTTCTTATCATAGTATATTGTAAGTTTGTGCAGACTGCAAATTGTATGACCATTGAACACACCTGTAACTTTGAGAGTGCTCCACTAGAAATTCCAAAAGAGTAACATAAAAGCATTTGCCAAAAAATGATGATGGCAAATCTATATATCAGTTCAAGCATTGCTATTCCCTTATAAGAACATGATTAACCTCTTGAGGCCATTATGTCTAAACTTGACTTTAAAACCAAATGATAAATTGTCAACTGTATATATCAAATGGAATGTATCAGATGTCTTCCTTTCACCCTCATGCTACTTGGTAGTAACCAACCAATTCTCTAGATGTCTCCCGGAAGGTACCACCCTTGATCGTATGCTACTTGTTAAAAGTGGAAATATTAAGGGGTTGTTCTCTTCGTGTTTTGAGTTTTGAGTTTTGAATTCATTTTCAATTTTGTGTTTTGAGATTGTTGAAAACGCATTCTTTTTGTCTGTAACGTTTTTTGCGTTTTGAAAATTTTGAGCGTGTTTATGATGAAAACAACCAAAACGACTTTTTGTTGTTTTGAGTTTTCTTTACAAAAATTTTCCTTGTTTTCGAAAATGCTTTTTTTGAAAATATGAAAGTAAGCACGTTTTTACTATTTTGAAAAATTAAAAACGGCCTGAAACAACAAAGAGAATAGGGCCTAATTCTTTCTCTTCTCAGTGTAATCCATTGTCAAATGATAAAAATATATTTTTGCAAAAATGACTACTAAATACTAACGACTCATACGGTGATGAATAAGGCCATGCACAACATAGGTTATGTCGCTCATTCTTAGCTTAGATGTATTAGCCCAATGGCTTGCAGGTCGCTCCCCAAGCTCTTATGACAATTCACACATCTCAACACTATGTTTATCACTCCTAACTTCTTTATCGTTTTCCAGTGGCCAAAAGTCCACTTTTTAGATCCAGTTTTTATGAAATCCTCTCTGTGTGCTTGTACAAAGTAGGGTAGAGCCAGATTCAGCATAACTAGGAGTGGGTTTCATTTGTTTTGGGCTCATTTCCTTCCTTAAGAAATTCTAACATTCAAATTCATGCCAATATTTTAAACCCGTATGACTCTCAAATCACAAATTCAATTCATGTAAATAATATATCTACCTAAACCTTGTGAAACAATGATGCTAAAGATGCTAATTCATTCCATGAAGCTGAATACAACAACAACATATCCAGCCTTTATCCCACTATGTGGGGTCGGCTACATGAATTCTAGACTTCCATGTATTTCTGTCTTTTGTCATATCTTCATTTGAATCCATACACTTCATATCAAACTTTAATGTCTCTCCCAAAGTCTTCTTGGGTCTGCCTCTACCTCTTTTTTTGACTAATTGTTCCATTTCATCAACTCTCCTTACAGGAGCGTCTCTTGGTCTCCTTCTCACATGACCAAACTATCTTAGTCTAGTCTCTCTCATCTTCTCCTCAATTGGCACTACTCCTACCTTATTACGAATAACTTCATTTCTAATTTTATCTTTTTTTGTATGGCCACACATCCATCTTAACATCCTCATCTCCGCTACACTCGTCTTTTGGTCATGCTGGTATTTAACTGCCCAACATTCTGAGCCATACAGCAAAACTAGTCTTGTAGCTGTCCTATAGAATTTTCCTTTCAGTTTTAATAGGATTTTACCATGCATTTCTCTATTTTAGCCAACCTGCCTTAATTCTATGTGCGACATCCTCGTGAATTTCTCCATCTTTTTGAATCACTGATCCCAAATATCGAAAATGGTCTTTTCTTTGTAAGATTTGGTCTTCCAGTTTTATTATAACATCATCTACTCTTGCATTCTTACTAAATTTACATTCCATGAAGCTGAATACAAAAAAGAAAATTAACTCGTCAAAATATCATGCCTTTTCATTTAGGATTGTTTAGGATTTATGATTTCTCCCAAACAGAACCAATTGAGATGAAACTTTCCAGGCACGATCTAATATGTTATGATTATGTCCTCATAAGATTTTAGGTCAATTGAACTATTGAAGGTTGAATGATTTAGATTCAATTAAAGCTGTAGCAAAGTATCTTTTGTGATTTTCAAATGATTAGTCCAATCAACATGAAATTTTGCAGATGTTTTCAAGTTTATATGGGATACATCATCTTATAAGTTCATTCCAAAGAGGCCACATGAAAAGATGCCACTTGAGCCCAATCTAAACATTTAGTGCCAAAACATTCTCGGGCTCTGATACTATGTTGGAAACATATGGACAATGGAACACGAAATTTAATTATACATCCAAGTCATTTCCAAGAATCAACCTGAACCTCTAAAGGCTATCCTTGATGTAAGATTACAAGAACCACACTGCTAATCTGCAGCTCAAGACCTCATTATCAAACAATTACAATATTTTGGAGAGAGTAAAGCAAGATAAGGTTGGTTCTTTGTGAATAGAAGGTCATGGATCCAAGTCGTGGAAACAGTCTCTTTGCAAAGCAAAAGGGTAAGGCTGTGTTAAAATAGTGACTCCCCTGTCCCTCACAAAGAGGGGAGCTTCTTGCACTGGGGAGGCCCTTTTTCTAATTCTCCTTTGTTTATGAAGCCTCTATTCTAATCCTTGTAAGACTCTGTGCTGGTCATATGAATTAGACTTCTGTGTTTGAATCTAATTAAATCATTGCAATACAACTCTTACTCACACAATTGGGAAGATTACCCTGAGTGCCATGGTTCAATATCCTACAGTTGTAAGTAATTTGGTTCTAGATACTCATTCTTTTATAAATGGTTTGATTTACTCTTTTTTACGTTCTGTTTTTCATGAAGTAGATACTCTTTCTATAAATGATTTCTTGCTGAAACATTATTATCTTATGATCTTCTTCTGCTTCTTTTTTGCTTTCCCCCCTCTCCCAAATCAGGTTATGCTGGACACAGTGGGTCCAGAGCTGCAAGTAGTCAATAAAACAGAGCGTTCTATTCCCCTTAAAGCAGATTCCTTGGTTGTTCTGACTCCGGATCAGAATAAAGAGGCCTCTTCAAATCTGTTGCCAATAAATTTTAGTGGACTGTCTAAGGTAAGTAATAACACCAATGTCCAATATATATTTTTGAAGTGTTTCAATATGTGGATTCTTGGATGAAAATTTGTCACAAGCAATTGACAAAGCCTTCAATGAAAATTTTGGAATAAATAGTACTTCAGTTTTGGTTATAAGGTTTATGTAATTTGTCTCCTTTTCTAAATAAAGAACTCATTCTATTGAATTAAGGTGTTTTGCTTCTACAGTTTCTTCTAATAATATTTGCTAAACTAGTTTGCCCAATTGCTTTGACCATGATTAGCTCTTGTTACATAAATTTCTGGCTTCTTTCCTAGCACACAATCTGATATTACCGATCTTTACTTTTATGATCCAGTTTGTTATATGAAGTCCATAAAAGTTATGTTCGATATGATGCTTGTTGATATGTAAACTAGATAGACATTGCAGTTGTGCTATAAGGATGCTGTTGAAAGTTGCCTCAAAATTTAATTGGTACCTGTGTGATATCTGTCACCCCTTCTTATGTTTCTAGATTATTATGAATTGACATAATTTCTTATGACTGGGATAAAAAGGCATTATTGAATGGTTAACATCTCAGAAAAAATATGATTAAATCTGAGCATACTTAAACTTTAACCAAAGCATGAGGCTCCTAAGGAGCTTAATTATTTTTGTAACCATGGAAGAATTGGGAACACTGCTAGGTGGAATTATAGATACTCAGGTATATAGGAGTGAGAATAGAGCTTCAGATCTGAAGGCAGCCCTGTTTAAGGGAATGATTGTTATGTAATTTCCTTGTTCTAACCTAGAATAAACAGAGAAAAGTCCCTTTCTGTTGCCACCCCATTGATTTTATCAACTTACTTAGTGCATTTCTTCTTGGACTTCATGATAATAGTATGTTGAAGATGGTTATGGCTCATGCATTTGTTTTCCTTTCGCTGTTCCATCTAGATGCATTCATTAATCACTTTAATCATAATCTGAAAACAATTTTATTTTTTCAGGCAGTGAAGACAGGAGACACTATTTTTATAGGCCAGTACTTGTTCACAGGAAGTGAGACTACTTCTGTCTGGCTAGAGGTATGACCAGATATGTATGATGTTTCTGATGATCACTTGATTCAAACAACTTATTTTATGGTACTGAAAGGAGTTTTCTTTGAATTGGAGTTAGGCATGTGATTGACCTACTTTGTTGTTGTGGAATGCAATGATGAAACACTCTACACTCTTCTTTATCCTTTTAAATCCAACTTTATAGAATAACAAAAGGTAGCATGATTGTCGGCAATGCCATCGTCGCTTAGTTGGTAAAGCATCTTTGGAGATGGACAGGTCATTTCCCTTTATCAACAGCAGAGAAACCTTTTGCCAATGACTGATATACTGTATCTTCTGGTCAGTTTTTATTGCAGACCTAATAGGAGAGAAGGGAAAGCGTATAGCAAGCTACTTAAGCATGACCACCTTTTCTTCACCATAAATGAGGAACCATGAGTTTGATCTTTTTTATAATTGAGAAGTTCCAGTTCCATGATGCAGGTTACTGAAGTGCATGAGGAAGACGTGGTCTGCCTGATAAAGAATTCTGCTACACTGTCCTCGACATTATACACATTGCACGTCTCTCAAATTCATATAGATCTTCCTACCATCACTGACAAAGATAAGGAGGTACGTTGTTCTCTTTGCATGAGATTTTGATAATTGGGATATGCCTAAAGGGAGGTAGGTTGATCTCCCTATGCTTTAATGTTAAGCCATATTAAAGGATGCCCCCCAGTGGATGAGGCTTCCCATTGGTGGAGGGTTGTTTTTGTACACAACCTTACACTTTTGCAAAGTGGTTGTTTCTACCAGTTGAAATTGTGATCTACCAGTCACAAAGGAGCGACCTTATGTTGTTACCAAAGCTCACCCTCCTCCAAGCAACCTTAGTGCCAAGCCATATTACTGCAGAAAAATCATATCAGTATAGAGTTGGCATATAGTACGTAGCAATTTGGAAGCTTTGCTTTCCATTAGTATTTTGTTTCACTGGTAAATGTGGTTGCATAATTGTTATATCTTTCAGTAGATCGGTTATCATTAGTTTATTTCATTCATACTCCAAATGTGACTCATTATCTTCTTTCTTAGTTGTGTTGATCAGTGGTGCTACATGTAATTTCTGAATGATGATTATGTGGTTTGAGGATATATTAAGTTATTTATTTTGTAAACTCTATGCGATGCCTTATGCAAGTATAAAATTGCTGTGAATCTTCAATTTCTAAAGTTCTCTGCTTACTATGGCTTCTTAACAACTGCTTGCATGATATTTTAGTGACTAATTACAGGTTATCAGCACCTGGGGTGTCCAGAACAAAATAGACTTTCTTTCATTGTCATACACGCGACATGCAGAAGATATTCGCCATGTAGGGACAGAATCTTGATGCTACTTTTTTATAATTGTCCCATGTTAACTATTCAATGTACTATTTCTCCATTGAAAATTTTTTCCTATCATATTAGCATCCTTCTATTTTACAGCATGGATTAGCTACGATATATTCAGTTTATTGCATTAAGTGCTACCAATTTTTTTTAAGTTATTTTTTCCTATCCCATTCAGTTATTGCCGTCTTGCTATTGTGCAGGCCCGGAATTACCTTTCCACATTCAGTGACCTCAATCAAACCCAAATTTTTGCAAAGATTGAAAATTTCGAGGTGACCTTCATAGAGATTGAGGTTCTTTGAAGTGTTTTCACTCAGAACTCCACCTTTAAGTGAAGATTCATTTTATTCACATTTTCTTATAGGGATTAACCCATTTCGATGAGATTCTACAAGAAGCAGATGGCATTATTATCTCTCGTGGACAACTTGGAATTGATCTCCCACCAGAGAAGGTCAACTTTTAAATCTGAACATTGTAAATACCTAATGTCTTCTGGACACTAGAAATAGAATATTGCATAGATGTTTTGATGGTGATGGAACGTGTCATTACTTGCACATCTACTTTTCTTCTGTTTGGATATGCAGAGGCTGCAGTATACATCAATTAGCAGTTTCTGGTCACAACAATTTTTTCCTCAGATTCTAACTAGATTTTCTGGTTCTATTCCCCAATTTCAGGTATTCTTGTTTCAAAAGGCAGCTGTTTACAAGTGCAATATGGCAGGAAAGCCTGCAGTGGTTACTCGTGTTGTGGACAGTATGACAGACAACCTAAGACCCACTCGTGCTGAGGCAACTGATGTTGCCAATGCTGTATTGGATGGTAATTTTAACTTTCTTATTAAAGCTGTGCCAGTATGATGTTCTTTCAGTTTGGCAGGCATTCTAATTGCGTTACTGTATGTGGTTGTAAATGGCATTGCTCGCTTCAGCTAATGAAATTTATGTTCATGGCACGTATTCTTGGATCTTATGTTTTCTATCATCATTAACATTGTTCAGGTAGCGATGCGATTCTTTTAGGTGCAGAAACCCTTCGCGGACTGTATCCTGTTCAGACTATTTCTACTGTTGGTAAAATTTGTGCAGAGGTAGGACTTCTTGTTTTTAGATTTAATTTGTTTTCTCTTCTTAATGCTTTTCTCCCTCCCTTATTTTTCTGATCATACACCAACTTGTTGAGCGAAGCAGCCCACACCCACCCCCACCCCTCCCCCCCCACCCCCCCCCCCCAAAAAAAAAAAAAAAAAACTGTCCCAGCTTCCTGCTTAGCTCTACACAAGTCAACGGGACATGTTTTTTAATTTTATTTTTGTCCCAATCCAATATTGAGTTATTTCTTAGTCAGGCCTCTTTTCTATAGGAATATGTTGCAGGTACTTTCTATCTATTTCTCTTTCCGATCTAGGAACAGTCTTTTGGCATTGTCCATTTTAATCAAGCAGGCTTTTGCAATCTGTTCATGCTCAATTCTCTTTTCTGGAAACGTTTTGTTTAGGAAAATATCTTATGTCTGCCACACTGGTGAACAGCCCTGCCAATATGCTGATGGTGGATCTGTCTTTTGTCCCTTTTTTTATAACATGGGGTATTCAGACCTATGGCCCAACTTAATCCCATGAGTCCATACAAACCACCCCGTCCACATTGAACCTATCAAAGCTCCACCACATGGCAAGCAAAGCCCCACAACAGCTACAAGGGGTATGCAATGCATGCCTACACAGACCCCATCAAACAGCATGGTGGGCAGAGCACTGTATTTACCACACATGCGTGTAGGGCCAGACAGACCCCACCATGCATCGTGGTGCCCCCTCCCCAAGAAAAAAAAAAAAAGAATCCAGGAGCAGTCTGTTGTCAGTGCCCATGATACAAGTTCATTTACTTGTAATGCCAAGGGAGAATTTTTTATGGGCTTCTCTGTGACACCTTGTTTCCCCATTCCTTGTTAACATCCATACTGCTTCATCTGAAGTTTATGCTGACTATATTTGAACAATAAGAAATAAGCTTATTTAAGCAACTTAATCGAGTAATTTGGAAATTTTACTCGAGTAATGTGGAAACTTACTCAAGTAAATAGGAGAGATTACTCGAGTAAGTAGAAGGCTTACTCAAGTAGTTTAGAAAGATTACTCGATTGAATGGAAACCTTGTTCTATCTTTATTGAACTCACGAGTGGGATATATATATATATATATATATATAAGAAATCTTCTACATCTCCTAAAAAATAGGAAAAAAATTGAATAACTTTAAAAGGTAAAGTTTATCAACTGAAGTTGGAATTATCTCTTCAAATCAACCGCCTCCTTTCTTCTCAAAACCTTGTCTCCTTATCACTTTAATCTTTGTAATCTTTTCTTATCTCCAACCATCCTTATCACTTAGGCTTGGCCATAAGAGAAATAATCAAAATTTTGATTTCCATCTCTTATCAATTTACTCTCGATATTCGCAATATTCATTTTAGGACGTGACTAGTTTCATGATCATATTTGACCTTGGAGTGCTAATTTGCAAGTGAAACTATAAGTTCTATTTCAATAAATTGGATATGTTATTTCCAAAATTTAACTTGGATATATTACTTTTAAGATCTATGTTGGAGACTTGGAGTTAATGATTCTAAAATTCATCAATTTGAAAAATCTCATTAACAATACAAATTTCATATCTAACTCTTGCATCTATTACCATCTCACTTGATGTTTTGTCTTGAGTTTAGTTAATGAAACAAACTATATCTGCAGGCAGAGAAGGTTTACAATCATGATGTTTACTTTAAGAAGACTGTCAAATATGTTGGAGAGCCGATGACTCACATGGAATCTATTGCTTCATCTGCTGTATGCACTTCAAAGATTTTTTTTTTTTTTTTCTTTTGGATTCTTAGTCTTAAATTTATCATATAAATATGGAGTGTTCTGGTTGATTGAAAGGTGCTTTGGGGAAATGAGTTCCTTGTGTTGATCTTCACTTACACACCTCTTTAGGTCCGGGCGGCTATCAAGGTGAAGGCATCTGTCATCATTTGCTTCACTTCGACAGGAAGAGCTGCAAGGTTCCTTTTTGATATCTTGTTGATTTTTAAATGGAAATGATTATAGTGGGTTCCATATCCCGAGGAACAGTTAGACCGACTTCTATACCCTTTCTCCCTTTGTTTCTTACATTTATTCAACACTTAACACACTGGCCTTTGATAATAATCCAAATCAAATATTCCTATCAACATTTGTAAATAGTGCCACTGTTGCAGATTGCTTGCTAAGTATAGGCCAACAATGCCTGTTATATCTGTTGTCATCCCTCGGCTCAAGACAAATCAACTCCGCTGGACATTTACTGGTGCTTTTGAGGTATATGATATGTTCTATAAATGTTTAAACTATGCCAAATAGTACTCTTTTGCACTTTTAATAAATAAATCTTGAAGGTGGCTCTAAAAGTATATTCTATTAGCTTTTCCCTTCTGACTTTACTGTATTAAGACTCGCCAACTCTATGTTGATGTTACGGCATAGTTATGTGGAAATCTGAATCTATTTACATGAATAAATTTTAAATAGATTTACATTGTCATACAAACTGCTATGTGCCAAGCAACGGCAGAGTACTTACATACTACATCAGCTCTAGGTGAAGCATTGCATGACACATCACTGGAGTTACAGTTGCTTCTTGAATTATGGAGCAACCATTCTGCTGACATATGTATGATCTTGTCAAGGACACAAACTTCTGGCTTTTTTAGGACTCCTGAAAGAAGCTGGATAAGAAAATATTATTTTTCATAGTTACATCTTTATCACACAGTGCAAATAAGCACATTGGCAATGCTTTAAAGACTTGTGAAACTGAGCTCGTCAGGATCATGTAAATGTCTGTATTATGATCTTGATTTTATGCTCTGTTTAAAAATGTTGAGTATTGTAGTCCATCAGCGTGAACAATTTTTCGTTATCTCAGCTTCTCCAATTGCAAAGTCATTACTTCATATTTGTGAAGTTTCAGTGTTTTTTAATACCAAAAGACAAAAAGAAAGGAGCCAAAAAGTAAAAAAATAAGGGTAAAGGTGTGTGCTTAGGGTGCTTCAAGGGGTAAAATATTAGTGGCCTCTGAAAGTCAGGGTCACAGCTGGGAGTTGATCCTCCCCGCCTTTGATTTAGAAAATCCAACTATTTCCTGATGCATATCAGTGGATGACTAGCATGCATCTTTTAGTGTCCATGGACAACAGAAAACACATGCACAAAAGTAATGATGATGTTTATCCTGTAGCTGCAATGAACTTATGTCCATATAGCTTGTGATTCTTTATCAATCGTATGATTTTGACAAGGCAAATAAAAATTGCTACTCGTCAATGACATCTGTTCCTTTCTGTTATATCATGACCAGGCAAGGCAATCACTTGTAGTACGAGGTCTTTTTCCACTCCTGGCAGATCCTCGACATCCAGTAAGTTCTAGTTTTGGAGTTTAATGGGCAACATAGGTGTATTTTATCCAGCAATTGAATGGTAAAACATATGCTTTGTGTAGATTTATTGCTTTAAATTCTTCTATTCCCTCCAATTTCTATACAAAATAAACCACCATGCGACAGAACTACAAGGGTATTACCCATTTGGACAACTATATGGATACAAATGTGTCGAACTACGTGCACAAAGTTGCTACCCTTAGATTTTTGGCATTTGATTAGCCTCGTTGTTTCTTCCATGATATTTTTGAAATCATCACTCAAAATAGGAATTGAAACATGGATAACATAATTTCTTTTCTACTTGTCTGGAATTAAATTTTCTTGATGGAATATACAAACTTTCATCATCTTGATTTTTCAGTCCCAACTGCTTCAGTTTCACCAACAATCGAGACATTGTATGGAAGATATTAGAGAAAATAAAAATAGATCAAACAGTTTGTATATAATAGATGGGACCTCCAAATTTTTGTTGAGATCTTAGACAAGCATGTTCCTTGGCTCTCGCAGGCTGAGTCTACAAATTCGGCAAACGAGTCAGTTCTGAAGGTTGCATTGGAACATGGCAAGGCTTCCGGCTTTATAAAGTCGCACGATCGCATTGTGGTTTGTCAGAAAGTTGGCGATGCGTCGGTTGTGAAGATTATCGAGCTTGAAGATTAGAATCTGTACTGTACCATCACCTCTGGGAGGCTCTTCCAGTCTTACTGAATTTTGAGTGCAACGGAAGTAGTTGTTTTGTTCCAGCCTAAATATCCTCGGTAAGTGTCCGTCTAAATGTCTACTACTACATACCATGAATGGATTTGTTGTCCTGTGTTTCCTATCCCTTTTCCGGTGGTTGGTCAGAGAATACCATCATTAACCTGTTAGGTTTAAGCGTGATGGTGAGAGTCTGCTATTCTCCTTCCCTCCATGATTAGGTTTAAACCTCCCTTGCTTGAGCTAATATATAAATTTTTGGATGATGTTATGTTTACTTGGTGATTATAATTATCAACTATTTTGCGAGTCTACTCAAAAAGTAATACTTGCGGATTTGTAGTCGTTTCTGGCTAGCCTATCTCTAAAGTGCCAACGTAGATCTAGTATTGTTGATCGAGTCAATTGGTCTTAATTGAGTTTTTTTTATATGTATGTTTTACCTAAAAATTTAGATTAATTTTGTTTGGATTTCATTTAAAAATGAAAATTTTAATTGATCTGCCAAAGTAATTAAGAAATATTGATATTTGACTTTTCCAATAAAAAGATTTTATAAATATATATGTTTCTAGAGTGTAATACAAAGATCATCTCAACTCAATTTTGTGCACCTCTTTCAACGGGGTGAACGATATCTTTGTCAATTTTGTGGGGCTCTTCCCTCTAGGGTGTGCTTGTTAATATGAAAAATACATAAAAAAATGTTATATTTAAGAAATTAAATTTCATATTTAGTGTTTGACATGTTATATTTTTTATAAAATTTAATTTTATGCTATAACTATTTTAAAGATTGTTTTTTACTCTTTTTTAGGAAAAATTCTATTTAGGGAAGAGATGGTTTTGTTTTCTAAGTTGAAAAATGTTTTTTTTTTTTAATTAAAAGCTATCAAAATGTTTTTTTTTTAATTAAAAGCTATCAAACGTACCCATCAGAAGAGATTAAATTGGGCGGAGCCTAATATCAAGCCTCATTACTCATTATAGACAACATGTTGAAAAAATCAGTGTAATTCATTTTCATCAAAAAATCATCAAATGAAGAAAGTTATTCAAAATCAAAATTGGGTGACAAACACATGGGTTTGTCAGGTAGCCAACTATGGATTTACCAAAAACTTGATCAAGACAAGATCAAGATAAACCAAAAGGTAGATATCAAAGTTGACACAGTTGGGAACATAACAATGACTTCGAATTTCAATATTGACTGCCAAATTAAAAATAATTGGGTTAGAAATGTTATGAAAAATAAATGGCATGGCACTATGAACATTTTAGGAAGGTGATTTTGGACTTAAATTCTAGACATATAAATGAGAAATGGATTGATTCATTTGATGGGTCTCCTAGACATGTTGAAAGGCAAAATGTACTTCTAGTTCAAATTTTTGACAGGTAATAAAATAGATATAGAAAGTAAGAATAAAAATAAAAAGATTAAATTCATATTCTTACTTTTAAACTTTCATGTTTTTTTCATATGATTATTTAAATTTTTTACTATTTTAATTATACCTCTAAACTTGATTTTTTAGTCAATTTAATTTTTATACTTTAACTATTTTTTTAATATGATAATTTAAATTTTCTTGTAAAAAAAAAAATAAAGTGAAATGACAAAATATAGGTCATATTTTTGTTTATGTTAAAATATAAAAGTTAAATTAATTTTAAAATATAATTAAAATAATAAAAAATTTAAATCATTAAATGAAAAAATGGTTGGTTAAAGTACAAAAGTTAAATTAGTTTAAAAATATAAATCAATAGGTGCAATCAAAATTTAAAAAAAAAAAAAAAAAGCTTAAGTGGTCACAAACAATAAATAATATGAAAGTCTATGAACAAAAATATAGATTTGGAAAAAAAAAAATTATTCCAATCGATGCTTGCTGAGAAATTATGCATGGCAGTCCCCCGAAACCTGCCGTGATTACCATAATCACTCGAGGAGTGAGGAGAATTAATTGAGGGATGGGATTACGCTGGAAAAAGGGAAAGATTTGCAGGAATCGGCAAATTTTCGGGGACAAATCAACCCAAGACGTTCGTCGGAGAGATTGGAAGCTGAAATTGGAAAGATTTTTCTTTGAAAGGGTTCGTTCTGGAGGCATAATCGAAACCAAAAGCACGTGAGGGTGAGAACGGGAGAGATTTGGAGTGTTTGGGTAGTTTCCAACGAAGAAGCGCCGGTTAGCGATGGCGATCAACCGTTTCCAGAATTTCCGACCATCTCGAAAGCAATAGAGGGTTTCTGAGGGGTCAATGACAGTCGTAGGAGCTGCTGTTTTCCAGCGACTGGCGGTGATCGAAGAAGTTTGAACTTTGCCAAGTGACTCTTTTGCCCTAATTTTCTGGGTTATTTCACTTAGACCTGATATTTCTGAAAATTGTACATTTTATCCTCTATTTTTTATGAAATCTCATCAGTAACCTGTACTTTCTTTATTATTGCCTTTACGCCCATTTAAATCTCATAAATTGCACTTGGGAAATAAAATGCATGTATACTTTAAATTATTAATTATTACTTGAAAGCTCGTGTATCATGATATGTAGGCATTAAATGCTTTAATGACTTGGCACAAAACAAGGCTGAATTTGGTTAGCAAATAGGTGATTGGCTTTTTTTTTTTTTTTTCCCAAACCAAATGGTCTAGGTTCACATGTTGAATTGAAATTTGTCAACCACACATTGTTAGTCATAATGGATATAATGTAGTGATATATATCACAAATTTTCTCTTGTTCAGGTGTATAAAATATTTTGAGAGGTGTCACTAAGTGGTTTATCACTTAATCAACATATTCTCATGTGCTAATAAGTGATATGAGATTCTTTAAAAGAAAAAAAAAAATAGACGAATAAGAAGGAGATTTGCATTTAATTTTTTTCTGTATGATCTTAAAATATGTTAAATTGAACTTTATTTATAGAACCTGGATTTTGTGTTGTGTAATAAATTACGTGAATGCCTTAATTTTTATGCAAATTTGTTAAATAGGCTTGATCTTTACGACATTTTGTGTTTACATTGATTTAGTTGCCTTATTAATATGTATAATACTTATGGGAAATTTATGAAAATCTATTAGTAGTTTTATTAAAAAAACATTCCTAATTTTTTGCGAATTATACGTATAAAATAAGAACATTACAATTGGTATTAGAGTGAATTACAGGATGTTCACTGCACAAGCAAACCAATGGGCATTAAGTGTATGTAAATTTTCCTTAAAACTACTAATGTTTTGATTTCTTCCAAGATGATGAAGACACAAATGTTGGCAAGATGCTGACTTGTCATAGGTTAATAGACATGGTCTCTTGAGATGAGAATTATAGGGACTTGTCATATGTTAATAGACATGGCCTCTTGAGATGAGAATTATAAGGAGAGAAAAGTCTTTCGAAGTTCTTAGACTCTATTGAAGAAGTAATGACGAATTTTCCCTAAACCACGTACTTCTACAGCTCTAATTGAGTTGAATGTTAGTTAAATCTAACCAATAAAATTTTGACACCTAAGTAGGTTTTTGAACCTACTAGGCTTCTTGACCTTTTCCTTGAACAACTCATATTGGAAGTCAGAAAAGCCACCCATTCAACTCGTTAAACTTTGAAACTCCATTTTCAAGACGAATTTAGTTTTTCTCCTCCTTTTTTCAATGCATCTTTTTCTATAAGAAAATGATACTTGTACAAACAATTGGGTTATCAAAAGGATAATCAAATACATCAAATGAAATACCCTCACCTAATTTGCCACTACCTCCTCTAGATGAAGCCCGATCCCACTACCGCCTTTAAATCATTCCATGATAAAGCCCAATCGAGCTTCGAGAAATCTGGGTTTTTCCCATCCTCGATACTTTGATAATCGATGATAAAGTTCAATTCAATCATTAAGCTTGTGTGTCTCATCAATACATGTAGCACGGTCCTTTTCTATATAACACACAAGCGCACACACAATCTTTCTATTTGTTAATGGGTGCAACAAAACTTGATATCACTTTAGTTTACATCTTTTTGACAATTTTGATATCTTTGTAATTTTAAATGCTAAAGACAAGTGTACGGTAAAGCTTAGTTTAAGTAAAACTTTAAGAGACAATTTGCAGGAGTAGTTTTTACCAATAGTAACACTTTTTGTACTCAGCTTTGTTTTATATTAGATATATGAATGAAGAAAAAACAACATTTTTCATTTTCCTTCCAACTTTTTTTTCTGATATTCTTTTATCTAATATTAAAATTGGCCTACAACTGGTATCAGAGCACTTATAATCTTGGAGGGTCTATGATTAAACAAAGATTAGAAAAATTGGAAAGCCTAAGATTCAAAATCTAAAACTAAGATAGCATCATCAAACAGCTTCTCAGCACCCATATATACCTCTTACGTTTGTCAGAGAAAAGCATGTTTATTTGGGTTGTGAAAATAAAGGCTTACTTAAAAGGCTTTGATCTTTGGGAGGTCGTCAAGTTACCACAGATCCACATCCTCACCAAATAATCCAACAATAGCTTAAATAAAAAGTCATAATGAAGAACGTGCTAAATGGTTCAAGGCTCTTACTTGCTTACACTTAGTTGTATCTAAGTTCATATTCACAATAATTATGGCTTGTGAAATAGCTAAAGGAGTTTGGGACACCTTTTAAGGAAGAATTTTAGGGAAGTAAGAGAACCCAACAGATAGGTTTTGTTGGTCTCTTAGGAAATGGCCACTCAAGAACGGGGTGAATTAAGTGATTAATTTTTTTTTTAATTTTAATAAATATTTTTGAATAAATTTTAAGGAATATATATTTGATAAATATAATAAATTATATTTGAGATTAATAATAAATACAAGTCATAAGATATAACAAAAATAAATAAAATGAGACATAAGACAATTTATACTGGTTTGATGTCTCCACACATACATACTCCACTCTCTTAAGGTCTAATCACCTTTAGATTTCACTAAACCAATTTTACCAAGATTTCTACACTAATTTACCTTAAAAACTAGATACACACCTAGATTACAATGGATACTAAGCAACCACTACATCAAGGTTTCCACCATAACTTACCTTGAAAATTATACTCACCTAGATTTTAAATGGTTCTAGGAAATCTACACAATTCTTAATGATAATTTAAATATTTACAAATAATTTGTTCACACTTAGACAAATAAGCAATTAAGTATAAAATATACAAGGCAATGAAATAAATATTTTTATAACCTCAAGTTTGATGGAGAAATTCAGAGTAAACTTGAAATTTTTTTTCTCCTCTTGCCTTGCGGCTCTTCGGTTAATGTGCAATAATGTTTCAAGAGTCTCAAATTGCTTAGATGTTAACTTGAGAGTATTTGAGATCTTTCGGGTGTTTTGGATATATAATGTAAGCACTTGGATATCTCCAAAATGAGTTTGGGGGAGTATTTTAGACACTATTACAACGGTTAAAATTCTGATCGTTGGGGTGAGAGTCGACTCTTAAGTAATTAAGAGTCGACTCTTGCTTGAACGTGAGTCAACTTTCGTTTTAGCGAAAGTCGACTTTCGTTGGCACTCGTTTGACAGTTTTTATAATGATAAAAAATTCAACTGTTAGGCATCAAGAGTCGACTTTTCTCATTTTGAGAGTCGACTTTCGGTCCAGATTTTGTAAAATATATTTAAAAATAATTTTTATTCATTTAAAATTATTTATTAAATATTTTTAATAGAAAATAATATTTTTGGTAATACATATGCTATGAAAAATATTTTATAAATTAATCAAAAATAATTCAGTACTACAATTAGTATATTTAAGAAAAATATTATTTTTTTAATCACAAAAAATACTATAATTTGTATATTGAAAATACCATTTTTGTTAATCATCAAAACTTAATTAATATAAGTAAGTTGGCTCAACGTGTTTGAATTTGAGGAAAGGGTTTGAGGCTTTAAAGATGAAAGAATTTTAAACAATAAAAGAATAGACTCATAAGCTAATAAAGATTGTTAAATTAAATTCTATTGCTTGGAGATGAGTTGTCAAATAAGAGAATTGTAGAAAAATTGCTTGTTAGTTATAAAGGTTTGAAACTATAAACTAAGAAGGAATAGATTGGGAGAAGAATATCTATTTATTTTGCAATAATTGGAAATCCATGACTTCTCTCTTCCTATAAGGAGGATACAACAACTAAGAAATGATTACAACATACTAGGAAATAATTTACAAAATATATATTCCTATTCTAAAATAAAATCAATCAAACAAAGGAATTTGGGGCATCAATCAAGAGATTGGAGCCAATCCCCACTAATCAAGCGAATCTGTCTCCTTTATATTTGAACATTCCCCCTCAAGTTGGCTTGAAGATATCTTCCATGGCAAGCTTACTTATTAGATTTTCAAACTGTCTCTTGTGTAATTCCTTAGGAAAAAATCAACAACTTGATCAATTGTTGGAATGTGAGACATATAGATTACTCGATTGTCAAGTTTCTCTTTGATAAAATACTTATCCACCTCTACATGTTTCGTTTTTTCATAAAGGACCATATTATGAGCAATAGAGATCATAGCTTTATTGCCACACTAGACCTTTTCCAGTAAAGAAATGGAACATTTTAAGTCCTCTAGTAATCTTTTATCCACATAACCTCACAAATACCATGGGCTATTAAATAGAATTTGACTTCAGCACTACTTCTGGCTACTACGTTTTGTTTCTTGCTTATCCAAGTGACAAGATTACCTCCCATAAAGGTGCAGTAGAAAGAAATAGATCTTCTATCTATTATGCGGCCTGCCCAATTTGCATTAGTATAAGCCTCTATGTGTAAGTGTCCTTGATTTTTGAAGAGCATTCTTTTTTCAAGTGTTCTCTTTAGGTGAAACCATAGATCTTCACTACCTTTCAAAACCTTTCAAACCACGTTCTTGGTGACTATTTCAGGCCATACAAGGATTTTTTCAATATGCAAACCTTGTTGGTATCGAGGTTTTTCTCGAACCCAAGTGGAAGATCCATTAACACTTCTTCCTCTAAATTTCCATTTAGAAAGGCGTTCTTTATATTGAGTTGTTGTAGAGGCCAATTGGAATTCACTATTAGAAAGAGAGGTACTTGAATTGAATTTATCTTTGCAACTGGAGCGAAGGTCTCTTGATAATCAATACTGTAAGTTTGGGCGAACCCTTGGGAAACGATTCTTGTCTTGTACCTCTTTATGCTCCCATCTGCCTTACATTTTATAGTGAATATCTATTTACAACCTACAGTTGTCTTGTCTCTCAATAGCTCCACAATCTCCCAAGTCTCATTCTTTTCAAGAGCATTCTTCTTCTCATTTACTGCTAACTTTCAATCTGGATCACCTAGGGTATCTTGAACAATTCATGGTACATGTAAGTTAGAAATGTTTGAAAGACATGCTTTGTGGTTATTAGACAATATCTAGAATGCCAAGTATTTGGCGATGGGATGTTTGGTATAAGATCTTATCCCTTTTTTAGTGGTAGTAAGAACATCAAGATTAGATAAATCAAGTGAGGAAGTATTTGAAAGAGTAAGTTTAGAGTTACCTTGAGAAGAATGACGACTATGATTCGAAGATGCCAAATATTCAGTTGCTGGAGGAATATTCAGATCAGTAGCATTTTTTTGAGTTTTTCTTCTAATATAAAACTAAAGCTCAGGTTTCGAATTGCTTTGATTCATTTGTAGTAATTTTTCCCCTGATTCTGACTCCATCATGCTTCGCACCTATGAACTAAACACATCCCGTTCTTTATTTTTTTTTTTTAACATCAATTTCCTTGGATTGTTCATCGAAGTGGAGTGGAGTATCAATCATAATTGGAAAAGGTTCAAGAATTTTCAAAAATTATGTTCTTTTACATTTTTCTCCCCCTGAAGATGATCTTTGGGAAAAAAAGGGTTGATTTTGTATGAAAAACACATCCATGCTTATGTGGGTTTTCTTTGTCATATGATTAAAGAACTTGTACATTTTTTTATTTAGAGCGTAACCAACAAACACACATTTTTCAGCAGATCCAATTTAGATCGAAATATTTGAGGAATGCAAACAAAGTAAGTGTGTTGTTACCAAAATACAACAATTAAAATTTGTGATGTAGGGTCTACTCGGGCTCGGTGTCGGGTGAAATTAGGTTACCGTAAGAAATGTCGCCTCAAGGGAGATTGCCGCTAGGATGCTCGCTGCAAGAATTCGCCACTAGCTCTCGCCACTAGCTCTTGTCATTAGCTCTCACCACAAGCTCTTACCATTAGCTCTCGCCACTAGCTCTCGCCACAAGCTCTCGCAACTAGCTCTTGCCATAAGGTTTCACCACTAGGTCTCGTCGCAAGCTTTTTCCTTCGCTGCTAGGTCTCTCCGCAAGCTTTTCTCTTTGCCACGAGGTCTTACCGCAAACTTTTGCCTTCGCCGTGAGATCTCGCCGCAAGCTTTTGCCTTCACCACGAGGTCTCGCCACAAGCTTTTGCCTTCATCACTAGGTCTCGTCGCAAGCTTTTTCCTTTGCCACGAGGTCTCGCCCCAAACTTTTGCCTTTGCTGCGAGATCTCGCCGCAAGCTTTTGCCTTTGCCACAAGGTCTCGCCGCAAGCTTTTTCCTTCGTCGCTAGGTTCGCCGCTAGGTTCACCGCAAGGATTTAACTCTGTTGATGCTCAAAAAATAGGTTAGAAGTCTTGCGGGAATCTTCCCCCACGAAGACCCTCCGATGCCAAAGTCAGTCTCGAATCCCAATAACTATTCACGAAAATCATAAAAGTGCATTCAAAGTGTCTAGATTTTATCGAAAATTGGAAGTCCCCGTCAATGTCCTGTAGCTGGGTATTTATAGGTCACGGTTCTCAATGGTGGCTGGTGTCGACAAGTGGCAGTTGTCGAATGGGTCAAATTTAATAAAAGAAGGGGGAGGTTGCCACAAAAATGGCTGTGAGGCAACTCACGGTAGGCTACCGCGAGGCTGGCATTTGAGCTAGCCATGGCTCACGGCAGGCTGCCGCAAGGCTGGCCTTTGCGACCAGCCTTGGCTTGCGGCAGGCTGTCGTGTGCCTGCCTTTGCGGCTAGCCTGGCCGTGAGCCTGGCCAGCCTTGGCTCGCAGCAGGCTGTCGCGAGCCTGCCATCGCAGCCAACCTAGCCGCGAGGCTGGCCAGCCTTGGCTCGCGGCAGGCTGCCGTGAGCTGGCCCTTGTGGCTAGCATTGCCTCGCGACTGGCTGCCATAAGGCTGGCCCTCGTGGCCTGCCTTGTCGCCAAGCTGGCCTTCACGGCCAGCACTTGCTGCGAGGTTGGCCCTCGCGGCTAAAACTTTTTATTTTATTTTTTTGGAAAAATTTATCATTTTTCCTACCAATTTCCATGGCACAACAAAGTGCATCCAAAAATTTTTAAAGGTAACTTAGAATGCAACTGGCACATGGGAAAATTTCCTTTAAGGGTGTGTTTGATTGCACATCTTTTCCATGGAAAATGGCCAATTTCCACCCAAATTCTAGCTAAGAGAATTTAACAGAGTTTCAAAGTATAATAAATGAGTTAGCATTCTATTGATTAGATAGAAAGCAATTAAAATAGCATCTTCCCAAAGGTATTTTGAAACATTTATAGAAAACATAATAGCCCTAGCTACCTCAAGTAAATGTCTTTTCTTTTTTTTTCATTCAACGATGTCATTATGCTAGGGAGTTTCATGACATGTTAATTGATGTAAAATACCTGTTTCTTTCAAAAATTGCCCCAAACATTCATCGAAATACTTTGTTCCATTATCAGACTGAAGAATACAAATTTTGTGTTAAATTGGGCTTCAATCATGGGAAAGAAATCATAGAAAATTCTCGCCATGTCGGATTTCTTGGTAAACAAGTAAATCCAATATAGTATAATATGATCATTAATAAAAGTTACAAACCATCTTTTGCCAGATAAAGTGATAACTTTTAAGGTCACTAAACATCATTATGAATCAAATAAAATGGTTTTAAAGGGTTGTAGGGTTTTGAAACAAATTTAACATGACAATCTTTAGACAAATGACAACTTTCACATTAAAATATAGAATAGTCAACTCCTTTAAATAATTTAGGAAACAAGTGTCTTAAATGGGGAAAACTATGATGACTCAGCTTAAGATGTCATTGCATTATTTAATAAAAAATAGAGATTGAACTAGTACCACTAAGTTCGTGAACTTTTTTATTACTGAATAAATTCTCATTCAAATAGTAAAGTCCGTTTATCTCTTTAACACTACCAATCATTTTCCCTAAGTTTTGGTCCTTAAATGTATAATAACAGTCAAAGAAGGTAATATAGCAATTAAAATATTTTTGAGAGTTTACTGACAAATAAAGATTACAAGCAAGTTTAGAAACATGAAGATACCTAGGTTGCATGGAAATGAAAACAGGAAATGTTTTCGATACGAAATGGAAACAAGGAAATGATATTTTTCAAAAAAGAAAAAGAAACGCAGGGTAAAAGCATAAAAAAATATAGGGGATTTTTGTAAATATATTTTTTAATAAAAAATAGTTATTCAATGTAAAAATAAACATAAAGTCCTTCCATAATACATTCAAACAAACATAAACATAAAGTCTATAATGCATTCAAACAAATATAAATATAAATTCCATAATGTATTCAAACAAATATAAATGTAAAATCCACAATGCATTTAAACAAATATAAGCATAAGTTCTATCATCGTCCACCATGACTTACTAATTAAAAAAAATAGATTTAAAAATATAATCAAACATAATATAATTTATAAAAGTTCATCAACTTCATCATTCCCTTTCTCTATGGTCTTATTAGTTTCTTCATCAAAGAATACAGACTTCAACTCTAGTCCATCTAAAGAGAGATTAGCAAACTCAAGAACACCCCTATCTTCCATACTCCCAAATTCATCTCCACCTACATCCCACATCTTTGTCTTCTCATCATAATATTAAGATGTGTTATTTGATAAAAGACGAAGACTATTAAGAATAAATACCAAATCCTTTGCACATTTTGAAGTTAATTTATTCATTCTAAATGAATGAAAGAAGGAATAAATACTCCAATTCCTTTCACAATAAGAGGACGAAATAGGTTATCTAAGCACCTTAAAAGTTAACATTTGAAGTAAAAGAGCACATGAACCATAACATGCCTACCACTTCCTACGTTCCGTGCCATACCTGCTCATGATAAAATCTAGATATCCAAATAGTCAATTTTTGAGAGAAAAATCAACAATCTCATTATTAGCAGTAGCACGATCATCTTTATTAGAAAAAAAAAAAAGTCTCCTAAAGCACTTAGTTCTTTCTTTGGAGACTTCTCCATCCATATGTGGAGGCATTCTACCTTCTCTCTCTTGAAGCCATTTATCACTATAATAACTTCAAAAGACAAAATGGATAAAATTTCAAAAAAAAAAATAAGTCATACATAGAGTATTGAATTAGAAACAAATGGAGATTGAATTTGAAAAATACCTTGGGTTCAATGAAGGAGTTAGGCAATGTAATGAAGTGTTATTTTTTGTCTAACGAGCAACTTTCCTTCTTGTTCATAAATAATCATTTTCACCTTGGAAATCATAGAATCCCATATCTCATAAACCAAATGAAGCCATGGCTTGTTTGTATCACAAACTCTAATCATGTCAAAAATAAGTGATGTGAAAGCAAGAATGTAATCAATTTTTTTCCCACCAAATGTCATTCACCATCAATTCACGAACAAATCTAGCTTTTCCTTGGTCATCATCTCGATATTGTGCCCATTGATCACTAATAACTATTCCTTCAAGTACACGTCTAATAAGTTTAAACCTTTTAAGCATAACAAGTATAGAAGTAAATCGAGTGTCAACAACTACAAACAACTTCGAAGAACTAAATCGATTGAACATGACCAAACTCATTGAATGATTCATTATAAAAAAAATTATGACCAAAGCATCTCCATACACTTCAGTGATCTAATGACACTCATCATATGTCTCTTGATTACTTTCTACATTCCTAGCTGCACATATATTCTTCAAAGCAAGATTGAGCGTATGGACAACACAAAGAGTCCAATAAATAGGTGGAAACATACCTTCAATGATTTTTCCAGCTCCCTTACAATTAATAGCATTATTAGTAATGATCTGTGCAACTTTTTGATGACCAATTTCATCTATTACCTCTTCGTCAAATTATTAATAAATTGTTTATCCTTTACTTCACTTGAACAATTCACAACTTTAACAAACATAAGACCATTCTAAAAAACAACCATAAAATTAATCAAAGGCCTTCTTTGTGGATCACTCAAACCATCAATAACAATGCTAACACTCTTTTTCCAACTAAATGTTTTTAATAGGTTCCAACAACTTTTCAATATTTATATTTTCTTGTCGAAGTAATGTGATCCTCAACTTATTATAACCCAAAAGCACATAACCACCCAATGGATGTGTAGCAGCAAATGAATAAAAACTCAAATAATATGGGTTTCTTGCAAGATTGGAAGGCAAATCACCAATATAGAACATTATAGCAATCTTAGCTTCTAATTATGCTCTAGTTTGTATGTCAAAAGCTCTAGCAATAGATGAATGTTAGAATAGAACTGCTATGGCACACACCGAGAGGGGGGTGAATTGGTATATTAAAAATTCTTTTGATAATGAAATGCTTGAAAAGATAAAATAGAAAGACCACAGGCGTACAAGAACACAAGGATTTATAGTGGTTCGGTTTAACTAAGCTTAATCCACTATCTTAGCTCCTCACTAAGGATTTTCAAGCAAAACACTATAATTCTCCTATCACGCCGGATAGGCCCTCTAGCATTAAGTTAGGAAGATACAAATCTCTTGCTTAAATAAGCAAGTTGTAACGCCACACTTTCTCGGGCGCATTATAATTTGGGACAATTTCGGGACAATAAATTTTTTTTCTTTCAAACTAATTCTAAACCACATCATTCCTTGAATCCGTCCCAGAATTCCCATTCATTTTTCTCAAAAGAGAATCATTATACACATCAAGTGCAGAAGCAAGGATCGAACTTGACATGTTACCATTGATCATAAATCAATTCTTACATTATCGTACCTCAACATAACTTAATACAAAGCATAAGTTCTCAATATTAACCCTAAATAGGATTATACATCATCATTCCTTAAACGTTCAAATTTCAAAGTAGCAGAACTTAAATACATGGGCTATATAACGTAAATTTCATTCCTCATGCACTCTGCTAAGTGTCATTTCATGCCTCATTCGTCCTCGTATTTGCTACAATTTCCATCTGGAACATTTGAATATTCCAGGAGCAAAGTCCAAGTTAGATGATGAATTATCTAAGTAAGGGTACAGAAAACATATTTCATGCATGAATGCAATGTCTTACTCATCGTAAACGTCAATTGCACCCTTCATGCTACTCACCATTTTTGCAGCCACCTCTTTCAAAGCCGAGGTGTATGGGTGCACCCTTGGTAAATTAACGGTGCCAGTTCGTACTCCTTACGGCCATAATGAGCATGATCAATGATATCAACGTGTACATATGCATTTCATAGCATGTAATGTATGCAGTCTACGTGATAGATACATATCAGAGCATGTCAATATGATGAAAGCATTCTCGAGAATCAGGGTTTGAAACATAAATCATCTACAACCAACCATTTTCCATAAAACTAAATCCAGTTAGAAAGTACCACTTACCTCAATATTCGCGCCTTGCCTCAAAATACATGCATTGCCACGATTTGCGTGCCAACCTCAAAATTTGCACGAGTCACTTCAACTTTAGCCCCAAAGCATCATAATCACCATATTTGATTAAATAAGCATTAAAACCTATTTTCTATAATTTCTTGCATTTTCTTTATTTTTCTCTCTATTTCTTCCCATTTTTCCTTAATAAATCCAAACTAAATATTTCTCAAATATTTCCTCTAATATTTCACTACGACAATTCATAAAATAATATTCCTGAATTTCTAAAATTTTTTAAGAAATTTTACTTACCTTAACTTAGCATCTTTGGCTTCCTCGATATGCGTGCCATATCCTCGAAACATGTGCCTAAATCGTTTTCTCACCTAAAATCTCTGAAATATTGATAAATACCCAAATCCTATTTTTTGGTACTTTTTCAGAAATTTTCTCCAATTTTTTTTTCTATTTTCCTTCTTTTTCTTTTCTTTTCTTCATTTTTCTTTTTTTCTTTCTTTTCTTTTCTTTTCTCTTTTTTTCCTTTCCTTCTTCTCCCTCCTCCTCCTTCTTCTTCTTCCTCTGCAACTCCCGCATGCGCACAGCAGCAGGCCACTTGGCCCTTCCACCGGCTACCGCCGCTGCTAGCGCCACCGTGCACCTCCGTCGTCAGCCGCACCATGCCCACTACCGCGAGCCGCCGCCGAGTAGCCTCCTACGCGTGTTGCAGTTCCCCTTCACGTCGACCATGGCTGCTTGCAGCTACACCAACACGCACTGCCATGGCCGACTTCGGCCATTCCGCTCCTGCACGCATCCGGTTGCCGTTGCTTTAGCTCGTTGCGACCCCACCAGCCACCTCTGCACGAGCCGCCCAGCTGCGCCCCCACCTTACTGCCCACGGCCATGGCTACTTGAAGCTTGTGGCTATGGCCGCTTGCTTCTTTGGATGCCACCGATCAGCCTCTTTCTCTCGCGATCTCCTTCTCTCTTTCTCGACCTTACTCAGCCCAAGTTTCCTCTCTCAATCTCTCTTCCATTTCCTCCCATTCTCTCAACCAAGATCTCTCTGCAACTCGCATTCGATCTCTCTTGCTGCTTCTCAATCGGCCAAGCTCCCTGCCTATTTATATGCAACACACCATGCACCCAATTGCGTCGCCCATCCTTCCTGGCGTGCAAATCCGTCCAACACTTGCAGAGACGTGGCTTCAATCTTGCAGGGTGTGGGTTGAAGGTTGTAGGGCATGGGTAATTTGCAGAGGGATGGCTCACGCATGCACGAGATGTATATATATATATATAACTATTATATAATACCCCAACATATAAGGGAAATTACACTTTAATCCCATAATTCATCTAATATCACCTGGGTAATTTTCTTATTGCAACCATGCCCTCAAACACTGAATTAATTTGCATTTTAATACCGAAAACGCAAAATTAATAACTTCAAAGTTACTCGAAAATGCCAATTTTTCCCCAGTATCCTCACCGGGCTATCGTTTCATCCTGAAACTACTGAAGGGTTGTTCATTACGAAAAACTAGAGCCCCCTCAGGCTTCCGTTGACTTCTCGGGAATCCCCTACAATGATTCGATTTTGCAGCCTAAATGGCAGCTGCATTTTAGCTGTACCGAAAATTATTCCTGATTTGATTTCTTTCGATACCATAAATTCTATCTCGGAACGCTCATCGAGACCATATCATTTTTCTTAGATAATTTCACTCTGAGACACTCCCTGCAATCGATTCAGTACTTATAACTACTATTAAGCCAATTTTTCGATATTCTAAACTCATCGAAATTACGTGGCAACCTCATACGAGCATAGAGTATTACATTCTCCCCTCCTTACACAAATTTGTCCTCGAAATTTGCCACATATTCTAAACCTTAAAATTAGAACTCTTGGGCTGACTACACTTATCAATCCCTAAACTACCCACTTGTCAACCACACATTCCCTTCAGATTTCTCTTTCAAAGCGACTAACCACATAACTCGGTCCTTAGGCCACGAGTCTCCACTCGAGCTCCTATCTAAGTCGGTACTCACATCATCATAATGAGCACGCGGCTCTCATATCCATATTATCAATTTTCAATCTTTTTTTTTTCTAAATCATCCAATCTATATACATATCACTTCTTTATTGTCGATTTCCCACGATGCCATTCATCTTGTACTAATCAATCATGCTTTGATAATCTTTCAACCTTAAAACAAAAGTCCTTAATCTTAATACATCTTGACTCTTATCAAATGAATCCTCCAAGAAATATTCTTATGTCATCAAACCATTTCACGTATCCTTGGTTCCTCAAACATTACATATCTTGTTATCACTAGGTTATTTCATAGGCTTCCAGACTGCCACAACAAGTAAGTGGTCCTACCACATCACTTTGGTTATCACATATCCTCGAATGATTTTTTTTTTTTTTTTTTTGTCCTCGAAACTAATTATGTCTCACCTGAAGTCATCTCACTTAATCATTGCTCGATCCTTACTTGTGCTAATCTATTCGAGATTTCTTATAAATTATTGTTTTCTCATTCATCACTCGATATAATCTCAAGTTTCTGTCAATTGACCACAATTATCTTCTAATCATGTCATGTAACTATTTTCTCAAGAAATCTTTATTACTAGATTCTATCTGTCTCCAAAACTTCCTTCCATAACTTACCTTTTAATATCGACCAAAATCTAACGTTGTCTTCCAAGTCTAGTAATACTAATATCCTTACATCGCTTACTCCTTTGTTACTTGGTTGCCAAACTAATATCCATTCATCCATATACCCATAACTGAAATAACTCCTCGCACTTTTCGAAGTGATCCTCATTTTATATCATCAGACTAATCTTTTGATCATCAAATTTGCTTGAATCAATCCTCGAGTAATAACATTTCATGTCAACTAACTTTAATCATGGTCGATCCTTAAGGCACCATCTCATGTCAATCATACTTTATCATAAAGAAATCATCTGATTACTTTCCTCGCATCTAACCATCGGCTCTTTTGACTTCCAATCAACCGTAGCACAAGTTCACTTGTAAACTCGCAATCTCTAAACTTGCTCCCTGACTCTAATGTCTAATCGTCTTAACAATAGTTCTATCAACTTTATTCGTACTATTCTAGCCTCTTAATCCACACATAGTTCAGCATCCAATAATCTCCAGCCATCTTTGGAAGACTCATCATTTAAGAAATAGTCCCAATAAATCTTTCGGGAATATGTCCTAGCATTTCTCTTGCTTACTACTTTTTGCATGCGCCTGGACCACATATCCATAGGCTCATTTTTTTTTTATTACTCATTGACATCATTTTAATCATTGTTCAGCTACACATCCCCGATTTTCCCACCAAGGCTATCTTAAACTAATCATCTAGCCATACGAGAGTTTCATTCTCCCAAAGCCGAAAATTCTAGATCTCCAATAGATTTCGATTTATTAAGAACGCTATGTTTCCTACTACAATTTGACATCCTGGCACATTTTCCATTACCTATCTCTCTCAAGCACGCCAAAGATTCTCAAAGACATCAATCTGTAACCATCCCACTAACTGGAGTGGGTAGGTACTTACGTCTCCCATGGTACTCCAATTCGCACTGAATCATGACTTTCATAGCTTAAGAGAATCAATCTCTATTTCCTTAACGATATTACCGAAAGACCTTCCAAATCTTTTCTTGAAAAACTTTAAAGTCTTATCATGAATCCTTACATTCTCAATCCTTAGGGAAATTCCTCGAAAAATCTCAAATCAATTCATCTTTGAAGATCTCTATTCAGATCATGTTACCTGGTTTCAATCATTTCTTATAAACAACCGAACCTCAAAACTTCCAAGGACTCTTTACCAAATGATACTTTAAACTTCAAATAACGATTCTGGTCCCCATGCAATGCACAAGGCATAACTTATTCACGTGCCTCTTCTCACGGACTTTCAAATCCTTAAGCCCACTTGGCACACTAACCGTAGTCACAATTTTTGTTAACCAGATTTCTCATCATCTTCCCTTAGGGTTGATATGACCTACAAGCAACTCTTGCCTTTTAGGTACCCGATCTCTTCCTCGAACTGAGATTGCCACTTCACCACTCTTCGTCAAGGCCTTGAACTGGCCATGCTCTACTACCCGAAATCTCATTTACCGAAAATCCACTGCTTCTCGCTTTTTGTTTTTCAGATCCAGTTAACTATTGTCACATGAGCATTAAATTAGTTATTCCTAAGCACTACACTTACCGTCAGTCAGCACACAAGTTGTTACCATCCACCCGATCACATGGGTAGTGCCTAAATGACACTTACATCTTCCTTGTCCATTTCACATATCGGGTAGCTTTTCCTTTGTGCCACCCAAAACACGACCATCTCGTGATCCCATTGCCATATTAGATACCGAGGTATTTTACCCTTCGAGCTTTGTAATGTTCGTCGTGTCACCAACTCCCAAGATGACCACGAACTCAAATGCAATTCCTTAAACAGGACACACAGTCCACACACAATCCATCTCATTTTGGGTTCATTCCTTAGACTTCCAGCCAGTAATACCTCATATTGCAAAGTGTCAAGTAAGTTCAAGAAACTGAAAATCAATTTGAGAATTTAGTTAACTAATTGCCAAATCAACTGTAGGAAGTACCCTGGACCCTAGATTTTTAAGGGAAATAGTATGGTAATGACGAGTAATACGAGTTATGATTTTAGGCATCAAAAGAAGTTAGATCTGGAACAGTTTCTGGTACAGCTATCTACTAGATTGAGAAAACTAAATGATCGTAAGGGATGTAATACTCGAGATTTTTAGATTCAGATACTTGAGGAAATAGGATATTTTAAGGGATTGTGGATGTTTGGAGACAAAAGTTCAATTTCTGAGCCAAGAGTAAAATCGTAATTTTGATGTTCGGGTAAAAGTGTAATTTACCTAAAAATTAGGGGTATTAGCATAATTAATCAATTCTTCAAGGACTAAAATGTAATTAAAATTAGCCCGATGACTATGTTGAAAAGGGTCTAAGTGTAATTACCCAAACGTTTGGGCCAAAATGTAATTCTTGAAACCTTTTTACTAGAGGCATTTGGGAGATTCAGGAAAAGCCTCATAAATGACTTTAGAGATAAGGATGAAATCTCATGATGATGTTAGAGATAAAATAAGGCCTCATGATAACATTAGAGATAAGATGAAAACTTATGATGACTTTAAGGATAAGATTTGGATAAGATTTGATTGGATAAGATTTTGTTGGATATGTTTTGATTTGGATAAAGATTTGATTTGAATAAAATTTGATTCGGATATCAATGATTGCATAAAATCTTAGAAGATTTGGAATGATTACAGAAAATCTTAGAAGAATTAGAATGATTGCAGAAAATCTTAGAAGATTTATAATGATTGTAGAAGATCTTAGAAGATTTGAAAATGATTATATAAAATCTTAGAAGATTTAAAATGATTGCAGAATATCTTAGAAGATTTGGTAATGATTATATAATATCTTGGAAGATTTACAATGATTGTAGAAGATCTTAGAAGATTTAGAATGATTGGAAAAGATTTTGGAAGATTTAAAATGATTACAGAATATGTGTTTCTTGGTGGCTAAGTTTCCAAAACCTATAAATAAGGGGTTCATGGCTAAAGATTCTCTCATTAGAAGTTGTGATAAATTCATGTTAGACGAAAGTGCTTCGGGTTTAGTGGATAGAGTGTTTTTTAAGCATACGCGAAGCATCACACACACAAAGCACTTGAGCAGCGCCTGAGGGCGTGTAAGGAGGTGGTTTGGTAAAAAGACTTGAGGAGTTGCATGAAAAATGAGGTTGGGCACAAGATTGAGGTGTTCTGAGTTTCGTTCGAGGTAAGTGTTCACCCCCATAACTTGATTTACTGCGGGTGCTTCTACCCTAAAAACTTGGTGTTTGTTCTATCTAAATGTGTTGTGACTTCATGCAAAATGGTTTTGTTGGATGCAAACAGTAACTGGTGACGGTTGGTTTTATGAGGGAGGTTCATCCCTAAACGTTTTGAACTTGTACATTGTATTTTATGAAATGTTGTTTATATGATGTTTTGAATTGTGACATGTGGCATTATCTTGCTTTTTGTGTGTTCGTATGGAATGTCAGCCTAAGATGTTGTTTGGATAGTGTAGCCATAATTCTCCAGGGGCGTGACGGAATAATAGGGGTATCTGATGCTAGTGTGCATGTCAGGATAACCTCTTTGGTTTCCGTGCCGGGTCGTTTGACCAGGGACGTTGCACTAGGATGACTAGGTGGTTCATACTGTATTGTTCATGTGGGATGTCAGCCTAGGATGTTGTCTTAATAGTGTATCCGTAATTCTCTAAAGGCGTGACGGAATCATAGAGGTATCTCGTGCTAGTGAGTATGCCGGGATAGTCGCCTTGGTTTTCTTGCCAGGCCATTTGGCCAGGGAAGTTGCACTAGGATGACTAGGTGGCCAATGTGAAATTTTGGAGTTCGGATTGTGTGGTGGTTCCCGAATGCTTAGAGTGGGTACGTAATCTGGAGAGATGCGTTGGCTTGCCCTCTTAAGCTAGAATCGTGTCGTGTCGTCGAGTCGGTATGGTGGCATAGCTCTTAGAGATTACTTTTTTTCCTGTGGTAGGGTTAAGCGCTTGGGATTCTCTTGGGCTAGGGCTTGCCGAGTGTATTGGTTTATTTCATGTCTTGCATTCATTCATGAAAAATGTGTTTTGAACTCTCACTTAGATGATTCATCATCTAATATGGACTTTGTCCTTGAAATATTCAAACATTCTAGGTGAAGGCAGCGATGCGAAAGGGAAAGGGATCGCCAAGGAGTGACGGCAATTAGTGGATAGTTTACTTTATGTCGTTTTCAATTATGCTGTTAATTTTGATGACGTCATGTAAACGTTGGTTTGACTTTATAATATGAATAAAGTGGTTTCAGTTATGACCTGTTAAGGTTTCGATTTAGCTTTCGTATTTGAGATGATGTACCTATCTTAGTTTAATGATGGTTCATAGTTGATATATTGAGAAAGTGTAACGGGATCTTCGTGGAATGGTTTGTGTTGAGTTTCCATTGATTGAAAAAAATATCCCCGGAATCTTACGTTACCTAACACTCCGGAGAAGCGGGGTGTTACACAGCCTCTTTCAACCAGCTAGTGTTACACCTCGCACCCTAAACCATTGGAACTTGGACCCATACAAGGTACCTACCCTACTGGGTTGTTCCAGATCTTCAGCATCTGATCGTCTCCCAAGCAGGTCCCCTATGATGCTTTGGTCAACGGGTCTCATGTACCTTACCTCAAGCCATCCATCAGCCCTCTGCATGTGGGTCCCTAGATCTATATCCGTCACTATGAACACCGAATTGGTAGTGTCGTCACGCTGTTAGGGTTCCTTATTCCGTCTCTACGAGTCACTTTGGCTGTCTCACAGTCACCTCATCAATTGGCGCAACTCGTACGCCATCACTTGGCCATCTTCGGCCTCTTGCTTGATCCAATCCGTTGGATCTTGATCTACTCATCTTATTATTGAGACACTAAATGATACTTGAAAATTCTTTATCACTCAATCTTAACTCATCAGCTAAGCCATGTCACATCAGACTAATCATTCTCGATTCGATCATCCTTGATAACCATCAGTTATCCTATCTTTCATTGTAAGGATTTCAACTAATAACCTCAAATCAATAGTCTCTAAATCTCTCGGATCTATAATCACGGTTACCGAGTCAACCTTACACCCAAATCATATCATCGAATCCTAACTTCAATAGCTAGATCATTCTGCTTATACTAGCTTCCATCAGGCACCCATTATTCACTGAGAATAGTAATCGAATATTGGAATAGTGTATGTTCGTGAATAGTACACCAGGTAAAGCCCTTTAACATTAAGCTATAATTCTCCTATCACGCTGGATAGGCCCTCGAGCATTAAGCTAGGAAGATACAAATCTCTTGCTTAAATAAGCAAGCTATAACGCCCCGCTTTCTCGAGCGCGTTATAACTTGGGACAATTTCGGGACAATAAAATTTTTTTCTTTCAAACTAATTCTAAACCACATCATTCCTCAAATCCATCCCAGAATTCCCATTCATTTTTCTCAAAAGAGAATCATTATACACATCAAGTGCGGAAGCAAGGATCGAACCTGACATCTTAACATTGATCATAAATCAATCCTAACATTATCGTACCTCAACATAACTTAATACAAAACATAAGTTCTCAACATTAACCCAAAATAGGATTATACATCATCATTCCTTAAACATTCAGATTTCAAAGTAGCAGAACTTAAATATATGGGTTATATAACGTACATTTCATTCCTCATGCACTCTGCTAAGTGTCATTTCATGCCTCATTCGTCCTCGTATGTGCTACAATTTCCATTTAGAACGTTTGAATATTCCAAGAGCAAAGCACAAGTTAGATGATGAATCATCTAAATAAGGGTACAGAAAACATATTTCGTGCATGAATGCAATGTTTTACTCATCATAAGGGTCAACTGCACCCTTCATGCTACTCACCATTTTTGCGGCCACCTCTTTCGAAGCCAGGGTGTATGGGTGCACCCTTGGTAAAGCAGCAGTGCCAGTTCGTACTCCTTATGGCCACAATGAGCGTGATCAATGATATCAACGTGTACATATGCACTTCATAGCATGTCATATATGCAGTCTACGTGATAGATACATATCAAAGCATGTCAATATGATGAAAGCATTCCCGAGGATCGGGGTTTGAAACATAAATCATCTACAACCAACCATTTTCATAAAACTAAATCCAGTTAGAAAGTACCACTTATCTCGATATTCGCACCTTGCCTCAAAATACGCACATTGCCTCGATTTGTCTGCCAACCTCAAAATTTGCATAAGTCACTTCAACTTTAGCCCCAAAGCATCCTAATCACCATATTTGATTAAATAAGCATTAAAACCTATTTTCTATAATTTCTTGTAGTTTCTTTATTTTTCTCTCTATTTCTTCCCATTTTTTCTTAATAAATCCAAACTAAATATTTCTCAAATATTTTACTACGACAATTCATAAAATAATATTCCTGAAATTTTGAAATTTTCTAAGAAATTTTACTTACCTTAACTTAGCATCTCTGGCTTCCTTAGTATGCGTGTCATATCCTCGAAACGCGTGTTACAACTCCTTCGCCTGCTGCAGCTCCCCTTCGCGTTGGCTATGGCTGCCTGCAGCTGCACCAGCACACACTGCCATGGCTGACTTCGGCCGTTCCGCGCCTCCACGCATCCAGTTGCCGTTACTTCAGCTCATTGCGACCCTACCAGCCACCTCTGCACCCACCTTGCTGCCTGCGGCCATGGCTGCTTGAAGCTTACGGCTATGACGCTTGCTTCTTTGGCTGCCACCGATCAGCCTCTCTCTCTCGGGATCTCATTCTCTCTTTCTGGGCCTTACTCAGCCCAAGCTTCCTCTCTCAATCTCTCTTCCATTTCCTCTCATTCTCTCAGCCAAGATCTCTCTGCAACTCGCATCCGATCTCTCTTGTTGCTTCTCAATCGGCCAAGCTCCCTACCTATTTATATGTAACACACCATGCACCCAATTGCGTCGCCCATCCCTCTTGGCGTGCAAATCCGTCCAACACTTGCAGAGACGTGGCTTTAATCTTGCAGGGTGTGGGTTAAAGGTTGCAGGGCATGGGTATTTTGCAGAGGGATGGCTCACGCACGCACGAGATGTATATATATATATAACTATTATATAATACCCCAACATATAAGGAAAATTAAACTTTTAATCCCATAATTCATCTAATATCACCTGGGTAATTTTCTTATTGCAACCATGCCCTCAAACACTGAATTAATTTGCATTTTAATACCGAAAACGCAAAATTAATAACTTTAAAGTTACTCAAAAATGTTGATTTTGCCCTAGTGTCCTCACCGGGCTATCGTTTAATCCTGAAACTACTGAAGGGTTGTTCATTAAGAAAAACTAGAGCCCCCTCAGACTTCCGTTGACTTCCCAGGAGTCCCCTACAATGATTCGATTTTGCAGCCTAAATGGCAACTGCATTTTAGCTGTACCGAAAATTGTTCCTAATTTGATTTCTTTCGATATCATAAATCCTATCTCAGAACGCTCATCGAGACCATATCATTTTTCTTAGATAATTTCACTCTAAGACACTCTCTGTAGTCGATTCAGTACTTATAACTACTATTAAGCCAATTTTTCGGTATCCTAAACTCGTCGAAATTACGTGGTAACCTCATACGAACATGGGATATTACACAAGCCCTCTAGTAAATCTAAGTAACAAAAGCCCCTACTTTGACAAGTAGGTCCTCTAACTATACAAGCTAGGAACACAAGAAATGATACAAGAGATTAGTTTGCCCACTTAGTTACAATGTAATCAAGAATAAATACAAGACTAAAAATTATGCTTTGAAACAAATAAAATACAAGCCTTAAGAGCAAGAGTCTTAGGGCACAATTAAAGCACAATTGACGAGCACTTGGGAGCTTGTTGATGGATTTCCTTGGTGATTTGAAATCTTCAAATGACTTGTATTTATAGCCTCTTGAAAGCCCATATTTGAATAAGGCCATTGTTAGTGGAGAGAGCACTTGAGTGCAAAAGATGAACTAGCCGTTACGTGTCTCTATGAAGCAAACGGTCGACAGATGCAAGGGATTAGTCGACAAATTAGTAAAAATTCAAAATCTGATCGACAAATCATTTGAGACTGTTGACAGTTCCTTGTGCAAGCATTCTGCCAGTCGACAGATGCATAGGCATTGGTTGACCGATGGCTTGCTCACATTAGAAGCATCAAGGATTGGCATTCTGCTAGTCGACAGATACAAGAGCATCGGTCGACAATTCCTTTGGAAGGTATATGATCGGTCGACAGATGTTTGAACATCAGTCAACAAATGAAGCCGTCCTTAGAAGACCTATACAACGACAGATTCATAGGAATCAGCCGACAGATGAAAGTCAGTACAAAGGATCGATCGAAAGATAACAAGTAGTCTGTCGACAGATGAAGGTCTTTCAATTTACAATCATACTGTCGGTCAACAGATGGAAAACCATCGATCAACAGGTGATCCAATATTTGAAAAATGGTCGACAGGCCATATTGACCAGTCGACAGATGGTGTAATACCCAATATTTAATGTAAGAGAATTTTTGAAAATTATGAGGTCAAAAATGGAATTTGCAATAGTTCGGGCCTAAGTGCAATACTCAAAGCATAAACAGAAGATGAGGGACTATGTCAAGCGAGCCTATAAAGTTCAAAATTGTCCAAACAAGCGACATTCGACAAAATCAAGGGATTTTTGAAGGTTTGAAGTCAAAAACACACAAATAAGGGTGTTCGGGCAAAAGTGCAGATTTTACAAAGTATCCGAGGGAGGTCGAAACAACAAATTTTTCAGAAATTTCTTAAGGAAATGAAAAATATAGAACTTATGGGCAATAGTGAAAGTGTTAGAAAGTTTAGGGGTATCTAAGAATGGGAGAAAATGTAATTGAAAGTTGGCTGGGGGGCTAAAATGCAATTTTCCAAAATTGCTTGGTGTGAAACCGACCGGCCGCCGGTGGACGCCTCTAAGGCGTCAGGCAAGTCGCCCGGAGGCTCTAGGGTAGCCTCCAGGCGATGATGAGGCCAATAGGAGTTTCCATTGGCCGGAAAATAGCTTGATGTGATCGGAAATAATGGCCAAAAGATTTCTGATTTGGCCGAATTTTTTGAGGGTTCTAGCTCTCGATTTGGTGCTTCTCGATTGATTAGAAAGCTAGATCTAGCGTTAAGGGGATAAGAGCAACCGATTCGTGGTGGAAAATAGGGTCGAGATGGGGTATAAATAGACACACGAGGTCGAGGGTTTTTCAAAAAAATCGAGTGAAGTTAAGGGAATTTTGGCTTGAATCGAGGCGCAAGAATAAGGGGATTTTGTTCTTTGTGCTTTAAGGATAGTTTCTAGAGAATTTGGGATCATTTGGTATAGAAATAACGAGGTTTCAGTGAGTTGGCCGGAAAATCGAAGCTCGCCGAACCGCGACCTGTAATCAGGTTTTAAACCCACTTCCGGTGGCTTTTTCTGATGTTTCAAGGCACCATTGAGGTCGTCTCATCAAGGTCTTCAAGGCCCCATAGTCATTTGGAGCATAGGAAGTCGCCGGAGCCGGAGAAGACGACTGCACCGACCGCGCGTTGGCTTCACTCGCCGAACCCCTGGGTGGTGTGTGAGGGTGCGTGAGGTAGGATTTTTCTTTGATTTTAATTCTGTAATTTTTGTAAAATTATTTTAGGAATTATCATGGAAAAATATTTGGTGAAACTTGATGTTAGGTATTTTTTATGAATTTTCGAAGGTAAGAAAGGTTTAAAAATAAAGAAAAATAGAGAAAATTGAGGAAAAATAGAAATATTGATTTCTATGGTCCTAATGGTGAATAGGAGATGATTGGTGAGTTGGAAAGAAGAATTGCACGTTTTTCGAGACACAACATATTTTTCGAGACAAAATCTGAATTTTTCCGATTTGAGGTGAGTGGTTTGACTCTAGTTTTATCTCATCTTAAATATAATTTGAAGTATGTATAGAGGGTTCTGGTGAGTGGTTTTACCCTCCCGAGCTTAGCATCCACGTGACTGGACCGGTTCTAATGAGCGGTTATACCCTCCTAAACCCCAGGTCGTTTTGCAAAGGCATTTCACTTATGTATATTGTGGCGTCATATGCATATCTAACATGTGATATATTGTATCAACTATTTTTTTTTATTCTTTAAACAAGTCTGTGCATGGCATGTATTTTCATAACATCGGAGTGTTGATTTTCGTGTCATTGTTGGGTCCACATGGGACGGGATGGGGTCTTCTTGAGAATGGGGCAAGGTTAATCCTGGTAAACGAGTGACACGATAGGGCACTTGAGAGATTAAGTATGTCGCGGCAAGGTCAACCCCAACGGTGTGTGAAATGGTTCTTCCACGAGAGGTTGAGTATGTCAGGGAGATTTCTCAAGTTAGACATGTTGCATGTTGTCATTTTCTGTATACGCCATGCTCATATGTTGTTCATGCATTGTATAAACTGTTTTATGCCATCACTTAGATGTTTTATCATCTAACCTGAGTTATACCCCTGAAACATTCAACGTTCCAGCCAGGGATTTCAGCAAGGTCGAGGAGATGGCCGGTGGGGCCAACGGTGCTTAAGTCGATAATCGTTATCACCATTTTGAAGATGTTAGAAGTTATTTTGATATATGTACGAACGGTCATATGATACTGCTGATATCATTTTGTAATATTGCAACTTGTATTTCGAAGTAGGTTTGGCTAGTATGAAAATCGTGGTAGGCCACAACATTTTGTTATATTTATTCCGTTGTATTGATTTTATAACTCGTTTAGCTTTAAGTCCTTTGATCTTGTTAAATAAACGAGTAAGACTGGAATTCTCGGGGTTTTCATCTACCTGTGAAGATTGTTCTTGGAATCACCGCGGGCGTCGGCCATTGTATGTGACGAATGTTTCATCTGCATATGAAGATTGTATCCATGACGCCGCGCGTGTCAGACCTTCTTTTTAAAAAAAAAAAGATTTTCGGGAATTTCCTTATAGTGACGCGCCCGTGTAAGGCAGGGTGTTACAGATGGCCTTTTGAAATTTGAAACACAAGCTTCTTTTTGGAACGAAATGCCTAACGACTTTTACAATCTTTTGAAAAATATTATGCTTTGAAGATATTTTGATTTAATCGCTTTTAATAGAAGAGATTTTGCAAAAGCAAGAGATGTCATCATTAAAACTAAAATCTTTATATTTGAATCATAGATCTATCATGTGATTTATCAGTGAATCAATAGCTTTTCCCTTCTTTAAATGTTCTAAAGCACTTGGTTCATGTAAAGATAAAGAAAATCCCAAAGAAGCACTACTAGTCAATAAAGGCACTTACTTAGGTTATAAATTTGACATTTTGGCTGTAATTTCTCCTTTAACTTTTTTTTTAATTTTAACCATAATTTCAGGACTCACATTTTTACAAAAAGCAATCCATTACCCATTGATAATTAATATATGAGCCCTAACTCCTATGTATGTCCCAATTTTTTGTAAACCACAAAAGTTGCATGCCTACTTCCAACTACCCATTCCTTCCCCCATTTTCTCAATGTTAATCACATATTTCCATAAGGGATTATTTTTTTCATCCCTATTTTTTTTTTCTTTTTTTTTGCAATACTACTGCTTGATCTTGAACTTGAAGTTGAATGAGACATACGACCTATGTAAGGGGGACAGAAACAAAGGCAGCCTAAAATTAACAACCCTAAGCAAGAAAAACCATCACTTTGAATGAAAGATTATAACAACACAATTAAAATATCACAATGAAAGAAAAAGCATTAGCTTGCAAACAAGAATCACCGAATCAGAGTGAGAAATCGATGATAAGACAAAGCAATCGATGGTAAGAGAGAGCACGACTGTTGGACAGAGCAATCTGTTAGTGTTAGTGCTATAATACTATATTTACATTTCATCAGATATATGTAATCAACACTAATGATGCAATCTTGTTAAATAAAATTTCATATCTTCATTCATACTCTCCTCTTGTCATTATGAAAGAGTCCTTAGATTTTTTGGTATAGCTCTTATTCTTAAGTGTTAAGATCTTCAGTTCATGATTTCTTAAAGATATTCTCGGTTCTTAGATTTATCAGAAGAGAAATATGATTTATAAATCATGGATCAACATATGGGCTACTACCATTGATTAACATGAGATAATAATAATGGATGATGAGTCACATGCCATATTGCATGAGATGCAGATAGTAGATATGTGGGTAGGTGTTAGTTAAACACCTACTGAATGTGATACCTGTAATAGATCACATAGCTATCAAGATTAATGATCTGTTACTAGTTCTCGATTGTGTATTTGATCCTTTGACCAGAAGCAATAGAGTTGTCTTTTGCATTGGTGTCCAGGATTTATCGTTGAGCGGAATCATCCGGTGTGACGTGGGGATGCTCTTTGTGTGGTCTCTGTATAGTGGTGTATGGAGGCAGATGTTACGTGATGGGATCCATTGTCCTCCATCGGATAAGGGTGAACATCCTATGTGATCTCAATTGGTTGTGGTTAGAAAACCCCTAGCTAGAGTAAGATCGATCAGAAAGGAGTTTCTGATGTCGGAAAGAGTTTAAGATGCTATCTCAATCACTTTTTACTAGATTTGGCATAGTTACTGAGTCTTATGAGTTTAATCAGTCCATGAATCTCACTCGGTTGAGATCTTGGTCAATGGAAGGATTAAAGTGCACGATAGTTGAAGAGTCTTAATAGGTTCATCCAATGTATAGACTTTATTGCCATTAGGATCATCTTGAGTCCTGACTAGAGGATACTCAGGATCTTTTAGGTTGCTTTGGGGAGCTTGAGAGATCCTCTTAGTAGGTCGAAGTGTTCGACCAACATTAAAGAGTTTACGTGTCCTGATTGCTACATGGATGTGAACCTAGAAAGTCACACGCACACTGAGTAATGTATCGATTAGTGAACCTTTGTTGTTATTGTGTTCCACATCATTAAGTGTTAATCATGTCAGTTGCAGTTAAGAGTTAACTTAATGGATCAACATGTTTGGGAGACCGTTAAGAGTTAACGAGGGCCTTGGTTCCATTAAGAGTTAATAGCGGGGCCTAAGTGCAATATTATAGAGGTAACGGATTCAAGCACAAACGGTCGATAAATGCTCGAGGCGGTTGACAGTTTCCTTTGTGAGACAAAGAAATAGTCAATCGATCTTCATGAATTGTTAACAGTTTTGAGAGCGAGATTAATCCCACGTTCTTTTGATATCTGTCGCTTCGTCGCATGCATTTAATGCTCTAATGCTGTTATCATGAGTGATGAGAAAAGAAAGAGTGGGGAGGAGTAGAAGAGAAGAAAAGAAATTGAAAAAGAAAGAGAAGCAATTGAAAGAAAAATATAGGCTCTCTCGAATTCTTAGCCCCCTATCTGGTTTTCTCCATTTTCTTCTTCCTCTTTTCTTCTCACCAACTTGGTCTTCTTCTTCTTCTTACTCCAAGAAGTTAGCCATCTCCCTTTCTTGCCTCCTTTGTTGATCCTCGGTTGTGAGATAGCCATTTGCAACCGAAAAGATCCACAACAGCTTCGGTTCACCTTCATCAAGAGGGTCCTAGTATGGTTCTACTAAAGGGTTCCGATGCACCTTAGGCATGGATAGACTAGGTCCTCCACATTTGGGAAGTCAGGTTGGTCCCTTAGGCATTGTAGGAACAAGAGTAGATCTGGACAGCTTGGAGGAAGTTGGGAGCTTGCTTTTAAAGCGCGTTGGACAACTAGCAACAACCACCATCCATTGAGGTATATCTCTCAAACACCCTATGGTTGGTTGATTTTTTTTTATTTGCATATGGATGATTAATACTGAATCTTGCAAGGGTTTGTTTTTATTTTTGTTAATGTTATGCATTTGTTTTGGTTTTGAAAATATTTTAAAATCGATATATCCTTGCATAAATCCACCAAGCGTTGGCTTTTTTTGCTTTAAGCATTTATCTTTCACAATAAACACCGGCACTGAGGATGAACTTGTGAATTGATTCGTGTAGGAAGGAAACAATAGCACCGAGCACGGAAACCTCAATTTGTATTACTGATAGTCTGATGCAATATTGTGTAATTGAGCAATCGACAATGAAAGGGAATTGAGCAATCAGAGTTAGAAACCCAACCTCGCAAGCAATTGAACACCGAGAAATCGAGTAATCAAAGTTGTGAATCGACAACAACATCAACCATCAGCACCGAGCAATTGTCTAGCTGGGGGAACAATGATAAAAGGGACGGTTAGTCTGAAAGTCAAGAGTCAAGAGTTGAGAGGATTGAGTCGAGATGATTTAAAGGAATTAGGGATAGGGCGTGAGACGAGAAGAAATAAGAAATTGATAATATATGTGCTACTTAAAGATGGAAGAAATTCTATCTCTTACCAGCGTTTGGTGTCAGAAACGCATTTATGATATTTTGAGTTTATTACAAAATAGGCCCCGAAATGTTTCTGAAATTACAAAAACAATTCAAAAACGCTTTCGGACATTTTTGAAGTTTTCAAAATGGGAAACGTCTCAAACGAGCCATTTTCGTGCATTAGAGATCAATACTATCAGAGATTTTAATAAGACCTTTACCTACAACAGGTGAAACGACCATTGGTTATTCTTATCTTTTCACTACCAGAACAAATAGTATATGAATCAAATAGATTGGATAAACTAGTCATATGATTAGATGCCCCTAAATCAATGATCCATGGGAAGTTTTCAAAGAACTAGATAGGGCTAAAGGATTTCTACCTGAATGGGCCAATGAACAATTGGGTATACCAGGTAATGGATTAGACTTTAGGAATTTCAAGAGTTGATTGTTGGTTTTCCATAGATTAACCAGCAAGTTTCTTGAGTGTGGCTTGGTTTGTTACAGTAGTCACACCAAACATGAGGTTTATCTTCTTCTTTTCGCTAATTAGAGATATTCCATTCACCAGCATTAGCTTCAACAGTAACCAGTGCAACATTCTCAATCAAACCACCTGTGCCACTACTTTTCCTATCTAGCATGACAAGTCTTCATTTTTCCTCACATCATAATTCTTAAAAAGCTTCATTAATTGAAGATAGAGGATTTCTTCCAATGATCCTACCTCAGACCTCATCGAATTCAACATTAAGCCTAGCAAGGAATTTGAATACCTAATTAGCATCAACCATTTTTTGATAATGTTTGCAATCATTAGAGTTGTTCCACTCATAATTCTTGAAGAGGTTTTTTTGCCATATATACTTCAAGGAGTTGAAATATGTTGTGATGATGTCATTCGCTTGCTGAATCTCACCAAGCTTTAGGTTGCATTTGTATATTTGGGATTGATTACCCAAATCAGAGTATATTATAGTGACTTCGTCCCAAAGCTCTGTAGCTGTAGCAAAGCACATGTAGTTCAAACTGCTATCTTCCAGTAATACTCGGTATTAAATAATAAGAGAATTTTTGAAGATATGGGTCAAAATGATATTTAGCAAAGTTTCGGGCCTAAGTGCAATATTCAAAACTTAAACGAAAGACGAATGACTAGGTTAAGATGAGCCAATTGAGGAGAAATGGCACAATTGGGCGATATTTGCTAAAAATCAAGAGATCTCGAAGGGTTGAAGTCAAAAGCACGCAATTAGGAGAGTTCGGGCAAAAGTGCAGATTTTGCAAAATATCAGTGGGAGGTCGAATCGACGAATTTTTCAGAAATTCCAAAAGGAAATGGAAAATATAGAACTTGAGGGTCGTTGTGGTATATTTAGAAAGATCAGGGACTCAAAGGAAAGGGCTTAAATGTCAAATGAAGAAAATAGGGGGGTGAAAATACAATTTTGTAAAACTTGCATAGTGGGAACGCGACCACCGCACATGGCCACCGGCAGCCACCTCTGGAGGCGTCGGGAAGGTCGCCTAGAGGGTGCTAGGGTAGCTTCAGGTGATGATGAAGCTGCTAAGGCTTGCCATTGGCCGGAAATGGCCTTGATACGATCTGATTTAATGGCAGAAGTGACCGCCGATTCAACCGAAATTTTTAAGGTCCAAATCTCATGATTTAGGGCTATTTGATCGATTTAGAAGCTAGATTTGGGGATAAGGAGATAAGACCAAGCAAGATTTGGTGGGTTTTGGCGTCGAAAACGGGTATAAATAGCCAACCAAGGCCGAGGGTTTCAAAAAGAATCAAGAGAAATTCAGGGCGTTTGGGCTTGAATCGAGGCGCAAGGATAAGGGGCTTTTGTTCTTAGTGTTCTAAGGATTGATTCTGGAAAATTTGGGAGCGTTTGGTATAGATTTGGAGGGGTTTTGCAAAGTCGAACCGCCGTCGCCGCGACCTGCAACTGGGTTTTAAACCCACCTCCGGCCACTTTTTCCGACGATTTAAGGTTCCATTGGGGTCGCCTTGAAGAGCTCTACAAGCCCCTATAAGAATTTAGGGCATTGGACGTCGCCGGAATCGGGGAAGACGACTGGAGAAGACAACCAGACGGCGGCGCGTGGCTCCCACTCGCAAGACCTCTGGGTGGCGCGTGAGGGCGCGTGAGGTAGGGTTTTTGTGTGTTTTTAATTTCAGAATTTAGGTAGAAATATTTTAGGAATTATCATGGAAGAATATTTTGTAAAAATTGATGTTTGGTATTTTTAATGAATTTCCAAAGGTATAGATGTTTGAAAAATAAATAAAAATAGAAAATAATTGTGGAAAAATAGAAACGTTGATTCCAAAGGTCTTAAATGGTGAAATAGGAGTCAATTGGGTCGTTGGAAGAAGGATTACGCGATTTTCAAGGAGTGGCACGTTTTTCGAGGTGAAATCCAGACTTTTTCGAATTGAGGTGAGTGGTTTGATTCTAGATTTACCTTGTCTTGAAAATGTTTTTAAGTGCACTTGGTGAGTTCTAGTGAGCAATTATACCCTCCTAGACTTAGCTTATATTACAAGGTTTTTGCTTATGGTCATTGTGTCGACATTCGCTACATTGCATTAACTGATTTACTTTAAAATGTTAGTGCATGGCGTGTGAATTTTCATATCATTTGGGGTCTAGTTTCATTACATCGTTGGGTTCATATGGGGCGGGACGGGGTCTTCTTGAAAATGGGACACGGTTAATCTTGGCGATCGGGTGACACGGTAGGGCACCCGGGGCCGGTACTGGTGATCGGGTGACACGGTAGGGCATCCGAGACTGGTAACCGAGTGACACGGTAGGGCACACGGGGATTAAGTATGTCAAGGAAATTTCTCAAGTTTGACGTGTCTTGCATGTTGTCGTTTAGTATGCCATGCTCATGTGTCTTTCATGCATTATATAAACTGTTTCACGCCTTCACTTAGATGTTTCATCATCTAACCTGGGTTATGCCCCTGGAATATTCAACGTTCCAGTTAGGGACAGTTGCGAGGTCAAGGACGAGGCCGGAGAGCCAATGGTGTTTATGTGATAGTCATTGTATCATTTGATAGCATAGGAACTTATTTTTCTCTATGTATGAACAATCGTACGTCGGTGTTGTAAACATTTAGTAACGATGTTATATGTATGTTGGTAGGGAACATCTTGTGTAACACGTGGCAGGCCACGTTATTTTGATGGTTAAGTATTCCGTTGTATTTGAAATGTTTCGTTCAGTTGTGATTATGCTAATGTTAACTAAACGAGTAAGACTGGAACTCTCGGGGTATATATCTGCATGTGGAGATTGTTCTCGAGATCACCGCGGGTGCCGGCTGTAGTTTTGCGACAAGTGTTTCATCTGCATGTGAAGATTGTGCTCACAGGCACCGCAAGTAACAGACTTGGAGAAAAAAAAAAAAAAAGAAACCCCGGGAATTTCCTTATAGTGACACACCTGTATAGGGCAGGGTGTTACACTTCCTCCATAGAGTTTGAAAGGAATGCACCAATGCTTAGTGTATCATGCAAGGGAGTCACTATGGATTTCAAAACTTTTTCAAAAACACACACACGTAGCAGAAAAGATACAAAATAACCTTTGCAAGACTAGGTATGGATAACCATATGCAAATATAAATGCATCAAACAAAATACGGAAGTAACTTTTACCTCATTCCTTCGAGATGTAGCTAGTTGCATTTGTGATGCATTTGGACCCAAACTCCTTCAGTTATGAACAGCTTCCGCTAAGCTGATCTGTTTTGTACTTGTTTCCTTGGCTGACCAAGCCAACCCCCACAAACGTAGAGGACCAAGTTGGTCCACACCTAGGCTACGTCGGAACCTTTCATCTCATCCACATGCTAGATAAGCAAGAACAAAGGTGACTTCGAGTTGAGCTCAGTTTTCCTCGGATGAATCGGTCGTCTCACAACTTTTGGACCAATAGAAATACGGAGCAAACGAGAGGAGAACGATGGAGAAAAAGGAAGAAAAAGATAAACAGTGGCTTGGATGTCCTTCTACTCTTTCTCTCAAAAGAAACAGACAAAATAGAGGGAGAGAAATGTTGGAGGCATATCTCACACGCTTGCATCTCTTCTCTTTTCTTCTTCTTTTTAATTTCTTCTCTCTCTCTCTCTCTCTCTCTCTCTCTCTCTCTCTCTATTAATGCACCTGAGACGCAAATGATGACTTTGGTGGAGCATTTAATGCTCTATCGACTGAAACAACAGAAGAAAAGTATGCAAGATGTAATTCCACTTAGCGAAATTGTCAACCGTTCAAGCTGAACTGTCGAGAGTTCTAAACCTATCGACTGTTTCATGCCTTTCTCTCAAAGTTTTCCCAGATTTCATCAAGGCCCACCATTAACTCTTAATGACACTTTCACTAACTCTTAATGGTACCAAGACCCCTGTTAACTCTTAACAACATGCCTTATTAACTCTTAATATCTTATTGATCCATTTGTTAACTCCTAACAACCCATCCATCATCATCATTAAGTCTTAATGATGATTGAGAACACATAACAATAAAGAATCACTAATCCAATGCGTTACCCAATATGTCTGTGACCTTCTAGGTTCACCACCATATAGCAATCAGGACACACCAAACTCTTTGACACTGACCAAATAAAGGGTTCACCACCATATAGCAATCAGGACACACCAAACTCTTTGACACTGACCAAACAAAGTGTTGTGGGGTGCCCTAAAATTTTCTTGAGTCTTAAGAAATTTCCCGATAAATCCTTCTCCGAAGAGCCTCTGGGATGATAGCCTTCTGGACCCCTGATGGATCCTCCAGGATTAGTCCAGCCCAATTCATTTTGCATAAGTCCAAAAACCCTTCAGGGTCTCCTGGTGGCCTCGAAGCCCTCTTCAAGACCATCTAGAGATAGCCATCAGGGTCTCGCCCCAAAGATGTCTCCAAGCCCTCTGGTCTCTCTATGCATGCATCTTTCTGGAATAGTCTTTTGGCTCGACCGTGGGTCCCATATGTTCTCCTATAAATATTAGCCTCTTCGAAGGCAAATGGATCCTTTGGATCTTTTTGGACCTCTCTCCCAAGAACTCATCCAGAACATCCTTAACTACCTTTCAGGACACCCAGAAGACACCACATGCATACATACATTGGACACTTACATACTTATACATTTCTCATACTTCTTAGACTATTGTCTGAAGTAGGCATCGGAGGGCCTACGTGGGGAAGTCTTCCACATGCCTTTCTGATGTCTTTTGTGTCCGTAGGCTAAGGGATAGCCATGATCTCCAGGGCTCCTTTCCCCAAAGACTCTTCAAGGCATCCCTTCATCGTCGCCCCAAAGACCCCATCCGGGCAAGCTATTCAGAAGACCCCTTCACTACAAGAAAACAACAGTTTAGAGACGGATTTTTCTGTCTCAAATTAGAAATGGATTTTGAGAAGGATTTTGAGACAAAAAATTCGTCTCAAATTTGAGAGGGATTTAGAGATGGAAAAAAATTCGTCTCAAAATAAAGACGGATTTAGAGATTGAAACAAATTAGTCTCAAATTAAAAACAGATTTAGAGACGAAAAAAATCTGTCTCTCCATTTTGAGACGGATTGTTTTTCGTCTCTAATTACATACTGACCTACCTCTAAATCTGTCTCTGATTTGAGACGAACAAAATCCATCTCATAATCCATCTCAAATTTGAGAGAATGTTTTTTTTGTCTCAAAATTCGTCACTAATTGAGACGAATTTAGAGACGAAAAAAAATCCGTCTCTAATTAGAGATGGTAAAAAATCTGTCTCAAAATCCATTTTGGATTTGAGATAGATTTTTTTACCGTCTCTAAATTTGTCTCTATTTTGAGACAGATTTTTTTTTCATCTCAAAATCCGTCTCTAATTAGAGATTAAATATAATTATTTAATTTAAAGTCTATTGAAAGTTTATTTAAATATATAAATAATAAAATAAAAAATATAATGAAAAATATATTAGAAAATATAAACTAAATATAAAATTTTATAAAACGCACACTCCATTTTAATTAGTAATACACTACATTTTAATATTATAAAACTTTATAAATAAAATATATACTAAACATACACTACATTTTAAATTTTAAGGACATAAAATGGGGGAATCAAATATTAAAAAATAATTAAATTAAAAGTTAATCAATCTAAGACTTAAGATGATTAAATAATTAAAATACCTTTAAATCAATTCAAAAAAATGTTAAATAAAAATATTATAGACATGCAATAATAAATATATAAATAATTTTCTTATATGAATCAACAAAAAAAAAAAAATGGTGCTACCTATGCGACTCGTGTCACATTCAGTAGATGTTCAATTAACATTTATTCAGGGGCGGAGCTAGGATTTTTTAACCAGGGGGGCTTTAAATATTTTTTTTTTTTTTCAATCTTGAGCTTCACCAATAATTTTTTTTTTTTTTCAATAGCAGCAATCAAGGGGAAATTTAGAATTTTAACAAAATCTAGGAAAGAAAATGAGGAGGAGGGAAGAGCTGGGCTGGGTGAGCTTGGGTTTGGGAGGGGGCTTGTAATAAAAAATTATTATTTTTTAGTGTTCAAAATCTACTTTTTAAAAAAATTGGGGGGCTTCAGCCCCCCGCCTCCGCCACTGCATTTATTCACATATCTACTATATTCATCTCATGAATATTGGCATTTGACTCATTATTCTTTAATATTAATATTTCATACTAATTAAAAGTAATAGTCCATGTGTCAGTTTATAATCAATTTATCATATTTTTCTCTTCTGAGAAATCTAAGGACTGTTCATTTATATAAGGATGATAGGTTAAAGACATGTTCAATTTAGCCCTTAAAGATTTCGACAAGCATTTAGACTTGTTCTGATAAACTAATTTGTCACAATAGATATAAAAATTCTGACAACATACTTATTGTAACGAAATGACATTACAATAAAACAACAGTTTAGACAGGAATTTTTGAGACGAATTTTGAGACAAATTTAAAGATGGAAGAAACGGGAGAAAATCTTGATCTAAATAATAACAATAATATCTATATTAAAAAAAGAGATATATATACATATATCTATATTAAAAAAAGATAAGGCAGGCGGACTGGGTCAGATCCGCCTACTAAAAGGGAAGGTCGACCCGTGCCGATCGGGTTAGATATAAATAGGATGGGGTCAATGGTGGGTGCTGAAAGTTCCCCCACCAATTTTGCTCTCTCTCTCTCTCTCTCTGTGTCAATTTTCTCTTAAGAACACCTTTCTAAATCACTGATTTATGCCATGTATATATTCAGTCGTTCGATCATCAATCCGACAACGTTTTCATTGTGAAAGTGAACTCGATGTACAAGTAGGTAAGTCTTTCAGTTAGGGGTGTTCATGGTTCTGTTTGGCCGGTTTTAAACCGGTTTAAAACACCAAACCGCAAAGTCAGTTTTGCACCAAATCAAACCGATCAGTTTGATTTGGTGCGGAAAACCGAACCAAACCAAACCGCAGTTTGCGGTTCGGTTCGGTTCGGTTTCCGCGGGTTCATATTTATTCATTTGGCTCGGTCCGGGCCGGGTTGGTCCGGTTCGAGCCGGTTCGAACCGAACCGATACTAAATTCTCTGTTTTTGCTGCATTCCCTGTTTACACTGATCTGACTTAATTTAATTCATATGGTCAACGTGAGTACCTTATAATGCAGTTAAAAATAGAATTTAACTCATAATTTAATCCCTGTTTACCAACAACAAATTCCTAATTTATAAACACCACTATTCAATATTCATACCAGGCTACCAGCAACAAAATGGACAACTCATTCTATTCTAACACCAGGTTTTGATACATCAGTCCATAAGTACGCATAGGACCACCATAACTTACGTATGGTTCGGTATTATCCAACAAATCTCCACTGGGCCAACATCATCAATAAGTGCAGCTGAATCTATTGCAACCTGCAAAAGCAAATTGCCAGTAAGATAGGGGAATAGAAAATGGCAATGCCATTCATTAATTAATGGAGAAGACAAATATTATAAGAAGTTTTATATCTGGAACATTTACAAAAGGATGAAAAAGACCTAGTTTTGGCTACTGTATTGCCTAAATCTTCAAGTTATCAAATAGCCTCCAGCCTAGTATCAAAAATGAAAGTGCTTGTTCCAGCCTAGTATTAATACCATGAGGATTGGGTTAGATCTATGAAAATGTAAACTATGGATGCCAAATTATACACCATATGGGGTCTCAAAGAAATCATGATTTCCTTTGACAGTATGTCAAAGAGGTAATGGAAACTTTTGAAAGGTTTGAAGCTTGAAAATATGACAAATAAAAATTGAAACTTTCCCTCTCCAACTATCTGAATAATTAAAAAGACCCTAAAAAACACACCCCTAACCCTCCCAAAGAAAATCAAGATAGAATCCCATAGTCAATTCCTCCAAGGAGTTCTATTATCAACAATAAAATCCAGATGACTAACAACAATAATAAACCATATATCAATACCTGCTCCAAAGTCTTCAACTTCATCACTAATCAAGGCTGAGAAAATTTTTTGTGATAACGAACTTATCTGCAATATTAAGGAGAACAATAAAATTAGAAAATTAAAATGTTAAAGTTAATAGTTAATACAAATAAAATAATAAACATGTTTGATGAGTAGATAAAAAATTACCAGATTCAGCAAATTCATAAGTAGCATGCTCTTCTAATACTGGGCTCATATCCAATGGTAAAGATGTAGCTCTCAACCAATTCTGGCAACAAATCAACGCTTCTGCCATAGATGGACTCAACGAACTTCGAAAGCAATCAAGCACCCTACCTCCAGTGCTAAAAGCTGACTCAGAAGCTACTGTTGACACTTGAATGGAAAGAACATCTCTAGCAAGCAGTGATAGGACATGGAACTTTGTCGAAGATACCTTCCACTATGCCAATATATCAAAAGTTTTGTTTCTTATATCCTCATTTGGCTCAGCTAGGTACCTTTCAAGCTCATTTTTCATTTCAGTAGCATTATCTTGAAAACATTCTTTCTAAAACCGGATTTAAACATGTTAACAGTATCATCCTCATCAGGATCCACAACTGGAAACCTTGGTCTAGAAGTTGTCCCACCTTGTTCATCTGATTCAATTGATGCATAAAAATTCACTAACTTCCCTAGAGTGCTCTTGATAGAATCCATAATGGTTTGAACTTCATCTTCAGAATAAAGTTTGTGCAAACAAAATGCCACATATTTCATTTTGTACCTAGGATCAAGTACAACTGCCACATAAAGAATCATATTTTGATTTTCAATGTTGCCCCAATACTTATCAAATTTTCTCTTCATGCTAGAAGCCATATCTTTCAAGATTGATTCGTAACATAAACTCCATTTGTTTAGTCTACCAAGCACATTACAAATTTCATGGAAATAATTATTTGCAGTAACATTCAAGGAAGCACTAAACGTGAGGGTAGCATCATAAAAAGTCTTCAAAAACTTACAAAATATTGCACAATTCTCCCAATCTGTAGAATTTGGTGGCCCAATATGTTTTTTTCCATTTCTATCCTCTTCACAAAAATATTGAGAATAAAACAAATCTTCTTCTTCCAACAAGTTAAATGCATCAACATATTTTAGTGCATGATCCAACATTAAATAGGTGGAGTTCCACCTTGTTGGCACATCCAAACACACAAGAGCCTTCTCTTCTTTACATGTATTCTTCACACAAGTTTTGAATCTTTCCAATCTTGAAGGAGAAGCTCTAACATACCTAACTGCATTACGTACAGCCATAATAGAGTAATCCAATTCCTTTAAGCCATCACCCACTATCAAATTCAAAATATGAGCCGAACACCTCATGTGTAAAAATTCCCCATCACAAACAGCACTCTTCCAAATCTGTAATCTTCTTCTCATGTGCCCAATAGCCCCATTGTTAGAAGCAGCATTGTCAACTGTGATTGTAAAAACCTTCTCAATCCCCCATTCTTTCAAACATGCCTCAATTGTTTTACCAATTGTCTCTCCCTTATGATTTGAAATTTGACAAAAATTCAATATTCTTTTTTGCATTTTCCATTCAGAATCTATAAAATGAGCTATAAGCACCATATAATTAACATTTTGAATGGAAGTCCATGTATCAGTGGTAAGAGAGACTCTTTGTGAATTCTTAACAAAAAATGACTTCAATTTTTTCTTCTCTTCATTGTAGAGACTAATTATATCCCTAGCAATTGTAATGCGTGAAGGAGGATCAAACTTAGGGCATGCAGTACTACAAAATGATCTAAACCCTTCCTGCTCCACAAACCGAAATGGCAATTCATCAATGACAATCATTTTGGCACATGCCATCCTACAAGCTGCCTGACTAAATCCTGTAGCTACAAGATTACTACCTGATCCACTTCCATCCTCACTGTCACTCTTCTTTAGAAAATGTAAAATCTTTTGCTTCTTATCTTCTAATTTGTAAGGATTCTTCTTACACTGATTGTTTATATGGTTCCAAAGAGTACTTGTCCCATTTCTTCTAGTATCACTTGCATAATCTTTGCCACAGTAGTTGCACACAGCTCTAGGCTCAGAATAATCATCCTCATTTTTAGTAAAATGTTCCCATATTTCATATTGTTGCCTAGGTTTCCTTTTTACAGCTTTGTCCTTAGGTGGCAACGGAGGTTTAGAGCCACTACTTGATTCAATCGTCGTATTAGTCATTTGATTTTCATTGATGTTTCTCACACATTCAGGATCGGTATTACTAGCTGATTCCATCTGCCATTAAAGCAATCAAAAATTTGAGATATTTTCTTGAAAATTAATTATTTGGAATTCACATTAACTAAACCCTAGCTAGGTACAAGTCAACTAAGCAACTTGGATTCATTAATCAACTAAGCAACTCTTCAAACTCAACTATTAGAGACAAAGGAACAATTGAGATAAGTAGATAAGTCTATGTTGATCTCATGAGAGTAGAGACTTCTTCTTACTAGGGTATGCATGTATTCAAAAATCAAGAACTTAAGAGAAAATTAGTTACGCTGGAAATTGAATTTAAACAAGGTACTAGACATTCAACACAGCAACATGCAGCTTCATAAAGGATTTGCAAGGATTATTTATATAGGGAAATGATAAGTTTACAGAATACCTATAGAAAAAAAAGTGATGTTATTGAATAATGGAATGGAGACATTCTATAATTATGGAACATTCTGATCATAAGTGTGATTTTTTTTTTTTTTTAATGTAAAGTGATGTTCTACAAATAGAAAATTCAACCAAATTAAAGTTTATATTAGAATAAGATTATCTATTTGGATGCTATTAATTAATCTGAAACAAATTTGGCTAAATATATACATTCTACACAATCTCATTTCACATTATTTTGATGATATATATATTATTTGAAAAATTATAAATCAGATGAAAATCAGTTTTATTAATGCAAATATAGGCTATAATAATAATAATAATACAAATATAGGCATGTGTCAACATGACCATATTATTGCAGACTGTACACCAAATTAAGGATAAGAATTCTGTAATCGATATATTAAAGCTACTAATTAATTATGGAACTCCCTCATACTGCAAAACATCCATTCAAGTCGGGTAATTAACATTTTTTCCTGCGCCTTCAGGTCAGGTCCTCAATCTAGCTCTATTAATATAATTACAGTCAAGAAATGTAATTAAGAAGTCGAAATTGGTTGTGTAAGAAATGTAATTAAGAAGTCGAAATTGGCTGTGTAATATACACAAGTGTTTGACAATCTCTAAAGTCATAACACCTATATAAAATTCATCCTAAAGCATTTAAAGTACATTAATTAGATTAAATTAAAATTACACTAGAATTATTTACATTATTAAATATATGAATTAAAATTACACTAAAATTAGTTGTTATTGAAACATAATAGCCATCTCCCCTAGTTCTGGTCTTGGACAAAGATGGTTTCTATTCTGTTCAACCCAACTTATTCTGCCGGCCCAAGACTTATGAACAATCCTCTAGCAACCTGAATACTAATCATTTAATCTACCTAAAACATTCAATATAATGTGGAGAGAGTCTACCTCAACCGGCAAATCGGCGATCGAAAAGGGGGAAGAAGGCGACGGGACTGCTGCAAGGCAACGACGGTGTCAAGAGGTGATACCAGCAACCGGCGAATCGGCTATCGGAAACGATGGGGGAAGAAGGAGATGGGATGCTCAGAGTCGAACTGTTGTGAGGCAACGGTGGCGACGTCAAGATGAGCGTCTGGTCTGCTGCGAAGTGCAACCAGAGCCTGCGACGTGGGGGTCGCCACTCGCTGGTAGGTTGGCGCCGATCACTGGCGATCCGAAGGTCCAAAGGGAGAGAGACTGCGGTGGGAGGGTGGGCTCGGGTTAGGGTTTGGGGGAAAGGGGAGAGAAAGATGAGAGGAAGGAAGGACCCTAGCCATTTTATATTTTTATTTTTTATTTTTTTAATTATATTATATATATACTCGGGCGGTTCAGTTTTAAACCGAACTGCCGGTCTGCCAAACCGCGCGGTTTGCAGTTTGGCAGATTTCCAAACCGAACCGAACCACACATTCAAAAAACCGGCCGATTCGGTCCGGTTCGGTTCGGTTCGGCCGGAAACCGCGGTCCAGCGGATTTTTTGAACACCCCTACTTTCAGTTTCATCAGCACGTTTTTTTCAATATATATCCATGATATTATATTGGTCTTAGGAGGGTGAATTGGAAAATCAAATAAGAATAAATTTTGAAAAGACGACCTTTGATTGTTTGACCGACCTTCTGTTCCGTGTGAGAACCATTTCACCATCGTTTATCAGCCATAGAAGAAAGATTACATAACCTTTCTTCATTGTCACCGCCCTCAAATCCTATGGATCATTAGGAGGATCCGTTATTGTCATGGATAGATATTACATTGTATTATTTTTATTGTTCATGGACAATATGTCTTATTAATATTGTATGGATTTCTTATATGAAATTAATATTATATGGATTTAATATTGTGTATATCAGGTTTATATATTTATGCATGATTTATATTGTGTATATCAGGTTTATATATAAAATTTTGTAGGAATATTAATTATTTTTTTAATTAAATTTATAATTGAGATAGAAAAAATCCATCTCTAAATTTGTCTCAAAATCACACCAGATTAGTCTCAAAATTTGTTTCTAAATCCGTCTCTAAATATAGACGAAAAAAATTCGTCTCTAAATCTATCTCAAACAGAGACGAAAAAAATCGTCTCTAAATCCGTCTCAAAAATCATCTATAAATCCGTCTCTAAATCTGTCTCAAATAGAGGTTAAAAAAATCTGTCTCTAAATCCATCTCAAATAGAGACGAAAAATCATCTCTAAATCTGTCTGAAAATCGGTCTCAAAATTCGTCTCTAATCCGTCTCTAAATCTATCTCAAACAAAGACGGAAAAATGTCTACATCCGTCTCAAAAACCATATGAAAATCTATTGTCTCTAAATCCGTCTCAAATCTACCGACGGGGGTTTTTGCGACAGCCAAAATCTGTCTCAAAATTCGTCTCAAACAGAAAATTCGTCTCAAAATCTATCTCAAATTGACTGTTTTCTTATAGTGATTCTGAGCTCTAGTTGTTTTGGCTTTCTAAGATTGTAGCTCCAACCCGGTTCAGACCTGATTGACCTCATCAGTGACATCTCAAACCCTCAACTCTGGTAAAGGACTCTACTTTAACTGATCCTAGACAAATAAATTTAATTGTTATAGTTTGGTAATAACTTGGTCTACTATGTGAAACTCTCCATGTCCTTACAACACCCTGAAAGGTCCTGAGTGACCTCTAACATAATATTAGGACAATCCTAATGGCAATAAAGTCAATACTTCAATGAACCTATTAGGGATCTCGATTACCATGCACTATAATCTTTCCACTAACATCTCAACTTAGTGAGAGTCATGGACTGATTAAACTCACAAGACTCGATAACTTTGCTAAAATCCAGTACGGTGTGGTCTAGATGACACATCAAAACTCCTTTTGACATCGAAAACTCTTTCCAATCATGCCACCTTGGCTAAGGGTTTACCAACTATGACTATATAGGATGTTCACCCCCATAATAAAGGTCAATGGATCCCATTGGTGAGCATCTGCCTCCATAAAACACGACACATAGAGCATTCCCACCTCTCACACTAGATGGTTTCGCTCAACGACAAATCTCCGATACCAATACTCAAGACAACAATGAGTCATACGTGGATGACATGATTGTTAAAAGACTTACTAGGAAACACAATGGAGGCATATGTGGATAACATGATTGTTAAAAGTAAAAATAATGAGTCACATGTGGAACAATTAACACGAGTTTTTGAGGTACTTCAAAAATATAACATCAACTCAACCCGAATAAGTGTTCATTTAGAATACAATCTAGAAATTTCTTGGGATACATGATAACACAATGGAACATTGGAGCTAATCTAGAGAAAATACAAACAATACTAGATAGGAAGCCTCCAACCTCTATCAAAGCAGTTTAATGGTTAATTGGGAGAGTAGTTGCTCTAAATGGATTCTTATCAACATTAGTAGAAAGAAGTTTGTCATTTTTCCAAACCTTAAGAGTAGTCAAGAGTTTTAAGTGGACAGATAATTGTTAAAAAGTATTTAAAGCTTTGAAAGAATATTTGAAGAAAGTCCCTTTGTTGACAAGACTTGAAATTGGGAGCCTTTATTTATGTACCTAGGAGTAAGCGACATTGTAGTCAGTGTTATTTTATTACAAAAGAATGAACAAAAAGTTCAACCTATGTATTACATTAGTAAAGTTCTTTAAGAAGTTGAAACACGATATCCTCATATTGAAAGGGTTATGTTGGCATTAATAATAGTTTCAAGAAAGTTACAACCTAATTTTCAAGCTTATCCTATCACAATCCTTACTAATCAACCATTAAATCAAGTATTAAAAAAACCAAAATGATCTTAAAGACTCACTAAATGGGTAATAGAGTTGGGTGAATATGATATTAATTTTCAATCAAGACAAGCAATCAAAGGTCAAGTCTTCTTAGCATATTTTGAAAAGTTTGCACCAACACTTAGTGTATCATGCAAGTAGTTAGGTTGGTTTCAAAACATTTTCAAAAATTCATATAATATCGCATAAAATGGAAGCAAAAACCACTCATAAGACCCATTGTAGACAACCAAACCATCCATCAAATATGGAAAGCGGTAACAACTACCTCTTCAGATGAAAATGTTGTCGTCAGTTGCTTCCAATGCACCTCAGTCTAAGCTTCTCCAGTCTCTCATCGAGCACCCGTGAACCACCTTCACAAACAACCATGATCCACCTCTGATTCCTCATGAACCTGTACCTTAGCTAACCATACCACCCCCACATGTGTAGGGGACCAAGTCCATCGCCACCTAAGCTACCACCAAAACCCTTCGCCAAACCTTAGTACTAGCTAGTCTCGAGCGAAGGTGATGAATGGTTGTTGTGCGGTTCTAGACAAAGGATATGGAGGATTATCTCATGGTCTTGAGATAACAAGGGATGAAGAAAAAGAAGGAAATAGATGGAGCAAGCTATGGAGGAAGTAGAACAGTACAAGAAGAAGAGGAAGACAAGAGCTTCTCTCGCACACTCAAAAATCAATTGTCTTCCCATTACTAGAGTCGATTCTTCTTTTTTTCCTCCCTTTGGTTTCCTGTTTCTCTCACTGCATTAATTGCTCTAAAAAGAGCATTAAATGCACCTGCAACATAACATTAATGGCTTTGTTTCCAAAAGGAACGAGTGAATGGTCACGGATTCAAAATCCCACCTAAGGAAATTGTCAACTGGTATAGAGAACTAGTGATTGTTTCGGTCACTTGACCAAGATGGTTGATAGTTCCAAAAGAATCGATCAACTATTTTTGTTCTCCCATCTCAAGTTTCAGCATGTGGCATCTTATAGCTAAGTAGTAATCATGACATGTTAACTCTTTAACTTTGGTCGAACATTTTGATCTACTATGAGAGTCTTTCCATCTCCTCATAGCATCCCAAAAGATCTTAAGTGACAACTAACATTATGTTAGAACAATGCTATCAACAATAAAGTCGATACTTTTAAATTATCCTATTTAAGTCATTCAATTACGGTGTACTATAATCCTGTAATTGAATAACATCCTGACCGAGTGAGAGTCATGGACTGATCAAACTCACAAGACTCAATAACTATGCTAAGATCTAGTATGGTGTAATCGAGATGACACATTGAAACTCCTTTCAACATCGAAACATGTTGACCACTCCAATATTAGTAGTTGACTACATTTATCAATCAAACAAATTGGATGTCAAGAAGTGGTTTAGCAAACATGGCTTATACAAACTTGTTCAACAACAGGCTCATGTTTACTTGTTTAATAGCAGCAAACTTGTTCAACAGCTTGGAAAACTCCTAATCCAGGATTCTAGTTAACAACATTTTTATTTTAATAGATCTCCTTAATTTTAGCATTCAATCTTTATCATGTTAGTTTCTTGAAATGGTGCAACCCCTTACTATAAATAGGAGAACAATTTTAAATAAAGTATCCAAGAAAATTATCTCCTACAAAGTTTCCAAAGCTTTTTGGTAGCAATTAACCCAAAATAGCTCACATTTTCTTCACAATTTGCGAACTTAGTAGGATAAGACTTCATTTTCATAACAGAAATTTGGTATTAGAGCCATGAGTTCCCACCCACCTTCCAACTCTCAAAACCCACCCACTTCTCATACCTCCACCAACCCATCCACTTCTATACCCCTACCAAGCAAGAGATGTTTCTGTTGGTATTTAACTTTAAGAAAGAAGTTGAAAAAAAACTTGAGAACTGATGATTTATTACTCAATCAAAATACGAAGTCATACATTTCTGTTTTATCACTAGCTCTTTATATAGCAGAGCAGAATAACAAGAAAATAACCAAAACAGAAAACAGAATACATAAAACAAGCCTAAAATAAAGATAGAGATAAGCAAGGAGGTTGAAGAAAAAAATGGAACACAAACTGAAGACTCGGTTCTGCAGTTTATTGAGTGGACTTGGTCTTAAAAAAATATCTTTTTGATTTGTTATTTCCAACATTCCCCTTCAAATCAAAAAGCCTTCATCCCAAGTAGTGATCTTAATCTGATAAAGACTTCTGATGATAGTGGCTTAGTGAAGATATCTGCTACTTGTTCCTCTGTATGACAATACACTAGCTCAACTGTCTTTTGCTTTACATGATCTCTGAGAAAATGAAAACGAGTATCAATATGCTTGCTTCTTCCATGCTGGGTGGGATTCTTTGACAGTTTAATTGCTAACATGTTGTCAACACGTATCAATGTAGATCCTTCCTAAGTGTGATTTAGACTTGTCAAAAGATTTCTTAACCATATGGCTTCACATACAGTAAATGAAACTGCCACATATTCAGCCTCACATGATGATAAAGCCACAATTGGTTGTTTCTTGCATGCCCAAGTAAATGCTGTTGAGCCAAGGTAAAAAACATAACCTGTTGTGCTTTTCCTTTCTTCAGGATCTCGACCCCAGTCACTATCAAAATACCCAACAAGTTTCGTACTTTCTCTATAAGCATAAAAAAATGCCAAGATTAAGTGTGCCTTTCACATACCTCAAAATTCCTTTTGCAGCTTGCCAGTGAGATTCTCTTGGCACTTCCATGTAGAAACTCAATAGGCTAACTCCATAGACAATGTCTAGCCTTGTCATAGTTAAATATCTAAGACTTCCAATCAAGCTTTCGAATAATGTTGATTCAATAAGCTTACCTTCTCCTTCTTTTGTCAACCGAGTATCTGTAGCGATAAGAGTTGCAACAATACTGCAATCACTCATTTTGAATTTTCTCAGCAATTCATCTGTGTATTTTTGTTGGAACACAAATATTCCATCCTTGTCTTGTTGAATCTCCAACCCTAAGAAGAAAGACATCAACCCATTATCTGTCATTTCAAACTCATCAAACATATTTTGTTTGAACTTTGTGAATAATCTTTCATTATTCCCTGTAAACAAAAGATCATCCACATATAAATAGATAACTAGAAATTCACCATCAATATTTTTTTTCACATAAACACAAGGTTCATATGGGCATTGATTGAAACCAATTTGACAAAGATAATCATCAATGCGAGAATTCCATGCACGTGGGGCTTGTTTCAGACCATACAACGCCTTTTTTAATTTGTAAACCTTGTGTTCCTTACCTCTTGTTTCAAACCCTTCAAGCTAATGAACATATACTTCTTCTGTGAGAATTCCATTGAGAAAGGACGACTTAACATTGAGTTGGTATATTTTCCACCTATGAGATGCTGCAAGAGAAATCAGTAGTCTTACCATATCAAATCGAACCAAATCGAACCACTGGAGCAAACACTTCGTCATAGTCAATTCCATATTTTTGCTTGTACCCTTTTGCTACTAGTCTTGCTTTGTAGCGAGCAATGCTACCATCAGCATTTCGCTTAATTTTGTATACCCATTCGACTCCAATGCTTGTTGATTTGGTGGAAGTGTGGTTAATTCCCATGTGTCATTTTTGTTGATAGACATCATTTCTTCCTCCATGGCAAACTTCCAGCAATCTTTCGTTACGGCATCTTTGAAATTGATGGGCTCATGGTCAACATACAAACAAAACATATTTGCAGCTTCCTCTTCAATTTGTTGCATGTTCTTGTAAATGTCTTGTAGGCTTCTAAATTTGACTGGAGAGGAACTATCACTTGAAGAACTTGAATTTGAGTTGGGATGGCTATTATTGCTTTCATGAAAATTGCTATTACTCGCTTGAGAATCTGCATGAAAAATGCTGCTACTTACATGAGAACTTGCAGCTGATGTTGACTGTGTTGTAGGCGTAATTGTGACTGATTGACTCCCACCTATAGATTGATTTGCTGCTGCATCTTCATGAATCATTGTTGCATCCTCAACAATATTTTTTCCTTTATCTTTGTCACTGTTCAAGTCCTACATTGTTGCCTCATGAAAAACAACATCTCTACTCACCATTAATTTTTTTGTTAATGGATTGTAGAGCTTATATGCCTTTGACTCTTCACTATAGCCCACAAAGATACATTTTTCACCATGATCATCCAACTTCTTTCTCTTGCTTTCAGGTATTTGAGCATATGTGATACACCCAAAAATCCTCAAATGACCAACGCTGGGCTTATATCTACTCCATGCTTCTTGCGGTGTTATATTTCGAACACTTTTCATTGGACAACAATTGAGAAGATACACCGAACAAACCACTGCTTCAGCCCAAAACTGTTTAGGCAATTTTTTCTCATTGAGCAGTGTTCTTGTCATGTCAAGTATGGTGCGATTCTTTCGTTCTGCAATTCCATTTTGCTGTGGGGTGTATGAAGTTGTGAGCTAATAACGTATACCATGTTCCTTGCAAAACTCTTGGAAAGCATTTGAAGTATACTCTCCACCTCTATCAAATCTTATGGTCACAATCTTACGCTTCCTTTCATTTTCTACAAGCGATTTGCACTGTTTAAACACAGTTAATGTAGCACTTTTTCCTTTCAAAAAATAAACCCATACCTTTCAGCTGAAATCATCAATAAAACTTATGAAATATTTGTTGCCACCAAAAGAATGAGGTTCGATTGGTCTGCAAATATTTGTGTGTACACGCTGTAAGAATGCATGTGCTGTCCATGATGACATACTGGGAAAAGGAAGACAAGTTTGCTTACTAAGTACACACCCTTTGTAATACCCAAGAAATTGTTAAGAGTATAAATGATATTTAATGAAGGGTATAACTGGAATTATCGAAAGAATAAGGCTATATGACACACTAACGCAGTTTTAGATGATTAAATCAGTCGGAGGGAGTAACTCAGACCTTAGATAGCTAAAGAAAATTGTACAGTATCGACAAGTGATTCGAATTATGATTTTTAGTGATAAAAGAAGTGGGATCGGGAACAGTTTTCGGTACAACTGTCGACCGGGCTGAGAAAACCGAATCGACGTAGGAAACATCCAGAAGATCAACGGAGCGCGTCAAGGACTAGTATTTAACGTGTAGAACAACTCTTAAGTGATTTCAGGTTGAATCAAATGGATTTAGGGTCAATCTGACCAGTCAGGCCTAAGCGTAGTTTTCTAATTTTGCCCGAAGGAGGTCAAAACGGTAATTTTTCAGGAGTTTCGAGAGTCAAATGAGATGTACTAAACTTTTGAAACTTAGTGGTATATTTGGATTTATCAGGGGTGTTGTGAAAAGGGCAGAATTGTTATTTGAAGAAAACAGGAGTGAAAGTGCAATAAAATGAAAATTCATAGTGTGAACACAAGGGAGAATTCGACCGCCACACTGCCACGCACATGGCCACCGTTTCCGGCGATGGGACGGCCGAGGGATGACTGGGGGAGGTTGCAACTGGCAGTAGGAAGCTTGGGGACCAAGCTTGGCCGGCGATTGGTCGAAAAATGGCTGGGTTTTGGCTATAAAAAAACGGCCGAAACTTGAAGAATTTTAGCGTCGAATTGATCAATTTTGGGAAAGAATCGAAGGCAAAGGATAGAGGACTTTTGCTCCTTGGGGTATGGGCATCGTTTCTGGAGAATTTGGGAAGCAATGGTGTGCGTTTAATGGCCATTCGAAGCACGGTCGGAAAACCCTAGGCGGACCGTCGCGAGCCACCTGCAACTGGCCGTTTGGGCCACTTTTCGGTGGCCTTTCAGCCTGAAATTAGTGCCGTTGTGATCGACTTGCAAAGGGCTTCAAGGGGGTGCCCTTATTTCGTCCATCGGAGCGACCGCCGGAGACTGGTTCAACTAGGAAGAAGGTGGTGCGTGCAGTCACGCGCCAGCCTCCACACACACCCAAGCGCCAGGCGCGTGAGGGCACGTGAAATGGGCATTTTGGGAAGTATTGTGGCTCGAGGTTGAGTATAAGTTCAAGCATTTGGGATTTGGCACGCAAACCGAGGTGTTACACGAGGATCGAGGCGATCTGAATACATTCGAGGTGAGTGGTCTGATCCTATCTTTACCTTATCTTGAAAACATGTTGGAAGGTGTGTAGTGGGTTCAGGTGGGCGGTGTTACCCTCCCGAACTTAGGTTACACGCAAATGGGACCAGTTCTAGTGAGCAGTTTTACCCTCCGGAACTTGGGTTGTACTGCGAAAGCATTTCATTTATGTATTTATGTCATCATTTTCATATTGTACATGTGATATATTACATCAACTATTTTTACTTACAAAAGAGTCGGTGCATGGCGTGTGATTTTCATATCATCGGGGTATTGATATTCGTGTCAATGTTATTTTCTGTGTTGGACGGGTTGGGGTCTACTTGAGAAAGGGACAATGTTAATCCAGGTGAACGAGTGTCACATTGGGGCACTCGAGGGAACAATGTTAAACCAGGTGAACGGGTGTCACGACGGTGCACTCGAGGGATTAACATTAGACCAGGTGAACGGGTGTTACAGTGGGGCATTCGAGGGATTAAGTATGTCAGGGGAGTTTCTCAGGTTAGACGTGTTTTGCATGTTACCGTTTGTCTGAATATGCCATGCTCGTGTGTTTCTCATGCATTGTATAATCTGTCTCAATACCGTCACTTAGATGTTTTATCATCTAACCTGTGCTATGCCCCTGGAACGTTTAATGTTCCAGCCAGGGACTGCTGCGAGGGCAAGGATGTGGCCGGTTGAGGGCCAATGGTGCTTAGTTTGTTAAGTCGTTGTAACGCTTGGAGGCTTTAATATGCATTTTAAGTTGTAAATGAACAATTGTATAATAGCAATTTTACCATTTGATCTATATTACGTATTTTGCTATGGAAATACAAAGTAAAAACTATGGTGTTTTAGTATTAATGTATCCGCTGCGTTGTATTAAGACTCGTTTAGTTTAAGATTATTGATCTTGATAGTTAAACGGGCAAGGCTGGGGTTCGCGGGGTATTGTATCTGCATGTGAAGATTGTTCTTGATATACCGCACGTGTTGAACTGGAAGAGAAAAAAAAAAAAAAAATCCTGGGAATACCCTTATAGTGACACGCCTGGCGAGACGGGGTGTTACACCCTTCACAAACACGATCTGATAGTTCAATACTTGGCAGTCCATGCACCATACCAGTTGAAGATAACAATCTCAGTCCATTGAAATGAAGATGCCCAAATCGCAAATGCCATTTTTCTGACTCACTTTCAATTATTCCAAGAAAACAAGATGTATTCATGGTATTTAAGGGTAGAGGAAACATACGATTTTTTGACATTTGTATTCGAGAAATTAGTTGCCCATTTGCATCTCTTAGCTGGAGTTGTTTCTTTTCCATATGAATAATATCTCTTTTCTCAAGCAGCTGACCAAGACTAAGAATATTGCTCTTCATCTTGGGAATATAATAGACATCAGTAATATAAATGATATCACCATTGTTTTTATACACCTGGATCTTTCCTTTCCCTGCAACCAGCAACTTTGAGCCATCTCCAAGACTTACTAGTCCACCAGATTCTTCTTTCAGATCCACGAAACATTCCTTTCGACCACACATATGATTAGACGCTCTGGAGTCAAGATATCAGACATTAGTTTGTTCAACAGATTCTTTATGCACTATCAGCAAAGTTGGTTCTTCATCAATGTCATTGGAGGCTTCAACTAAGTTGGCATGATCTTCAAATTTGCTAGAACATTCAAAAGAGTAATATCCAAATTTATGGCAATTAAAACATTGAACATTTGCTTTACCTCTTCCATATCCTCCGTGACCTCTACCTCGTCCACGATAAGTTGCTCTTCCATGTTGAGAAGTTTGTCCTTGAACATGTTCACTGTTTGAATTATCAAAAGTGAGTTTTGACACCAAAGCTTGATCTGTTGAGTTTGACTGAGAATGCTTCTTTATACGTAGTTCATGAACTCTCAGAGAACCTAAAAGTTCTCCAATACTCATTGTTTCCAGATTCTTTGACTCCTCTATAGTTGTTATTACATGCTCAAAATTATGAGTAAGAGACCTTAGTATCTTCTCCATTACTCAAACATCTTCAAGCTTTTCTCCATTTCTCTTCATTTGATTGACAATTGCAATAAGTCGTGAGTAATAATCTGAGACTAATTCCCCTTCTGTTATGTGAACTGCTTCAAACTCACTTCTGAGAGTCTGCAATCTCACCTTCTTCACTCTTTCAACTCCTTTATAAATTGTGCTCAGGTTGTCCCAGACCTCCTTGTTGCTTGTTGCTTCAGAAATTTTCTCAAACGTATCATCCTCCAATCCTTGGTACAGCAAAAAGAGTGTCTTCTTATCTTTTTTTCGTTGGTCTCTTAGAGTATTCTTCTGGTCGACAGTGTAGAGAGCTTTAGCTTCTGAACTTGGTTCAACATAACCATTTGAAACTACCTCCCACAACTCTTGTGAACCGAACAGTGCTTTGAAATGGATACACCACCTTTCATAGTTTTCTTTTGTCAACTTAGGAACTTGAAGCTGGACCAAGTTTGATGCCATGAGAAAAAAAACAAGAAACAAGAAAGAGAACCTACAGCTCTGATACCAGTTTGTTGGTATTTAACTTTAAGAAAGAAGTTAAGAAAGAACTTGAGAACTAATGATTTTTTACTCAATCAAAATACGAAGTTATACATTTCTGTTTTATCACTAGCTCTTTATATAGCAGAGCAGAATAACAAGAAAATAACTGAAACAAAAAACGAAATACATAAAACAAGCCTAAAATAAAGATAGAGATAAGCAGGGAGGTTGGAGAAAAAAATGGAGCAGAAACTGAAGACTTGGTTCTGTAGTTTATTGAGTGGACTTGGTCTTAAAAAAATATCTTTTTGATTTGTTATTTCCAACAGTTTCAACAATTCAAAGACCACATGTTACGACATATGCAACAAATGGTCACTACTATCACCAACTCTATCAATCAAAGACCCGATGAAGAGTCTTCCAATTGATAATGTTGACATCCAGATGAAGTTCCATGACGTCCTCCTTTAGACTACACCAACCACATCAAAACCATCAAACTCGAATTTCCCAAATTTGACTGGATAAAAGACCCCATATTTGGATTGGATGTGTCAAACAATTCTTTCAATACCATCAAATACTAGATATGGAGTGGGTTGAGATAGCTTCATACCATCTCAATGAGGAGGCATACCTGTGGTTCCAAATCAACTATGACAATGACGAACCAATGACATGGGAGGAAATAAAGGACAAACTCAGTGAACGTTATGGTCTTACACAGCATGAAGACTTCTACAGCCAACTCACCAAACATACTCAAACTGGGATTGTCAATAAGTATGTTTGAAAATTTGAACAGCTATTAGCTCGAGTGTGTTATCTATCCATAAGATAACAAGTTAGTTTCTTTATGAGTACGCAAAAGGAAAACATCTAAGCTAATGTCCAAGCTAATAATCCTCTCACACTTTCATCTGCGATTAGGCTTGTTAGATTTTTTGAAGCTAAAAATCAATTCCAACGTAGGACATCAACATCTACCTATAGTGAAGTATGTTGCAGCCACTTTCAGGGTTGCCACAGTAGCACCTAATGTGCGGACTAATCAGTCCATAGTCGAGATGGGGGAGATTGCGAGGGTCCCTATCAAGAGACTCACTCCTCTAGAAATACAAGAACAAAGGGGTAAAGGTTTGTGTTTTAATAGCAACGAGCCCTTTCACATGGATCCCAAATGCAAGCAATTGTTTTTTTCTCAACGGGAGCAACACCGAAAGTAACGAAGATGAGTTAGAGAAAGAACCTTTCGTAGAAAAGCCTAAAATGGAGGAATCCCCGGAAATATCACTTCAAGCAATTTTTGGTTCCATTACGCCACAATCAATGAAGGTTACTATAACATCTCAGTATTTTGGGAAATAAATTTCTAAATTTAAGATGATTTATTTATGATTTATTGGTGATTTGTGGGCTTGCAAAATTTGATGGGAGAAATTAAAATTATTGTGTTTTTGAATAGGGAGTTGATCAATAGTTTTTGAAAACTAGGAGCTAGATTGGTATGAAATTAATTGTTGAATATATATAAGTGAGAATGGCTTGCAGCCTGGTGGTCGTGCGCACGTGTGAGGGTCCCAATAGAAGGTCGCGGGTTCAAGTCACGAGGGGAGGCAATAGCTTATTTTTTTGGATGCAACAACTTTTGGGTGAAACGAGGTTGTTTGGGACCCCACAATGGTGGCCACACATTTCTTCCTATGCACTACATGTCAGTTACTAAGATGTAGTATGTGGTTTCTAGCTGTTAATGAATTAGAGTGGCACATGGAAGAGGATTTGAGTTACCTGCAATCAGAATGTACATGGAATGGGATTAGAATTTAATTTGATTAAATTGCTCTTGCAAAGTGAATTATAAAAGCACGTGGAAGAGGGTTAAAATCTACTATGATATTTTTGAGATAAGAAACCCAAGTCTTGGGCAGCAACTAAAAACCTCTATATAAAGCGCCTCCATAGAAAGGGAAGTGCATAAGAAATAGGAATTTGACAAAGGTTGGGCAAGGCAGAAGGTTGATCCAAGGTACGAGCAAAAACAAAAGGTCCAAGATTGGATTTAAAAAAATGGTTTAAGCAATACTTAGCTAAATAGTTTTTTTAACCTATTATGTTTAATTTTTGTTAGAAGAATTTTGAGATGTGGCATCAACATTATCAACATTTTGGAGGAATTTTTCCAAGGGACTATTAAAGCATCAAAAACAAATTGTAAGGGTTAATATATTTTTTTGTGCAAATTACATGATAATAACTTGCATGTGATGACAGGGAAATGCCTAGGCATGGGGCTATGAATTTGGGACTGAATAGAACTTGTGTTGGGGACCAGGGAAAAATCTATAGGGCCACCAAGAGTCGGAAAGGGATGAGGTGGATGGGCCTACATGCATGATTTATTTCATGTTTTCCTTTCCATGTTTGTTATGAACTACAGTTTTTCATTTTATATATATATTATCTTTATTGAGTCTTAAGACTCACCCCTTATCTTTAACTAACCATACAAATAGCTTAGGCCCTAGCAAAGGGAAGGCGGTGTTGGAGGAAGGATCGCCAATGGACGCGATCAATGAACCATGAGAACATTTTTGTTTATTGGTGGTCATTTTAATTATGGTTCTGTGGTTTGTAATAAGTGTGTGAGATGAATGGGATTTTGAGTATTTTATTGAAAACTATTTTATCCGAGGTAAAAAGGCACTAAACATATAATTGGGATTTCTTATAGCTATTTTCTAAAAAATAAATGGTTTCATATAAGTTTTTTTTATAACCTCATCATGTCTCTGTAACAACTCTAAAATTTTAGCGTGTGGCTCGACTGAGATTCGAGTACCCTTCGCTGCCTATTTTTCTTTTAGGACTGGAGTTCTCAATGAGCGAAGGAGCTGAAACCTAGATGCTCCCTAGGGCGCCCAAGCTTGTGAAGGCATAGCCGACCTTCTTTTCGACAAAAGGTTGTGGTTGTAATCGTGGGTTACGATAGCACCCTAGAGGTGGGGCCGAGGCGCCACAATTACTGCATGGATTAAGGGACAACCTTTTTCCAACTTGGTTAATACTGGGAGCACACATCATTTTCTAAGTGCCTCTATTGGGAAATGATTTGGTATACATGGAAGCTTGGATAGCACTCTCAAGGTTGTCATAGAAAACAACGAGAAGATAATGAATAAAGGTGAGTGTAAGGGGGTAGAAGTGATGCAAGGAGGTCACACCTTTATAGTAGACTTTTATCTTCTTCCCTTAGGAGGAAGTGAGGCTGTGTTGGGGGTGTAATGGTTGCAAACACTCGAACCCATTTTATGGGATTTTGAGAGGATGCAAATGAGCTTCAAAGTCTCTAGGAAGGAAATATTTTTATAGGGTCTTAGTGGAGTCCAATCCAAGGAGGAAACTTGGGTAAAATTTCAAAAAACTTTTCAGAAAAATGGTGGCTACGGTCACTACTACAGATCTTCGCGGCTAATGGCCAAGAGTAGAGTCTATCCAAGGAGGACTCGATGCAACAGAAAAGCTAGGAACACCTTTTCAACGAATTCAAAGACTTTTTCCAAAAGCCCACGAGTCTTTCCCCAGCTCATACAACTGATCATGCCATCGTATTGGAACTAGGTACCAAACCAATTTGTGGTAGACCTTACCGATATCCTCGGTACCAAAATACTGAGATCGAAAGGTTAGTCATGGAAATGCTTAAAGCAATTATTCAAGTTAGTAAAAGTCCTTACTCATCACTAGTATTGTTGGTCAAAAAGAAAGATGGGAGTGAGAGATTCTGTGTAGATTATAGAGCTCTAAACCTTGTCACTATTAAAGACAAATTTCCTATACCTGTCATTGATGAGTTACTAGATGAATTACATGGCACCAAGTTTTTTCCTAAGCTCGATCTTCAATCCAGATACCATCAAGTAAGGATGAAACCTGAAGATATTGAGAAAACAACCTTCCAGACACACCATGGCCATTACAAGTTCTTGGTAATGCTGTTCGACCTCTCTAATGCTCCATCAACATTTCAAGCTCTCATAAATGAGGTATTTCATCCATACTTGAGTTAATTTATTTTAGTATTTTTTTTTATGACATTCTAATCTATAGTCGTAGTTGGGAAGAACATCTTCACCATGTCACCATGGTGTTCTCCATTTTGCAAAGCCATCGCTTATATGTCAAAAGGGAATAATGTTGCTTTAGCCAACAAAAGATCCAGTCCCTAGGCCATATTATTATTGAAACTGGAGTTCGAGTTGATCCTTTTAAGGTTGCAGCAATTCTAAAATGGCCAATTCCATCAACAACGAAGGCTTTGCAAGATTTTTTAGGGCTCATAGGTTATTACCAAAAATTCATACAAAATTGCGGGTCTATTGCAACCAGGGTCGGCCCAAGGTTTAATGAGACCCTAGGCCATAATAAATATTGTGGCCCTCCACATTTATTGCGTGGGATTGTAGCGACACTCTACTTGCACATCTTGGTAAGGGTGGCTGCTGACCTATATTTTTTGGAGCCCCAACCAACAATTGCTATATCTTTTGGGGGCCCAAAAAATTGGAGGCCCTAGGCATAGGCCTCAGTGGCCTATGCCTTGGGCCGACCCTAATTGCAACTCCCCTCACTAGTCTCTTAAAGAAGGATTCCTTCTATGGAATGAAACCATCGGCATTGCCTTTGAAAATCTCAATAAGGCCTTAACTAGTGCTCCCGTTCTCGTCCTTCTGGATTTCTCCAAGCCTTTTGGTGTTAAATGTGATGTTTCAGGAATGGGAGTAGATGCAGTATTGATGCAAAACTAGTAGCCCTTGGCATACTTTAGTCTTGCTCTGCATGGCCGGCAGTTGACACTATCTACATATGAGAAGGAAAGCCACTTGATCATTTGCAACTATACCACTTGAATTTACGTAGACCTAGGCTGGTTACAAGATATAACAAAAGTTAATCGACTAAAAATTAATTTTAATTGAATATTATTCTTTGTGGTCGAGTAACAAACTTACATAGTTGAGTGATGACATCTTTCTGCAAATCTTAATCAAATAAAATTGTTTAATAGTCAAGTAATGAATCATTTAATTGATTAAATGCTAAAAATTTAAAAAAAATATACCTATTGAAATTGAAATTAATGCTACTGTAACTACTTTTAATGTTGTAAGACAACTTTCTCTTGAATACATGATTGATTTAATTAAAATTACATATCCTAACCATATGTATTGTGCAAAAAGAATATTCTTCGCGTATACACAGACAAAAAGCTGATTTGACCCAAAAAACCTTTTGTTAAAGAGCTGTTAGAGGTTGTAGGTGTCTTCAAATTCAAATTCAAGCATCTATAAATGCCCAAGAGATGCACGAAATATAAGTGTGACGCATCTGATGGAAAAATCTTCTTGAGGAGAATGAAAAAGAAGAGAAAAGAAAAGGCTGATCTGAAAGCTTCAATATTTTTGTAAAAAGTATTCCAACAATATTTTTGTGCAATGCTTACTACTAAGTACATTAAGTTCGAATCAAATGAAAGCTAACAAGTAGGAGAAAAATCTTACGAAAATTCTGCATATAACAAGAATTAAACTTTTGAACTTGAGGATTGTAGGACCTCTGCCTTGCGGTCGAACCAAGGCTTCATTTGCAGCTTTGTTTCTTCAAACCATGCCATTTGTTTCTTTGCTAATTTAATAGCTACATTTACAAGAAGGGGGAAAAGTCCGCAGCTTTACTCCAGATCCATATTCGAGTTAACACTATGTTAGCCTTCTTACCCCCATTGTACAACTACACATAAACAGCAGGATTAGTCTTCAAAACCAACGATGGGGTATGTTCACCTCTAGGCTCTTCACCAAGTGGCTTCAAGCCACAGCCAGGTTACATAGCTTCTGAAAATCGCAATTCCGCAGGTCCTGGGCCTAAAATCCCCTTCTGCTCAGTAATCTTCGCCAGACTTGTCGATGGTTCTGCTTGTCCATTCTTCTCGTTATCCCTCCAACTGGTACCAGCTTGCCACTCTCTCTGCAACAACAGACAACAAAAAATCAAAGGAGGTCACGAGAAAGACAAAAACTCAACTTTCAATTGAATTATTACATGTTGATTAGGAACTCTGAATCATACGTTATGTAATTAGGCTGCATCAACTTATGGTGCACCAGATAAGTAAGTTCGAAGTCCTAGAAGATTAAGCAAGAAGATTATTGAACCCCCTCTCAACTGTGGCTGTTCATTATTAAACAGGTTTTTCCACGTAAGAAATGCATGTGAACTTGACCTAATTGAACTACTACTGCTCATCTTTAATTGGTCAACATCACCATCATTGAAAAGTATCTGCTCACAACAGAAACTTTTCAAGTTCAAGCAAATCTTTAGGTACTAGATAGCTTCTTCTGGTCATTTACTTTTGATGATTGTGCATTCTTGAATAATTCACAGAAGTATTCACGGAAGTATGCAATTCATACATCAGCCTTATGGAAAGAAATAAGTCAGCCTTTCTAAAAATCAGCTTTCTAAAATCAGCCCCGATCCTATCCTCCATATTTAGAAAGCTGTTCAATTTTAGAGATTTCCTAATGTTGTGGTTTTCTAATTTTGTGTTGTATCTTTGGTTTCCTTGTACAGTGTATAGTGCATCTTTCCATTCTTTGTTGCTTTCCTAAAGTGTAACTCTCACCCCTATTAATAGGGAATGTAATACCATGCATAGATATGAAAGTAAGAAAATTATTCTCGATTATTCTACATTCATCAGCCTACTTTCTACATGGTATCAAAGCCTAAAACCTTTGATTATTAGTGTGCCTTCATTGCACCAATTTTTCCCTCTTGTGAGCCTTCATAGCCGCGATCCCTCATCTGTTTTTCCCTTGTTTTTCTGGTGCCATATCTCCTTTGTCATGTCGGAGATATCTGAAACTGCTTCTCCCATGTCAACAAGAGAAGCAATGCCTGTTGAACAGGCTGCTGATGGAGCTCCAACCAGCGAACTACCGAGAATGCACCACTCCTACAGATTGGATGGTGGAAACTATCTTTAGTGGTCTCAATTGGTGAGGATTTTTCTGAAGGGCTGAGGGAAGATTGCCCATCTCACCGGACGAGCCCCTAAGGCGACGGATCCAAGCTTTGTTGCCTGGGATGTGGAAGATTCGATGTTGATGTCTTGGTTGTGGAGTGTCAGGCTTCCAAAGATAAGTAAAAACTATATGTTTTTATCTACCACTAGAGAAATCTGAGAAATCGTGAAGATGACCTATTCTAAGGTGCATGATGCATCGGTTGTGTATGAGATTAAAACTAAAATCAATAGTACAAAGCAAGGGGCTCAAATTGTAACTGAATATTACAACCAGATGAATGGTTTTTGGCTAGAATTAGATCACTATCAAGATATAAAAATGGTGCGTAGTGAGGATGCCATTATCTTAACTTCTATGTTGGAAAGAGATAGGAGAGTGGAATTTTTAGGTCTCAACCCTGAGTTTGATAAGGTAAGGGCTCAAATAATTAGCATGGAAAAAATGCCATCACTAAATGAGGTTTTTTGTATAGTGAGAAGTGAAGAACATAGAAGGGCAGCCATGTTTTCTCATCATGGCATGGAGGGATCGGCTATGGTAACTAATAAGATGCAAGGGGCATGGATGAAGCCTCTGCAAGGCAAATAGCAATCCTCATCAAAGCAGGCCAATGAGGGGCTTTGGTGCTCATTCTGCAAAAAGCCTAGACATACAAGAGATACATGTTTTAAATTACATGGTAAGGAGGCAGTAGTACTAAGCAAACTTGGAGGGTTCAGAAATTTGGAGCCAAAGAATCAGGGAAGAGCCTATCTCTCCACTAAAGAAACAAAGGAGACAACTGAAAAGGTTGACTCTACAGCCTCCTCAGACCTAGGAGAACTGAATGCAAAAGAGATTGGGAAGCTGAAATCTTTCCTTAAAACTCTCCAAGGTGAATGTTCCTTAACTCAAGCAGGTATGTGCCTTAATTTTGAGCTTTCACTTGCCTCATATGCAGCTAGGGGTGAACTATGGATTTTAGATTTTGGAGTAACTGACCACATGTTACCTAATTTGAAATTTTTTGAAACCTATGAACCAATAACCGGCTCCAGGAAAATCACTGTTGCTAATGGCCAACTATTCCTATAGTTGCGCAAAGAAATGTTTGTTTGAACCCATCTCTACCTGCCCAACATGTCCTGTATGTACCAAGCCTTTCCACCAATCTACTTTCTGTTGACAAGCTTACCCAAAGCCTTAATTGCAGTGTGAATTTCTCACCTTATGATTGTATGTTACAAGATCTAACAACAAGGAAGATGATTCGTGCTGCTAAGGCATTGAATGGATTGTTCTACCTACAAAGAAGCAAAGAGCTACCTGCAGGAGACCATTCCAGCCTTACTCATTCCTCTATGCTCAACTCTACTCACTCCGATGTATGGCTTCGGCATTTTAGATTAAGGCACCCACCTTTTACTTTATTAAAGACCATGTTCCAAATCTATTTAAAGGGGTTGAAGTCAATTCTTTTCATCGTGATGTGTGTGAGCTATCTAAACCCCATCGAGTTCTTTATGCTGTTAGCAATAAACTTTTTTTGTTTCCTTTTTCTTTAGTACATTTTTATGTATGGGGGCTTTCTAGAATTCCCAATCGTTCTAGGGCTAAGTGATTTGTATCATTTGTTGATGATTGCACTAGGATGACATGGGTATATTTACTCAAAGACAAAGCAACCATTAGCACCATCCTACCTTTGTTTCATAGGATGATTTTCACTCAATTTGGGGTCTCTATCAAAAAATTCAGAATTGATAATGCAAGAGACTATTTTAATCATCACCTCAATCACTTTTTCTAACAAGAGAGAATTATTCATAAATCCTCTTGTGTTGAAACCTCTCAGCAAAATAGAGTTGCTGAGAGGGAGATAAGGCATCTCTTGAATGTTGCTAGGGCACTCTTGCATCAACATTCAATCCCTAAATCTTTCTGGGGAGAGGTCGTGTTGACTGCAACCTACTTAATCAATAAGGTTCCCTAAGAGTCTTAAACCAACTTACCCCATTTCAGTGTCTTTCTTCCTACTTCCCAGAAATTGATCTTCATACCTCCCTCCCTCCTAAGGTATTCGGGTGCGTAGCTTTTGTTCATGTCTCTAAATAGCATGTAGATAAGTTTGATCCCCGAGCCCTTAGATGTGTCTTTTTGGGGCATTCTCCCACCCAAAAAGGGTACAAGTGTACCACCCTCCTACTCGAAAAATTCTTATGTCTAAGGATGTCACCTTTGTGGAGAATCAGTCTTTTTTCCAATCTTCTACTTCTAGTCCTAAGCGGGAGATTACAGCTATTGGTGATCACAATTTGCCTATCATGGAAGTGTCTCAGCCATATCAACCACATTCTCCTCCTAATCTCTCAACTTTACCTACTCCTAATTCAAAGACAACAGAAATAGGAGACCAACAAACTTCTCCTGATTCTCCACCCTCTGTTCAAACCAAAAGGTCTCCTGTCAGGTTCAAGGGCTCACCATTCATATACAAGAAAAAGGAACAACCCAATCCATGTGCTAAGTAGGGCCCATCATCTCTTCCTCAGTCAGGTATGGAACTCACTCAGCCATCTGATGGTTCTCAATCCATTAATTGTTCCAATCCTATACATTCTGATTTGGATCTGCCTATTGGTATTAGAAAAGGGGTTAGGAGATGCACACAACACCCTATTACCCAATTCATTTCCTATCACAGGTTGTCCCCTGACCACAAGAGTTTTATGACCTCTCTTGACTCCATAGCTATTCCTAAAATTGTAGAAGAGGCATTACAAGATCAGAATTGGGTACAAGCTACGCATGAGGAGATGAGGGCTTTGGAAAAGAATAAAACTTGGGAAATGGTGCCTAAACCAAAGGGAGTTCAACCGGTAGGGTGCAGATGGGCATTCAATGTGAAATATAATGCTGATGGAACATTGGAAAGATACAAAGCCTGATTGGTAGCCAAGGGCTACACTCAAACTTACGATATAGATTATTTGGAAATTTTTGCACCTATGACTAAGATGACTACAGTGATGATTCTACTCTCTTTGGCTAGCTATTACGAATGGGAATTGATGCAGCTAGATGTCAAAAATGCCTTCTTGGGTTTTTATGGAACCCCCACCAGGTTTTACTGATGGAGTTGATGCAAGTTATGTTTCCAGATTAAAGAGAGCCCTTTATGGGCTAAAGCAGTCTCTCTAAGGGACTGGTTTGATCGGTTCTCAAGAGCTATGAAAGAAATGGGGTATTGGCAAAGTCGAGGGGATCACACTCTATTCATCAAGCATTCCAAGAAAGGTACTCTTTAACAACCTTACTTGTGTATGTAGATAACATAATTATCATTGAAAATGACTGTGGTGAACAGAAGTTACTAAAGGAGCATTTGGCCCGTGTGTTTGACATCAAGGATCTTGGCAGACTTGGGTATTTCTTGGGGATAAAGGTTACCTACTCTAAGGAAGTTCTATTTCTTTCCCAAAGAAAATACACCATGGATCTATTGGAAGAGATCGGAATGCTTGGTGGCAGAGCAGCTAGCACACCTTTGGAACCTAACCTGAAGTTAGGTTACAATGATAGTCCAATGATAGATCAGAGGAGATACCAAAGTGTTGAATATAGTGAAGCATCAACTTAAAAATGTTGTCGTTTTGAACCAGGGATGGAAGGCCAAGTGGCAACCACACACTGGCTACTCCAAAACGCTGTCGTTTTGGAGCCCGTGTGCTTGGATGGCCAAAACGGCAACCTCCCTCGTCGTTTTAGTTTGTGGCACATATGATGCTCTAGTAACATTTTGTCATTTTGTCTGCTCCTACGGAAGCCATTGATCTGATCCCCAGTGCCTATCTCCACCGTTGCTTTGCCTCATACCCTACCTATTTGTATCCTTCTATTTCTCGAGATTTGTGCAAGCAAGAAAGAAAAGAAGTCGAGGTGTTTAGGGTTTCCTCTCTTTTTCTATACATGTTCTTCATTTCCTCTGGTTCCTTAAGTATGCCTTTTGATTTGTTTGTAATCTTTGGGCATTTTTGTTAGAAAACCAGTGTGTGTATAGTGAGGGTGAAAGTTTGTACAATGAGGGTGTAAACATTTTTCCGACTAGTGCAATGAGCTCTTCTCGTCGGAACTCAACGTGGATATAGCCCTATTTTTTAGGGTGAACCACGGTAAAATCTTACTGTGTTCGTTTTTTGCTTTCTTTACTATTTTATGTATGCGTATATTTGTGCTTTCTGCCTTCGAATATTTGTTTCAGATTCGTTTGGGTCTAAGTGTTAGAGGTGGTTGAGCCTATTGCTCGTCCCAACACAAAGGTTAGTAGGTAGGTTAATCTACCTATCTCACACTCGGCCTGACATAGCATTTGCTGTCAGCCTTGTGAGTCAATTCATGCATCATCCTACTAAAGAACACATGCTGGTTGTTAGAAGAATTCTATGTTATCTTAAAGCAACTCCGGGAAAGGGTTTATTATTCAAGTCAGGGAAGGAACTGGAGGTCCTACGCTACACTGATGCTGATTATGGCGACTCCCTTACAAATAGAAGATCCACTATAGGTTACTGTGTATTTTTGGAATGAAATTTAGTGTCTTGGAGAAGTAAAAAATAGGGTGTAGTAGCCAGGTCTAGTGTTGAGGCAAAGTTTCGGGCAATGGCACTTGGCTTATGTGAATTACTATGGTTGAAGATTGTGCTAAGATGATCTAAAGGTTGCTATCAATGGTCCTATGCAATTACTTTGTGACAATCAATCAACAATCAACATTGCACACAATCCGGTGCAACATAATCGCACTAAACATGTTGAGATTGATCGGCATTTTATCAAGGAAAAGATAGAAGCTAAGGTGATTTGTATGCCTTTTTGTCTCTTCAGAAAATCAGCTAGCTAATTTACTAACAAAAGGATTGCCTATCAAAAGATTTGAACAAATGATGGATATTCATTCACCAGCTTGAGGGAGAATGTTGAATAATTCACAAAAGTATACAATTCATACATCAGCCTTATGGAAAAAAATAAGTCAGCCTTTCTAAAAATCAGCTTTCTAAAATCAGCCCTGATCCTATCCTCCATATTTAGAAAGCTGTTCAGTTTTAGAGATTTCCTAATGTTGTGGTTTCCTAATTTTGTGTTGTATCTTTTGTTTCCTTATGCAGTATATAGTGTATCTTTCCATTCTTTGTTGCTTTCCTAAAGTGTAACTCTCATCTCTATTAATAGGGAATGTAATACCATGCATGGATATGAAAGTAAGAAAATTATTCTCAATTATTCTGCATTCATCAGCCTACTTTCTACATGCATTTCTACTACCAGTCAATAAATTAGAAATTGTATAACTCAGAAATGAACTAATTGTTAAGAGGTGTGTCCAAAAGAGGACTTAGCCCTTGGGTAGCACAATGATATGGAGGAGGATATGTCTACCTTGCAGGCTAACGCAACAGGGATCTTGTTCCTCTCCCTCCAGGAAAGTCTACTGTTGGTACAACATGAGGTAACAAGACTTTAATTTCTCAAGTTTACTATCTTTAAGTGGGGAACTCATTTGTGCAGGCTACAGAATAAAATAGGGTTAAGAAAGCAAATAAAGTAAAGAAGAAACAGAAAATTATAGAAGAAATGACTGAGTTTGAATCATTACCAAATAGAACTTTCCTCTAAAAGCACCAAAACAGTACAGTACGGGAAATATGGTCTTTAACATAGGTTTTACTTCTCTAATCCAAGAAAAATTATCTGCTTAAGAGAGAAGGCATGCCTTGTACCAAGTAACATGCTTGGTAGAAGCAGAATTCCCATTTATTTTCCTGGTTTCCCATTAGACATCAATAATAATTGCTATTCTAATTGGCACCGGTTTCTTATTTAGGAATAAACTTATTTAGCCTCAAATTTGACCTTGAAACTTTTATGGCTTTTGTAAATTTCAATAAAGCCTTCCAAGGGAAAAAGTGTCAAAGCAAAAGTATGGTCAAGCAAGCAACAGAATATCACTAGAAAAGACTGGATCAAAGCCATGAGTAAAAAACAAAACTTTTCCCACAACCATCAACCATAGCAATAGGATAGGACGTGCTTTGTAGTTTAGCTTTTACTGTTTTAATCCAAGGGATGATTAATTGGTTGTGGCAGAATAATTACTATAAGCACAGCAACAAACATTCAACACTAGCCTCTACTGTTATGACTTGCCTCATCATACTTGTGACATCCAGGTTGAACAAAAGGAGTCATCAAAGGAGGAGCAACATCTGGGTCAGGTTTTTGAAATACAAATGTGGTATAGAGACCTGCAGAAAGAGAAGATAACTAGAGATAAAATGGTGATATTCTCAAGTTTACAGAGGTCCATGCAGAATAATAACAATGGTAGTGTGTTAACCTAAGACATCATATGATCTAGGCAGTAGTCTTCCTCTTGGATCCACGAGATTTGGAGCAGCATCAAGTAGCATGCCTGCAAATGGTGCTCTTGGAAGCCAGAAAATTAGGAAACAAAAGTCAGTACTTGCAACTTATATGATGTTATAATAAAGTATTTTGGTCATTAAACAATTTTAACAATAGACCCCTTGATGCTCTTTAGATAGGTTCAAGTTTCTGTACCATTGACAAGTTACAAAAATTAAAAAAATAGAACTCTCTAAACCCTCAAAAGCTCTTTTATTTCTTACATGCCATATTAGCCAGAAAACAGAAAAGAAATAAGTAAAGTCCAACTTGCACACTGTCTAACAGACAGGCTCCACCTCAAAGCACACAAAAACTCCAATATGGGGGTGGTATAATCCACTGTACAACCATGATCATAAACACCCACTGCAAACTGTATTCCCAAGATCAAAAAACACAAAGCTCCACACTTCTCTAGTGGAAAAACAATGCAGAGAAGATAATCTGCAGACATGCAACTTTTTTGCCAGTTACATGCCAATCAATGACACCCTTTTTTACTTCCTAAGTTGTCAAAAGCAAGAATAGAAATTAGTGCAACATCTGATTGGAGAAGGCAACTCTGAGATGAGTAGAAGTACTCTAAATAACTTTCCAAGGAAAGCTCATCTCCCATTAGACAGAAATCATTATAGAAGGAACAGAAGTAAAGTTCCCATTTCTAGAGGGCACCAAATGCATCCATCCTTCCCTTGACCAATCAAGGAATAGTCATTCAGTAAATTGCAAAAAGCAGTTATAGGGTCAATTTCCCAGTCCTGAAGGCTCCATCTAATGTGCAAGGACCAGAAAATATGCTCAAAAGAGATGGGAAAGCACTCCTAAGAGATAGTCTTCACAGAGGTAACAGAAAACAAATTAGGAAAAGACTCCCTAGTGAACTCCCCCCACATAAATTCTCTTCCAAAAAAACTCACCCTTGTCCCATCACCTACAACAAAAAGGATCGGGTTAGAAAACTCAATCTGGACTATCATGATAGCTCTAGAAAGGCCAACCTCATAAGGAAAATTGATCATAGTAGTATGCCAACCCCCACCCCACAACACACCCATACTTGCCGCCACTCTTCTCCATAAACAACCATTATCCTTAGAAAACTACCAAAAGCATCTACCAAGTAAAGCTTTATTGAAGGTACTCAATTTCCTAAATCCAAAGCCCCTTCCCAACGTGCTCCCAATTGACAGGGTGGTTACTTAAACTCTGTCATCACATAGCCTACCCAACAAAAAGTCTCTTTGAAAACTTTCAATCCTGCAAATAAATAATAACCAAAATAGGAGCCTGAAAAAAAGATAAAAGTATACATTGGAAGGCTCAATAAGGAACATTCAATAAGAATACTCTACCTCCCTTGGAGAGGTATTGAGGTTTCTAAGATGTTAATCTTTTCTTAGAATGTTCCATGGTCTAATCCAAACTGCCTTAGATTTGAAGGGGGCACCTAAAGGGAGACCAAGATATTATGAAGCAAACTGCCCACCTTAAGAAGTAAGGAAGCAGCTAAGTCTCAAGGTCTGGAACCTCCCCTACCACTAGAATCTCACTTTCAGCCAAGTTGACCTTCAAACCTAAAATGACTTCGAAATGAAGGCAGGCACCTCTCAAAAAGCTCTTGACTCTCTCTCAACCACTCCATAAGGCTAGGTTTGAAATAAAAGGGAGAGCCTGACATACTTTTGATCCCAAAACCCTTGACCCATTAGAAACTTTCCAACCCCTATAACACAAGAGTCAAAGCCTCCACGTCTAAGATAAATAGGAAAACAGAATTAAATCACCCTATCTAAGACTTCTAGAACTACCAAAGAATCCTTTCACAACCCCATTACCAGCATAGAAAACTTAACTGTAGAGATACAAAAACCAATCTATCTGTAGCATTGCCTAGAAATAAGTTCTATCTTGTTTGGAAGGAAAAGGAGAAGAATCCAATTTCAATGACCAAAGGCTTTGTCAAAAGTACCGGGAAAAAAACCAATCTCCTTCCTCAAGGGTTACAAGATTATATACAGTTGGTAAAGGAGAACTAGCTAATCTTAGTCTTCTACATTAGGCAGTTTCCTAATCTAGCTCCTACTGAAATTAAAAAAGATTTATAAGATACAGTCAAGATAGAGTCTCCTAGGTAAAGGAATAGACAGGAAATATGGAAATACAAATCAAGCAAATAAATCCTTGAATATAAATGAGAATCTTGGTATTTTCCAACACTCCCCCTCAAGATTGTGAATGAATGTCTTGCATTCCAATCTTGCTCAATAACCTTCAATACACATGGCTAGGCAGACCTTTTGTAAGAATATCTACAAGTTGATCAACGGTAGATGCAAAGGGTGTGCAAATTAGGCCACCATCTAGCTTTTCTTTTATGAAATGTCTATCCACTTCAACATGCTTTGTCCGGTCAAGTTGTACCAAATTATAAACAATGCTAATAGCAGATTTATTGTCACAGTTGAGCCTCATAGGTGTTGGCCACTTAGTCCTTAAGTCTTCCAATAGTATCTTGAGCCAAAGCAGTTCACATATTCCCAGGGCCATTGATTTGAACTTCACTTTAGCACTTGATGAGACTACAACACTTTGTTTCTTGCTTCTCCAAGTCACAAGATTACCCCTTTAAAATGTGCAATACCCTGATGTTGACCTTCTATCGACCACTGGCCCTACATAGTTAGCATCGATATAGGCTTCAAGAGATAGTTCTTCCCCCTTCTTGAACAATATACCTTTACCTAGTGTCCCCTTTAAATAATGTAGGATCCTATACACTGCTTTTAGGTGAGTTTCCTTAGGATTATGCATGAATTGACTAGCCACACTCACTGCATAAGCAATGTCCGACAGAGTATGTGAGAGATAAATAAGCCTTCCCAGTAGCCTCTAATAAGAGCCTTTATCCACGGCAACATCTTCTAGAACATTTCCTAGCATGTGATCAGTTTCAATTGGTGTGTCAACAACCCTACTTCCCAACATCCTAGTTTCATTCAACAAGTTAAGTACGTATTTGTGTTGAGAGATAAAGATTCCTTACTTAGAATGAGCCACCTCAATACCCAAAAAGTATTTCAATCTGCCCAGCTCCTTAATCTCAAATTTCTTGACCAAACAGCCTCTCAACATTTCCATTCCTACCATATCATTACTCGTTATTATGATATCATCCACATAAACAAGTAATGCAGTCACTCCCCTTGTGGCCGAGTGATATATAAACAGGGTGTGATCACCCTAACTTTGTTTGTATCCCATACCAAGCATGACTTTGGTGAACCGGCCAAACCATGCCTTTGGTGATTATTTCAATCCATACAAAGCCTTTTCAATCTACATATTACATTTTCTCCTGTCTTTGGTCCAAACCCAAGTGGTACTTCCATATAGATCTCTTCCTCTAAGTCCCATGTAAGAATGCATTTTTGACATCAAATTGCTACATTCCAACCTAGGTTAGCAACTAAGGATAATAGCACCCTCGTGGTGTTCATTTTTGCTACCAAAGCAAATGTTTCCAGATAGTCTACCCCATATGTTTGTGCATATCCCTTAGCAACTAACCTTGCTTTGTACCTTTCTAAGGAATCATTTGATCTATATTTCATAATGTACACCCATTTGCATCCCATCGGGTTCTTTCCCCTTGGTAATTTCACCAACTCCTAAGTTTGATTCTTTTCCAGTGCTGGCATCTCTACTTCCATGGCACTCTTTCAATTCTCATTGCCTATTGCTTCAGAGAAGGTCCTTGGTATAGGGATTGTGTTTAGGCTGGTAAGAAAAGCTTTGTGCTTAGAAGACATGTTAGAATAGGACAAAAACAAATACAAAGGGTGTTTGGTACAGGTCCTTGTTCCCTTCCTGATAGCAATATGAAGGTCAAGGTCATTGCGATCAGGTTTGTCATAGTCACTTGGGTCAGGATTAATTGCAGGTTTAGTGGCAAGTTCTAGTCCGGGAATAGGATTACCAGGGTCAAGACTTGGTTTAGATGATGGAACTTGCATAGGTGGAAGAGCTGGTGCTTTTCTCCTTAAATATACCTGTAGTGGACAAAAAGAATTGGGTAACTACTCCCTCGATATCATGTCATGTAAGTCCTTCGCATTAGAGACCAAAGGAGAAGAAGGATTTAGAGAATAAGAGAAATCAAGAAGAAATAGATCCATGTCTTTGTCTTCCAAGAAGGCAATCCCCCCTGAAGATAAGGACGATCAAAATAGGGAGTATCTTCCACAAAAGTAACATCAGGTGAGATAAAAACCTTCTTGGTAGGGGAATGATAGCACTTATAGCCCTTTTGAGTAGAAGAATACCCAACAAAGATACATTTTAGGGCATGAGGATCAAGTTTCCCACGATAAGGAGTATGAATATGAACAAAGGATAGGAATCCAAAGACTTTAAGAGTAAGGCCACTAGAGGCATTGACCCCAGACAGAATGTTGCAAGAAGATGAATTGGACTATGGGAGTCAAGATTTCTTGAGGGTAGCCTATTAATGACATATGGTTGTCAAGACTGATTCTCCCCAATATTGTTTTGGAACATTATTTTGAAAGAGAAGAGCTCTTGTAATAGCCAAAAGATGACCATTCTTTCTCTCAATCACCCCATTTTACTGAGGAGTATGGACAAAACAAGATTCATGGATTATGCCCTTTTCATGGAAAAAATAAGATACAAACTGATTGAAGTAGTCCTTGGCTTTGTTAAACTGAAACCTCTTTATTTCAACACCAAATTGAGTTTTGACCATATTATAGAAGATTGGAAAAACAGTGCATACTTCAGATTTAGCTTTCAAAAGATATAACCAAACCACACGAGTACAATCATCAACAAAGGAAATAAACCATTAAGCTCCTAAAATGTTAGGAATAGTGGAGGGACCCCATATATCACTTTGAACTACTGTGAATATTAGTAAGAGGAAATGAGACTTTCTTATGTTTTGCGAATTCACACATCACAATGAAAATCCTCAATGTCTAATCCTTTGAACAATAAAGGAAACAGCAATTTAAGGACCCTAAAGAGGGATGACCAAAATGAAAGTGATGAAGCCATAGCTTATCTTTATTGGACTTAACTAGGAATGATAAAGGAGAAACTCCTTTTTTCTGAACCTATCCACTAAGGTCTTTGAGGTAGTATAGTCCATCTCTTTCCCTAGCACGCCCAATCATCCTCCTTGTGTTATGTTCTTGAAATTCACAAAAATGAGAGATAAAAAATGACATTATAATTAGAATCTGTAGTAAGCTTCTAGATGGACACAAGGTTTGTGAAAAGTTTAGGAACATGAAGGACATTTTTAAGGGTGAGATGACTATTAATGAGAACATCTCCTTGGCCAGCCACAGTTGTCAATGACCCATCTGTCATAGTTATTTTCCTTGTGCTAGGGCATGATATATAAGTTATAAACTGGTGGGAGAAACAAGTCATATGATTTGTGGCTCCAAAGTCAAGAATCCATGTATCTAAAAGAGTTGTATCCGAAGCACGAAATACAAGATGAATTAGACATCTTTGTTAATTACTTTTGATGAATTAGACACCTTCCTTTTCTCCCTAGGCTGCTTTTCTAAGCTGGAACCCTTTACCATCACAAGTGTTTAACTATTTGTAGATGAAGTATCAAGCATCACTCCTCTCCGTCCTTCTTCCACAAGCACAATTAAGATTGTCTCATAGAGATGACAGACCCTCCTTTCCAAGGATCTGAACACTAACTACATCAAACTCTAAGTTAAGCCCAGCAAGAAGATCATAGAATCTCTCATTTTCAACAAGCCTTTTTTGTAAAGCTACATCATCATTGCACTTCATCTGGATACATTGATAATGATCCAACTTTTGCCACAAAGTCTGCAAGAGGTTGGCATACTCGGTGATTGACTAAGATCCTTGCTTGGTGGCTACCACCTTTGTCCTTATCTCATAAATCTAAGCAGCATCATGGACTTTAGTGTATGTGAGCTTCATAGCATCCCAAATCTCCTTAGTAGAGTTTAGAAACATTATCGTGTCACTGATCTCCAGTAGCATGGAATTCCAAAGCTAAGACATGACCAATGAATCTTCTTCGTCCCAGGCTGCATATGTAGGATCATCCTTCTTAGGCCCAGTCCCAAGTAGATGACTCAGCTTCCCTTTACCCCTCAAAAACGTTCAGATTAACTAGGACCACTTCAAATAGTTCCTGCCATTCAGTCTATAAGCAACCTGAATATTCTACAATTCCCCACTTGAAGTAATACCATTATTTCCCAAAAAAAGGTACCTCCATTGTACCACTGGATTTCGTTGAATCTGTAATGGTTGTAGGGTTTTGATAGCTATGTCTTGATAGCTATGAAAGTGGATTGGATAACAATATCGGCTACAACCAACCAAGAATATGAACCTAGAGCTCTAATACCATGTCAACAGTAGCCAAGAAAAAAAACCAATCTCCTTCCTCATTGTAGGGTTACAAGTTGATATACAATTGGTAAAGGAGAACTAGCTAATCACTATCTTCTACATTAGGCAGTTTCCTAATTTAGTTCCTACTGAAATTAAGAAAGATTTACAAGATACAGCCAAGATAGAATCTCCTAGGTAAAGGAATAGACAGGAAATATGGAATCACACTTAAGGTGTCATCAATCCTTTTTAGGAAACGATGATATCCCAAAATTGGTCAAACTTAAGAGTTTTTAGTCCCTCGTGACTGAAAAATGAGTAATAGGTGACACAAATTAGGTAAAAACTGTCGTGTGTCACTTTATTCGAGAAGTCAAGAATATATATATATATATATATACATAATTGGAGAGGAATGGGAAATCTATTCCCTAAAAATAGGAAACTGACTCCTCCACTAACTTCCCCTAAAATAGGCACTAGTCTTTGACTTCCTAAAACAAGGGGATAAAGAGATAAGAAAAAGATAAGAGATGAAGAAAATATCCAAACCACCATATTAGGAACATGGATATTCAAAAATCCAAAAATCTTCAGAACTAGTCTCTCTTGATACTCCCCCTCAAGTTAGAGAATGGATGTATTTCATTCCAAGCCTGCTAGTTATCCTCTGAAACGCAGAACTAGGCAGTCCCTTTGTAAGTATATCTGCAAGTTGTTGTCTAGTAGATACAAATAAAGTACAAATCAAGCCACTATCTAACTTTTCCTCTATAAAATGTCTATCAACTTCCACATGCTTAGTTCAGTTAAGCTGCCCTGGATTGTGTGCAATATTAATGACTGATTGGTTATCATAGTAGAGCCTCATTGGATCTTCCCATTTAATTTTCAGATCTTCCAAAATTATTTTTAACCATAACAACTAACAAATTCCAAAAGCCATTGATCTAAATTCAACCTCTACACTAGACTTTGTCACAACATTTTGCTTCTTACTCCTCCAAGTTACAAGATTTCCTCCTAGGAATATACAGCACCCGGATGTAGATCTTTCATCAATTACTGATCCTACATAGTTTGCATTGGTATAGGCTTCAAGTGTTAATTCTTACAATAGGAGTCTATATCTTGCTCAGACAGCACTAGATAACTATGAGGCAGATTTACCAACTCATCAATGGTCAGGATCCTCTTATGAACAGGATGCCAAACAAAGGCTATCCTCAGAGGACCATCCAACAATATCCAGGACCACAACTGGGCATCACCAATATTCCCAAACAATGACATTGATGAAATATCACCCAAAACTTTCCATCTGAAGAAGGTAGCTAGGTTACCCTATAACTATGCAAGACTGGAGGGGTGGCTGAAAATCACCAAGACTCCAATCAAGCAGAAGTCTCTTCAAAGAACATTCAGCACCGACACCTGACCTGCTTATCAACCAACAAGAGAACAAGAAAGGCTAGTTTCTTCTGCCCTAGAGGTTATGAACCATCTACAATGCCAAAATTTCCAACAATGTCCATCTAAGCCCATGAAATTGGCCCTAAATCCCACACTTGTAGAGCAAAGTCAAATCTGGAGGCAATCACAGCAAGCAGAATCATAATTCAGCAAACTTTTCCTCTATAACATATCCCTTCACATGCAAACCTACAAATCCACTTATAATCAGTAATCACTGCAAGCAAACTTATAATTCACCAAAATGTTTCTGTATTACATATCCCTTTTCAGCATTAAAACCTAAAAATTCACTTCCCTAGACGAGCTTTGTTGGCATCTCCAATTTTTGCCCCTAAACTCCCCTCCCCCCCTAAAAGGTCCTTGAAATAAGTTCTCGTTTCAATACATGGATTTTTTACATGAAGCCTTCAGTGAAGAAATTCATGGCACCTAGATGGTCTTAGTCCATTCTCAATTTCCCTTCTAGGAAAGGTACTATTGACTAATAAATTCAATTGGACACAAATCCATATCTATATACACAAAGTGAAACTTAATCCATAAACAAAATTATAGTATATATACTACAGCATGAAATTGAAGAAGAACCAATTCCAAGAACCAAATAAAAGACAATTTATAATTGGATGGAAAGCTTTTTACCTGTTGTCATCGTAAAAGTCAGTTAAATTTTGTATCTCCATATACTCAAGACCAGCCTCCCTAGCCAACCTGAAAAACATATTGTGCAAGTTAATTATCAGATCATTTAAGAATGAAAATAAAACCAACAAACATGAAGAATTTTGTTTACCAAAGAAGTAGTAGAATATTGTAAAGGTATTCAAAATGGAAAGACAAGACAACCTAATAATTTTGTCTTCACATACAGTAATCCTCAATTTCTACACTAGCTACTTATAGCCCTGAACTAGATAAAATGATATGATACACTTCTAAGGCTGCACCTCAGATTGCTGGATATGTGTCATCTGCTCCTACTTGGAAAAAATTACTCACTCAAGTTCCCAGAAAGCATCAGTTACAAGTTGATCTTGACTTCACGTGAAAAGTTTTTATCAATTTCATCAACCTCAATATGTTTAATATTCCCATGGAACAGTTGGATTGAAAGCAATACGAACAACTGCCTAAGTATCACATAATAACTCTATAAATTAAGGATGCCAAACATTCAAGTTTGCCTAGAATGTTCTTCAACTAATTCAACTAACAAGATGTGTGCACATAACTTTATGCTCAGACTTAGCACTAGACAAAGATACCAGTGCCTCCTCTTTACTTATCTAGGAAACCAAACTGTCTCCAATAAATATACAATACCTTGGACTGGATCTACTGTCTAATAGTGACCCAATGTGTTTGGAGGAAAAGAAAAGTGATGAATATTTTGTTCATAACTAGGTGTATATATATATATATACACAGGTCTACAAAGTACAACTAAGGGAAACAAGTAACTACATACAATAGTATAAAGTTAATACTCCCCCTCAAGCAAGGGCATATACATCATACGTGCCTAGCTTGGTAGAAATGCAGTTAAGCCGTGGACCCCATAATACCTTTATAAGACGATCATTAGAGTCAAGAAATGAGGTACTAATCTCTCCAAAAATCAACTTATGTCTCACAAAGTGACAATCTATCTCTATGTGTTTAGTCCACTCATGAAACACTGGATTAGAGACAATATGAAAAGTTGTCTAATTATCACAAATAAGCTACATAGGCCCTAAATCTCCAAATCTCAACTCCTTAAGAAATTGTTTTATCCAAACAAACTCACATGTGACTAAAGCCATGGCCCGATACTCTACTTCTACGCTAGATCTAGCCACAACATTTTGCTTCTTACTCTTCCAAGACACTAAATTACCTCCAATCAAGATACAATAGCCAAAGGTAAAGCGCGTATCTACAAGACAACTAGCCAATCTCCATTGGTATATCCAACAACCTATTTTGCCAATCTACATTGAACAACTGTCCTTTGTTCTCAAACAACAAGACTTTACCAAAAGCACTATTAATGTATCTCAAGATACGAACTAAAGCATTCTAGTGGCTATCACAAGAGGTGTCCAAGAACTAACTCACCATACTAACAACAAAAGAGATGTTGAGTTGTATAACATGAGGTAATTAAGCCTCCCAACTAGTCTCCTATATCGCTAAGGATCCTCCAATGGCTCCCCCTATCCTAGTTTAAAATTAGGGTCTATAAGGGTATCTATAAGTTGGGAATCAAGCATACCAATCTCCCCCAAATATCCAAAGCATACTTCCCTTGAGAGATGCACACATCATGTACAGATTGAGCCACCTCAATGCCAAGGAAACACTTCAACCTGACCAAATCCTTTGTCTAAAAATGAGAATGCAAATGAGTCTTGAACTACCTAATACCAACCTCATCATCACCTATAATAACGATATCATCTACATACACCATAAACAATATTACTCCGCCAATAAAATGGTGATTGTAAACAACCGAATAAAATCTTCCTTAATTCATATGTACACATACATGTCTTCTTATAGAAGAGAGGATACAACATAAGAAAGACAACTTCCCCCCCCCCCCCCGGGGGGGGGGGGAGAGACTATTATGACAACATCTGATTGTTGCCCACATGCTCTAAACACATCTAGAAACAATGGTAGTTTATGCACCAACTTGACTCCTTAGTAGATTGGACCTACTTTACTTTGTATTTTATTTAATTATTGGGGGATTAGGCATGTATTTGTATTTTTTTGCTAGACAAGAACTTGAATATCTTGGTTGTTTTCTATGAAATGCTTTCTCATGTCGTTGCATACAATATAATCATGATACAATTAACTTCAAAGTAAGTATTGGATCATTTAATAAAATGCATAATTATTGCTTCTTTTGTTTTGGTAAAATACACTTGGTACCCCTGAGGTTTAGACTAGAAACAGACAATACCCTTGGCATTTGAGAAAATCCAACGAATACCCTTGCCAAGCAAGCATTATGTCAAATCAGAAAACTCAAGAGAGAGAAACCCTAGTTGAAGGAAATTTCATTCCTCATCAAACATATAGATTGTACACCTATATATACAAATACTAAATGGGTCATGACATAAGGCATTACATAAGCTAAACCTCACACATTACAATTTCCCCTTGTTGTTAGTTAACCTCAATTAAATATTTGAAAATGGCCAAAATTCCTTGCATTTTAAAATTCACAACATCGAGGTTTATACTAGTGGATCACACAACTTATTGAACAATAGGTCATTCTACAAGGGCATTCTGATCATACTTTGTTCACTAAACATGTTGCAGATTAAAGAAGTCATTGTATGGGCTGAAACTGTCCCATAAGGCATGGTTTAAAAGGTTTAGCACAACCTTAAAACCAATTAGGGTATCAACAGGGGCATTTTGATCATACTTTGTTCACTAAACATATTGCTAATGGCTTGAAAACTATTTTAATAGTTTATGTGGATGATATTATTATCATAGGTGACAATCAACAGGAAATAAAGACTCTAAAAGGTCAATTACAACAAGCATTTGAGGTCAAAGACCTTGGAGGTAGCAAGGAGTAGGGAGGGCATTTGCATCTCTCAAAGGAAGTATACATTGGATCTACTAAAGGAGACAGGTAAGTTGGGCTGTAAACCAGCTAGCACTCCCTTGGAACCTAACTGGAAAGCTAAGGAGGATGAGACAGAAACTACAATGGAGATATGTAGATAGGAAAGGTTAGTGGGCAAACTAACTTATTTATCTGTTACACAATCCGATATTACATATGCGGTAAGTGCAGTGAATCAATTTATGCATTCACCCACTAATAAACACTTTAATCTGCCTATCATATCCTAAGATATTTGAAAGGAACTCCTGGAATGGGAATCTTATTCAGAAATAATGAAGACCGAGGGATTCAATGTTTTGTAGATGTTGAATGGGCAAGCTCTTTAGAAGACAGTAAATCCACTTTGGGGTTTTGCACTAAGTTATGGGGAAACTTGGTGACATGGATGAGCAAGAAACAGTGTGTAATGGCTAGAAGCAATGCTGAGGCAGAATACCGAGCCATAACTCAAGGCATATGTGAGGTAATATGGCTGGAAAAATTTATGGAAGACTTGAAGATACCAAATTCCACTCCTACAAGGCTATATTGTGACAACAAATCTGCCATAACTATAGTAAATAATCTGGTCCAACATGACCAAATGAAACATGTGAGAATTGATACAGTTCATCAAGCAAGAGATTGAAGATGATGGTATCAATCTGGTATATGTTCCTACAGGTGTATAAGAAGTTGATATCCTCACAATGAACAAACAAGGGTTTGAGCTAATTAGAGGCAAGCTGGGAATGAAAAACATTTATTCACCAGGTTGAGGGGGAGTGTTGAGAAGGAATTCACGATGGAAAGAAGATAAAATCAGAAAAAAGAGGAAGAAGACCAGATTGAATAAAAGAAGATAAAGCCCCACTCACTCCTAAGAAATAGGAAAAGATGAAGCTTCAGCTATTCCTAAGAAGTACAAGAAAATTTCAGAGAAAATTCTCTCCTTATCTATTGTTGTATTTGTAATTTAAATTCCTAGATTTTAGGTAGATTTTTTGTATTTAAAGAAGCAGCACATAACATAGTAAGATATGAAGCTGATAATTCCATTCACCCTTTTTTGCTTAGAGTTTTATTCTCAATTCCTCTAGACTTGTTCAATTTCTGATGACAACTTATTTGGCAGCTTTGTCAGCAGTAGTGACTCTTTCAATAAGATACTTCTATTGAAACAGGTATTTACACACTGACAATGTATTAGCAATCATTGCTAAAAACTATGTATTTGCTCTGTTGAATAGCACCCATGACCATTAAATACGTGGAACCTATATATGTGGACAATTATTAAGGACTAAGATATTCTGATACCATGAAAACATATTGTGGAAAAAGACTCAACCAGCAAAAATAAAAAAATAAAAAGGAACAACTCAAAAACCTACTAGGCTTATCTCCACTTGTACCTATACCTTACCAAATATTTACATTTCTAGCTAAATGAAGAAGTATATCATAAATCATTAACAATAATAAATATGTGGAAGGAGGATATTATTTCAGTGCTGCAAGACCACATCTTATGTACCAATAAAATTTCTTAGTGATGATTCGCATGTTGAAGAGAGCAATAATTTGACATCTACAAAAAATTAAAATGAAATCAAAATATTGCAAGTAATTTCAAAAACAAAAGTTTCAAATTGGGACACATTGGAAAAAGTAAGCACATGAGATAAAACTAATACTAGGCCTCCAAACTGTTGGCACTAATTGAAGCAACCATTAATAGTATTGAACCATTGAATAGCAAGTTTGGAGATAGAAATATGACCTGAGCAAACTTGGGAAATGAACCAAGCAATGTGTTTCAGCAGAACTATCTCCAGCAAATTTCAACTGATATTTCTTCCCAAAAAATGGGAACCTGGAAATAGTTGCACGTTTGATGGAATAAGCTCAAACAAGTTCAGGTCAATTTAGGGGGGAAAAAAAGCATCTCAGTAACAAAATTGTTTATACTTCTCTTCCTCGACTTCAAAAGTGATCATGTAGCTCTCAGATCTAATGCAATTTGGGACGAGGCCAGGTTTCATGCTACTGCTCTTGTTGTGATATGCTTCAACATTCTTCTGGTACTTTGCCCTACAAATGTCTAATGGCAGTGGCACATCACATTAACAAGAAGAAAAAATGCTAACAACTGGAACTTTGGCAGAAAGACAAGTCTGTCATTGACCTGATGTGCAGGACAAATGGAGAAATGCTAATAAGTAAGCAGTTAGTTCAAGGACATTCATACAACCTTCATGACAGTTTGTCTAAAGTATTTCATGAGGTACCATGCTTGCTAACAAGTAGAGAATCACATTAAATCTCCAGACCCGAAGGTGGATACAGCCAGGTCACAATTAATGTAGACATCTACTACTTCCAATATCCAAACTATCAGGTGGCTAATTAATTAAGACTAATTTTCTATCAAACAACCTAAACCAATTGCAAAAGGCAATATACACAGAAAACAAAAGAGATTTCATCAATGGTTAAAGCAAAAGTGAACAGCTGGGTAACCAGAACATAGTGTTGAGATAAATGCAACTCCAAGGGAATAAAAGGGGTACTAGAATATTAGCACTAAGTTGCCAACTCAGTGACCACACCCCTTTAGGCCATGTCATGGCCCAAAAAGAGGCACATGACTAGCACATGACCGTTGATGAACCCTTGGCTTACCAGGGTCAAATAAGTATTAATTATCCAATTCATCATTATTATTCAATCACAAATTCTAAAGCTTGGATTGTGACCACAGCTCTTTAGGCCATGTCACAATTTCTAATGGGATTAGGGCTTGGGACTGTTTTTTTTTTTTTTTTTTTTTTTTGGGGGGGGGGGGGGGGGGGGCATACGACAATGAAAGAGGTTCAGGCACATGGAAATTGTCCTTGGCCAATAGAGAAACCCATTGATTTCGCTTCTCTGGTAATGATTAAACTATGATAAGAAACTTATAGAGTCATTGTGGTTGAAAGGTTTGATTAGTGAGCTCCTAGGAAATAATGTGAAGGTTATTCTAAAGTGTGATAGCCAAAGTACTATACACTTGGCTAAAAATCAAAGCCACCATGAGAGGACTAAACACATTGACATTAGGTACCATTTTATAAGAGAAATTCTCGAGAAGAAGGAGATTAATCTAATTAAAGTTGCAGGAAATGATAATGTAGCTGACATGTTCACTAAAGTTGTTCCCATGTCCAAACTACATCATTGTTTAAGGTTGTTACAATTTTATGTTGTTTGATTGATCATTTTTCAGGGGTTCCAGGGAGAGCAAAACAAGAATGATAAAGCTCCAGGTTACTCAAGGCAAAATGTTGTGGATTTGTTGTTATTTTGCTCGAGTTTAGTATGCTGGAAGTTAAGAAGAAATCAGAGGAGTTCATAATGGTGATCGAGTGGCAGTAGTGTGCAGGATATTTCTGTAAATATCTATATTTACTAGGGGTAGAATAGACATTTTATGGTCGGTTATGTCCCTAGGATAATCTGCCCTATAGTCTATAAATATGAGGGCAGGGGATCAGTTGTGCGATCATCAATCATTCATACTATATCTCTTATACGAGTACAGTGAAAAGAGAGAGAGCTTTGAGAATGATAGTTCTTGAATTCTTTGAGAGGATTGTACTAGGTCGTATGAGAGGGAGACGGATTCCATTGTACTGATTTCTATTCGTTCTTAGTGAATTGTTTTCTCGCTGGTGATTGCTGGATGTAGTGCCATTTTCGTGGCATGAACCAGGGTAAAAATCGGTGTGCCGCAATTATGGTTTGATCTTCTTTACTTATTTCCTTCTGTCTTTATTTTACTTTCTGATTCGTGCTTGTCTTGTGAGTGATTTTGGTGAGTATTTGAGTGAATTATTGAGTATTAACAATACTCAATTTCAACATGATCAACTAATACAATTTTAAGCTCAAGAAGCAATCGCTTTAGCCACATTCCTTCGCATATTCCATGAGCCATTGCTCGAAATTTGGCTTCCACACTACTTCAAGCCACAGTTGTTTGCTTCTTGCTACACCAAGTTACCAAGTTTCCCCATACATAAGTAGAATATCCAGAAGTTGACATGTGATCAATAATAAAACTAGCTCAATCTGCATTAGTGAATACCTCAGTATTCCTCTTCTTAGTCTTCTTAGGTAGTGTTTGTTAAAATGAGTAAGATAAGACTCTATCAAGATAATGTAGAAGCATCCGTCAAGACCAAATTCCTAATGCCTACAGAGTTTGATTTGAAGGGGAGTGTGGAAGCACCTAATGTCTTGTTGTGATTGTTATGGTGTTGTATTACATTTGACTGTGTGTTTAGTTGTTATTGTTAGTTAGTAGCCAGTAGCCTTGCATTAGTACTTAAGTTGTGAGGCGGTTCTTTTATGTTATGTTTTGAGCAGTATATATATCAACTTATTGCTCTTGTAATCTTTATCTTTTGATTCTTGATTCTTAATACATTTACTCGAGGTATTCTTCTTGTCCTCGTGTTCTGTTTGTTCTCTATACCTAGGGTTTATTACATGGTATCAGAGCTTTTCATTCATTCTGATGGCCTCGAATCAAGATCACAACTCGTTCTCCTCTCCCTCTCCTCGTTCTTCCTCATCCTTATCCTCTGCTTCTCAGGTCGATTTTGCAGCAGTAGTGAAGGCCTTCAGCTTTATTCTTATAAAGCTTGACTCCAGTAATTACATATTCTGGAAGGCTCAAATACTCACCTTAGTGAGGGCGCTCGACCTGGTCTCATTTCTCAATAAGGTGCCACCTCCACCAAAGAGTTTGCCTGATTCGGATGGAGGCGATGCATTCGGATCAGCTCTTGCTCGGATGGTTGTTCTCTACAATTGGCAAAGAGGTTTTAGCGTAGGTGATTCACTGTGAATCATTTGCCGAGGTATGGCTTTCTTTAGAGAATCTTTATGCTCGCCAAACGATAGCTAAATCCTTTCAATTGAAACAAAACTTACGTTCAATTAAGAAGGATGATCTTTCTATAAATTATTATATCCTTAAGATAAAGACAATCAGTCATGCTCTGGCAGCAATAGGCGAGCCACTAACTGATAAGGACTTACTACTTGCCATATTAAATGGACTAGATCAGGAATACGAGACTGTTATGAGCCTAGTGAGTTATCAAATGGACAAGATTGATTTGGAAAAAGTTCAATACTTACTCTTAATATGAGCAAAGGTTGTATGTTAAGAATTCATCTTCATCATCTATGACTACTTTTGATTCACTGAATTCTGGTATGCATGCACATGTTGCAAATATTGCTAATGTTCCTACACGAAATAGTATTGGCTTTGGTAATAGCAGTAGATGAAATAATACTATGAGAGGGACAAGTTATATGAATAAAGGAGGACGAGGTCAAGGACGCGCATCTAATAGGCATGTTTATTGTCAGCTCTGTGGGAAACCGGGACACTTTGTGGATAAATGTTACCATCGGTTTGACAGAAACTTTCAGCTATTTCCTAACTAGAGCTTTAGTGATTTTGGTTGGTCCAATGGTGATAATCAACTTAATTCAAGGGCTTACATGGCTGCCTTTAGTGACTAATGGTGCCTACATGAGTGAGGCTGGTTCTATGTTAGGTTCTCCCTATGGACATCCTCCTAAACCTTCTTCTGATAATCTTGTTGCTCAGTCTTCCTTTTTAGATCCCTCCTGGTTTGTTGACTCCAGGGGCAACCAATCATATCACCTCTAATCTGAGCAACTTGTCTCTGCATACTCTGTATAATGGTGGGGACAGAGTTACTGTAGGCAAATGGTAAGAAGCTGCCTATTACTCATGTTGGTACTAGTCATTTATGTACTCATCTTAAACCTGCTACCTTTCTGTCCATTCCTAATGTTCTCCATGTACCTAATATGAAGAAAAATTTACTTAGTGTCTCTCAATTAACTCGAGACCATAATACTATGGCTGAATTTCAGTCGGATGTTTGCTTGATTAAGGACAAGTGCTGCTCCGGGGACACCTTAAGGATGGGCTCTATCAGCTACTACCAGCATCTTGGCCTGCTAACAATGTTTTAGCCCAACCTCTAGTGTCCTTACCTGTTTCTTCCTCTGTGTTTCCTTTCAATAGATGTAATACTAGAACAACACGTAATTAACAGAACTCATTTAGTCATGAGCTGTCCAATGTTATAAACGTAGCTCAAAGCACCAATGTTTGTCAGGAATGGCATAATAAATTGGGTCATCCTTCTTTCCCTGTTCTAAATCGTGTGTTGAATAAAATTGGTGTATCATGTTCTTCTGATTTGGTCTTTTGTGATTCTTATAAGATTGGCAAGCTTAGCCAACTTCCTTTCTCCAATCATGATATCACAGTTACTACACCATTAGAATTGGTTTATTCTAATCTTTAGGGGCCTACACCTGTTGTTTATGCTCAAGGGTTTAGGTACTACATTCTCTTTGTGGATGCATACATTAGATACACTTGGATTTATCCCTTAAAACTCAAATCTGATGCTCTATCTATTTTCACTACCTTTCATAAATTTGCCTGAAATTCAATTTCATTCTAAGCTTAGAGCCTTACAAACTGATAATGGAGGTGAATTTAAAGCCTTCCTGCCTTATCTTCATGCTAACAACATTCAGCCTAGGTTTACCTGCCCTCACACTCATCAACAAAATGGTGTGGTCAAGTGAAAACATAGACACGTGGGGATTAACCTTGTCATCTCATGCACAAATGCCCTTGAAATTCTGGGTAGAAGCCTTTCAGACTTCTGTTCACTTGATAAATCTGCTACCAGTTGCTTCAATTAAGTTTTCAGTTCCATTTGAGTTTCTTTTTCACAAGACACCTAACTATCAGACCCTGCAACCCTTTGGTTGTGCTTGCTTTCCTTACCTTCGTCTTACAACAAGCTCAAATCTACCACGTGTGTCTTCATTGGTTATACCCAAACTGGCTACAAGTGTTTACATCCATCAAGGAGAGTGTATGTATCTCGTCATGTAAAGTTCAATGCCAATGACTTTCCATTTCCTCTATTGTTTCCTACTCCTACCATGTCTAAGTCTCTATGTCTTTCCTTGGGTTCTTCTACTGGTTTTCTTCACTCTGCAGTTTCTGCTTCTGCTTCTTCTTCACAGTGTCCTCTGACAGTACGACCTTCTGTAGTTCCAACATTGACTGACTCTCAGTCACGGTCTTCAGACTCTTCAGTCACACCTATGTCCCCACCTTCTTCAGTTCCACCTTCTGCAGGTTATGGTCCAGTTTCCAACCTTCCTAAGCCTAAAGCTACCCCAACTCCTTCTATCCATCCTATGTTTACCCGATCAAAGGCCAAACAGCTTGTGACCTCTTCCCCTCATGTCCTAGTGAGTAACCTAGAACCTAGCTCAGTTCATGAGGCACTCTTAGATTCACGATGGGTTAAGGCCATGGAAGAGGAGTTCACTGCCCTACAACGGAATCATACTTGGACCTTGGTTCCCTTTTCATCGCACATGAATTTAGTAGGCTGCAAGTGGGTTTACCGAGTTAAATATAACGTTGATGGCTCTATCCTAAAATATAAGGCTCAGTTGGTGGCCAAGGGGTTTCATCAAACCCCTGGTGTGGACTATGAAGAAACCTTCAGTCCAGTGATTAAGGCACCCACAATTCGTGTCATATTCTCCTTAGTCGTTACCTATGGTTGGGACATTCAACAGATGGATGTAAATAATGCCTTTCTTAATGGGGACCTAACCGAAACAATACACATGGCTCAGCCTGAGGGCTTTATTGATCAGAGGTTTCCTCATCATGTTTGTCGACTAAATAAGTCTCTTTATGGGCTCAAGCAAGCCCCTAGGGCCTGGTACTCTAAGTTGAGAACAGCCTTACAGAATTAGGATTTCATACGATCTACTTCTGATGCCTCCTTGTTTATTAAACGGACATCCAGTTATGTGCTTTTTGTTCTGGTTTATGTTGATGATATCCACCTCACAAGCTTAGATTCCACCGCTCTCACCTCTTGCATTCATAATTTGGACACTCAATTTGCTCTTAAAACTCTAGGCTCAATGAATTATTTCCTAGGGTTTGAAGCCTATAGAGATAACCAGTCGTTTGTATCTCACTCAGTCCAAATATGTGGTTGATCTGTTGAAGAAGGCTGCCATGTCAGATTGCAAGCCGTATAGCACCCCTATGGCTGCTGGTATTTCATTAACTGATGATGGGGAGTCCTTTTCTAATCCTACTCTCTATCGGACTTTAGTTGGATCCCTACAATATCTTACATACACACACCCAGACATAGCTTTTACAGTCAATAAACTAAGTCAGTTTTTGTCTAATCCTAAGACCCAACACTGGTTGGCTTGTAAAAGGCTGTTGCGTTGCCTCAAAGGTATTGTTGGTATGGGGATGGTTTTTACACCCTCACTAGATGACTTGACTCTAGCAATGTTCACCGACGCTAATCATGCTGGTTACAAGGTCACTAGACACTCCACCAGTGGGTTTTGTGTTTACTTTGGCCGGAATCTTATTGTTTGGGGGTCCAAGAAGCAATCGATTGTTGCTCTCTCAGTTGGTGAGGCAAAATATCGAGTTGTTGCTCTTGGAATAACTAAACTCATGTGGCTGAAATCTCTATTCTCTGAGTTGGGGTATCTTTGTTTGTCTACTCCTATTGTTTGGAGTAATAATCATGCTATCAAGAGCATGGCTGGAAATCCGATTTTCCATTCCAGAACTAAACATGTGGAGATTGATGTTCACTTTGTGCGTGAAAAGGTTGAAAAACGTGACATGGATATTAGATATGTTCCTACCTCCGATCAAGTGGTTGACATTCTCACTAAAGGGCTACCTAAGACTCAGTTTGAGTTCTTATGTGTTAAGCTTGGTATTTGGATGTCCCCTATATGTACCAGTTCCTCTAAGGCTACTTTGGCATTTGTGGAGTCTGCTTTGAAGAGGCGTGTAGAAGCATTCGCCAAGACCAAATCCCTAATGCCTACAGAGTCTGATTTGAAGGGGAGCGTGGAAGCACCTAATGTCTTGTTGTGATTGTTATGGTGTTGTATTACATTTGATTGTGTGTTTAGTAGTTATTGTTAATTGGTAGCTGGTAGCCTTGCATTAGTACTTAAGTTATGAGGCGATTCTTTTATGTTATGTTTTTAGTAGTATATATATCAACTTACTGCTCTTGTAATCTTTGTCTTTTGATTCTTGATTATTAATACATTTACTTGAGGTATTCTTCTTCTCCTCGTGTTCTGTTTGTTCTTTGTACCTAGGGTTTATTACAAATAACTTATCTGTAAAGTTCAAGATAAGTTATCCGAAATGGGGAAAGAGATAAATTTATCTTGAAACTTCAAGATAAGAAGTTATGTGACTTCTTTCCAGAAAATTTAACAAACACAATAGAAAGCACTTTTGTTCAGGATGCTTTCCATATCTCACCTTTTTCGGTCTATATCTTAGTTAACAAACACTATCTTAAAGTATAAACCTTTCCTAGGAGTTTTCTTTAGGTATCTCAAAATGTGATACAATCGGTTCATGGGCTCTTCAATGAGATTGTTTATAAATTGACTGGCTACACTTACTGCAGAACCAATATCAAGTCTTGTATGTGACAGATAGATAAGTCTTCCAACCAGTCTCTGATATCTTTCTTTGACAGCAAAAGCATTTTTCCTTTCCTCTCCATCTTTAGTTACAATCTCCATTGGAGTATATGAAGGTTTGCATCCAAGCATTCTAGTTTCCTTAGGTAGATCAAGAACATACTTTGTAGAAGAAAACTAACAACATGGTATTTATTACACTTCCTCTTCAAAAAGAATCGTTAGAATATATATAGGAGAAAGAAATCAATCAAATCCCTATAACTAAGGAAAAAGGGAATCCTAATTACATCAATTACTAATTTACATCAATCAATCAATCACAACAATTAAGTGTCAAATCTCTATTTTGACAAGGGATTCTCCAGCAATTCAGAATGAATTGCGTGAGAATTGTGAACCAAAAGAGAAGGAAATACAAAAGAAGAAAGAGAGAGAGTCAAGAGAGAATATGAGAGGAAATACAATTCAATTGTATTCAAAAAACATGATGCTCCAGCAGCATGTGTTGGCTTATATACCCTCCTCAAGGAATGGCACCAATATTTGACATACATGCGGCCAACTACCAATCTTCTACATACTTCTATCCTTCTAACTGCTTGTCTCCTTTATTACAATATTACCCCTTCTACTAATAGGCTATTACACGGTTACCCTCACCTACTCTTATCACATGACATTAAGATTGATTATAATCAATCCCATAGATTGTGGGATAATTGGGATTGATAATCAATCCGATAGATTTAGGGATCTAATTTTCCAACAAAATCAATCAACAAGAATCAATCAATCAACACTCCCGCTCAAGCTGGTGAATGAATATCTTTCATTCCTAGCTTGCTTACAAGTGCTTCAAACCGCTTGAAAGGTAAACCTTTGGTGAGCAAATCAACAAGTTGATCTTCTGAAGGGACAAAAGACAAACAAATCTCTCCAGCTTCTACCTTTTCTTTGATGAAATGCCAATCAATCTCAATATGCTTAGTGCAGTCATGTTGCACCGAATTGTGTGCAATGTTGATTGTTGATTGATTGTCACACATCAATTTCATAGGACAATGATCAAGAATTTTCAAATCACTTAGCACAATTTTCAGCCAAAGTGACTCACACAAGCCAAGGGCCATTGCCCTAAACACTGCTTCAGCACTAGACTTGGCCACAACCCCTTGTTTTTGCTTCTCCATGACACTAAATTTACCCCCAAAAAACACACAATAGCCAGTAGTCAACCTCTTATCAACAAGTGAACCTCTGTAGTCAGCATTAGTGTATCCCCTGACTTCCAACTTCTTCCCTAACTTAAACAATAGACATTTTCTAGGTGTTAACTTCAGATAGCACAAAATCCTCCAGACAACTTGCATATGCTCTTCAGTAGGGCTATGCATGAACTAACTCACCAAGCTAACAACAAAAGCAATGTCAGGTCTGGTGTGGGATAGGTAAATCAACCTTCCTACTAGCCTCTAGTACCTCCCCCTATCAACCAATGGACTATCACTTGGTCCTAATTTTAGGTTAGGATCTAAGGGAGTATTTGTTGGCCTGCCACCTAGCAATCCAGTCTCTTCCAATAAGTCCATGGTATATTTCCTTTGGGAAAGAAATATACCCTCCTTAGAGTATGCCACCTCTATTCTCAAGACATACTTGAGCCTACCAAGATCTTTGATGTCAAATTCACGATCCAAATTTCCCTTTAACAATTTCTACTCATCCTCATCATTACCAATAACAATGTATTAGGAACCAGCCAACCGTGTAGCTTTGATTCTGCCTTCTTTGATCCGTAAAGTTGCAAGCGCAAACTCCTCCAAGTCGGTCCACACGATTGACCCTTTTCCACGATGCCTCGAGTAGTACTAGCAAACCCTAGGTGCCTCCAAGAGAGATCCGAACTTTTCCTCTTCTTTTTTCAGCTTCTTAAGTGGCCTTTTTATAGAGTAAAAACCCTAATTATGCCTTTGAAAAACCCTAAACGATTTAGATCTGACCCATAATCATATTGGGCCATATCTCTCTTTTAAATTATGGAACGGGCTCGACCTAAGTGTGTAACCCCTTAGGTCCACCATTGGGCTAAATATAAGTCAACTCTATTGGGCTATATGAAGGCCCAACTCATTAGATTAATTAAACTCTTTAATTAAACTTATGGGCTTCTTAATTAGCACATCTTATGGGCTTCTTAATTAAACTCTTTAATTAATAGTTTTAGAATTAATCAAATTAATTCTAAAACCCTACATATCATGGTTAACGTCTAGCAACATGCCATGAATACCTAGCCAACGATGAAAAAACACGAACCTTTTCAATTGCAAATACCGTGCAGTAAAATCCTTTCATCAATCTATGTCCCGATTGAATTTAGGGTATGGTTTTATGACGAAACCCTAATCATTCAATAACTATGTATCCATTCCAGATTTATGACTTGATAGGTGAAATCAAAACACCTTTTGATTTCCACCTTACCTTAGCCAAGGATTTCCTCAATCATGAAATCATCAGAATACACAGGACATCTTCTCGTCTTATCGATAAGTGATGAATTCTATTTCGACATCCACAAGCCTTCATATGTGATAAGGTTACGCCCAGTGATAATTTGTTAATTACTCCATTGGAATCCAAAAAAAACCAAAGCGTAACCAGTCAAATATAAGACTACCATGATGTCTCAAGTCTAAGGACCAATCTGCACTATTGCAACACAGAAATTCCAATTCGACAATAAACAATTACCATTAGGAATTCTGTAGCTGGTCAGTTCAGTGTACTTATTCTTGTAATAAGCACCCACATATATGCACTAGTGTCCACACACCAATGTCTATGAAACAAGACATTCTCCTAATTGAGCATGCATCATATATGCTAGTCTATCCGAGTTATTAGTGTCCAATCCTAATAACTCTATGACTAGGAACATTTAAGATCAAGGCTTATAAGGAATATGTTTTATGATCGTCATCTCTATGCACGACCATATTCCATGAGCCTATTTGATCTATGGACTTTGTCAAGAATGGAAATAATAAAGACAACCATCAATGACAAATAAAACATAATGCCTTACAATAATAATTGATTGAAGATAAAGAGTCACAATGAAAAAAATATGATCAATTACATGTAAATACAATTGGCTTGTGGGGCATAACTCTAACACAATGATGTCATCAACTTAAACAAGTAGGGCTGTTAGAGTACCTTTCTTTGAATGCTTTATGAATAGAGCATGATCCCCTCTACTTTGCCAATACCCCATTGCCTTCAGAGCCCTTGAGAATTGATTGAACCAAGCTCTTGGGGATTGCTTTAATCCATAGAGAGCCTTCTTTAATCTACAAACATAACTTGCAACTTCATTAGGAAAACTAGGTAGGGGGTCCATAAATACCTCTTCCTCCAAGTCACCATGTAAGAAAGCATTTTTTACATCTAGCTACATCAACTCGCAGCCATAAAAACTAGCCAAAGATAGGAGAACCCTCACTGTAGTCATTTTTGCCATGGGTGCAAATGTCTCCAAGTAATCTATGCCATATGTTTGAGTATAGCCCTTCGCCACTAATCGGGCTTTGTATCTTTCCAATGTGTCATCAGCATTGTATTTCACATTAAACACCCATCTACACCCTACCGGTTGAACCTCCTTCGGTCTAGACACCATTTCCTAGGTATTATTCTTTTCTAAGGCCCTCATTTCTTCCTGCATAGCTTGCACTCAATTCTGATTCTGTAATGTCTCTTCTACAGTCTTAGGAATAGCTATGGAATCAATGGAGGACAAAAAACTTTTGTGTTTCAAGGACAATCTGTGATAAGAAACAAATTTAGCTATAGGGTGTTGTGTACAACTCCTCACACCTTTTCTAATAGCAATAGGCAAATCCAGGCCTGAGTTTTCAGGGTTAGAACAATTAGTAGGGTTAGGCAAATCAAAATGCTCAGTGAGTTCCAAACCTGACCGAGGAGTAGATGATGGATCCTACTTAGAACTTGGGTTAGGTTGTTCTTTCCTCTTATACACATATGGTGAGCCTTTGAACCACACAGGAGATATGGTTGAACAGAGATTGGAGGATCAAAAGAAGGTTCCAAATCTCCTGAACCTTCTGTCTTAGGATTAGAATAAATAAGAGAATCAAAAGAGTTAGGATCCAAAGAAGAATCAGGCTAATAGGGTTGAAACTCTTCTAGAATAGGAAGATCATGGTCGACAGAAACACTCTCCCCTTAAGGACCAGAAGTAGGGACCTTGAAAAAGGACTGATTTTCAACAAAAGTTACATCTTTAGATACAAGGACCTTTTGAGTAAGAGGATGATAGTACTTGTACCCCTTTTGAGTAGAAGAATAGCCAAGAAATACACACCTAAGGGCTCGGGCATCAAATTTATCCCTATGATGTTTAGATACATGGACAAAAGCCACACAACCAAATATCTTAAGAGGGAGAGAAGCATGCAAACCAATTTCTAGAAAGTGAGTAGAGACATTGAAATGGGGAAAGTTGATTTAGAACTTTAAATAGGTTGTTGTCAACACTACTTCACCCCAAAAGGTTACCCTATTGATTAAATAGGTTGTTGTCAACACTGCTTCACCCCAAAAGGTTATCCTATTGATTAAATAGGTTGTTGTCAACACTGCTTCACCCCAAAAGGTTTTAGGAACTGAATGATGGTGCAAGAGAGCCCTAGCAACATTTATGAGATGTCTCATCTTTCTCTCAACAACTCCATTCTGCCGAGGAGTTTCCACACAAGAGGATTCATGAACAATCCCCTTTTGTTGGAAAAAATGATTAAGATAATGGTTGAAATAGTCCTTTGCATTATCAGTCCTAAACCTATTAATAGAAACCCCAAATTAAGTGAGAATCATTCTATGAAACAAGGGTAGAATGTTGTTGATGGCTGCTTTGTCTTTGAGTAAGTAAACTCATGCCATCCTAGTGCAGTCATCTATAAAGGATACAAACAATTTGGCCCCAAAACAGTTAGGGACTCTAGAAGGCCCCCACACATTAGAATGTACTAAAGAAAAATGAGACAAGGAAAGTTTGTTGCTCATAGCATAAGGCACCCGATGGTGTTTGGACAATTCACACACATCACAATGAAATATACTGATATCTACCCTTTTAAACAAGTTTGGAAACATAGATTTTAACAAAAGAAAATGAGGATGACCTAATCTAAAATGTTGAAGCCAAATATTGGACTAAGTAGAAGTATGTAGAGAAGAGGAGTGACCTAAGCTAGGTTGATCTCCTGTAGGTGGCTTGCTGCTTCCTTGTAGGTAGTACAGCCCATTAAGTGCCTTAGCAGCACCAATCGCACCAATCATCTTCCCTGTGACTAGGTCTCGAAACACACAACCATGAGGTGAGAAAATTACACAGCAATTGAGGCTTTGGACAAGCTTGTGAACTAAAAGTAGGTAGGTAGAGAGGCTGGGCACATAAAGTACTTGTTGGGCAGGTAGAGATGGGTTCAAACATACATTTCCTTGCCCAACTGTAGAGATAGCTTGGCCATTAGCAACTATAATTTTTCTGGAGCTAGATATTGGTTCAAAGGTCTCAAAACATTTTAGGTTAGATTAGGTGTCATGTGATTGGTGGCTCCAGAATCTAGGACCCAAAGATTATTCCTAGTTGTATATGAGGCATTAAAGGATTCAGAATTAAGGCACATACCTACTTGAGCCAAAGAGCAGTCACCTTGAAAAGTCCTTAAGAAGGATTTTACTTTCCCAATTTCTTCTACATTCAACATCTTGTCAGAACATAAGGCAGAGACGATAGGACAGCAAACTAATTAACCCTGCTAGTAGCACGAAGAAATGTCACAAGTGGGGAGCCTTCTCAGATCTGGAAAAACTACTCACAGCAAGGTGAGTTTGAGAGAGTTCGGATAGATTTTTTCGCAAAAACTAGTCACTGACAGACTGGTTATTGATGGCGAGGGCAGCTATTGGGGGAAGAGGAGGCCCTGCAGTTCTCTTTGATGAGAAGTAGCGACGAACAGCTTGTTTCCAGCACCAAGAGTAGCGTTAGAAAGGTTTCTGGCAAACCTGCAATGCAGCAGCAGCAGCAGCAAACGATGCTGTTCCCCTTGGCTTGCAACGGTGCAAGGAGTCGGATGGCTGTTGGCGGCAGTGAGAACAGTGGCAGCTGTAGCAGGGTGTGGTTGTTGGACACTCGCCGGAGATGTCAAGGCGAACAACAACAACAAGGAAGACCAAACAGCAGCCCGAGGGAGGTAAGGCAGTGGCGAGGGTGCCGAAAATAGTAGCAGCAGCTGCACCTCCTCAATCTGGGTCAGTGATGCCAGAGATCAGAGATGGGCAACGAGAAAAGTAGTGCCACTGAAGGCCGATGAAAAGAACCCTAGGGATGATGGAAAAGAACCCTAGGAACTTGGCAGCGATGGACCATCGATGAAGACAAAAGGGACAATCCCGAGAACGACTGGCAGCAACAATGGAAGCCAACAGGGAAGAATCGACAGGGAAGAACCGGCAGCAGTAGCTATGAAGGCTGACTGGGAAGAACCCCAGGGATGGTGATTAAGCATTGGCGATGAAGGCCAAAGAATGGCTATGTAGGCTGACGAAACAGAGGGTCTTGAAAATAGACGGCAATGAAAGCCAGAAAAACAAAACTCCCTTAGGCAAGAACAGGCTCTGATACCATGTAGAAGAAAACTAAAAACTTGGTATTTCTTACACTTCCTCTTCACAAGGAATGGTTACAATATATATAAGAGAAAGAAATCAATCAAATCCCTATAACTAAGGAAAAAATGAATCCTAATTACATCAATTACTAATTTACATCAATCAATCAATCCCAATAATTAAGATTGATTATAATCAATCCCAAAAATTGTGAGATAATTGGAATTGATAATAAATCTCATAGATTGAGGGATCTGATTTTCCAACAAAATCAATCAATCAACATACTTATGTTGAGAAACTACAATACCTGTCTTGAATCTTGCAATTTTCATCCCAATAAAATATTTCAGATTCCCCAAGTCTCTAACTTCAAATTCATTTGCAAGAAACCTCTTGAGTTTGCTAATCTCCTCTTCATGATTTCTTGTTAGGATTAGATCATCCACATACGCAATAATAATGGATATTCTTCCACTATGAGAACTGTTTATAAACAAAATATGATCAGACTGACATTGTGAACAACCAAAACTTTACTACCTTAGTATATCTGTCAAACCAAGCTCTAGAAGACTGACTGAGACCATAAAGTGATTTCTTAAACTTACAAACTTTGTTTGAGTTTGTTTGATCCTCAAGACTTGTAGGTATCTCCATGTACACCTCCTTTTCTAAATCTCCATTGAGAAAAGCATTCTTGATATCTAATTGATGTAATTTCCAGTCATGATTCACTACAAGAGATAAAAGTACTCAAATCATATTTAATTTAGCAATAGGAGCAAAAGTCTCTTGATAGTCAATACCATAAGCTTATGTGAAACCTTTAGCAACTAATCGGGCTTTGAACCTTTCAACACTTCCATCTACTTTGTGCTTAATGGTAAAAATCCATTTACATCCAATTGGATTCTTTCCAAGAGGCAAATTGACTACATCCCAAGTTCCATTCTTTTCAAGTGCTCTAATTTCTTCATTTACAACTTGCTTCCATTCAAGTATCAGTAGAGCTTCTTGTATATTATTAGGAACCTGAATATATGTGACTTTAGTAGTAAAAGTATAGTATTTTAGGGACAACCTCTTGTAAGATAGGAAATTGCAGATGAGATACTTTGTGCAAGACCTTGCACCTTTTCTTTGGGCAATATTAGATTAAGATCATCTAAATTCACCTCTTCAAAATTAGAAACAATGTTACCTTTTTGTGTCTCTTTTGGAATTGAATTTGGTCCAGCTTCATGGTTTGTAGTGAGTTCTTAATCTTTCTTCCTTCTATAATAGACAATTAACTCTTTGTTGTTAACAGTTGAAGGAATATTCAAAGGCTATAACTGTTGTAACAAAACACACTGTAAATTTAACTGATTTTCAGTGACATGAGACTTCGGACTAGGAGTAGAAGGAAGGACACTAGTAGGAGATTATTCAAAATCACAAAACCAAATTCTTCTGAATGCTCACTCTCCCCCTGAATGTTAGTTCTGGAATAATAGGGTTGTTTTTTTAGGAAAGTAACATCCATAGAATGATAGAATTTCTTTGTGAGAGGAGAATAACACTTATATCCCTTCTAATTTAGTTGGAGTATAACAAAGGAAGATACATTTGATGACTCTAGGGTCAAATTTATCTAGATTTCGATGAGGAATATGGACAAAAGAAGTACAACCAAACACTTTAAGAGGTATAGATGAGATGAGACGACTAGTAGGATATGCCTTTAGAAAGACTTGACATGGAGTCTGAAATTTGAGAACCCAAGAAGGAATTCGATTAACATCTAACAAATGCATGTTTTTTCTTTTAGCAATCCCTTTTTTTTTAGGGGTATTAGGACAATAACTTTGATGGACTATACCTTCTTCAACTAGGTATGCTTAGAATTAAAATAATCTTTGGCATTATCAATACGGAGAATTTGAATTTTGGCATTGAATTGAGTTTGAACCATAATGTGGAAGTTTTTGAATAATTGACCTACCTCGGACTTTTCTTTCAGGATAAATACCCATGAGAGACGAGTGTGGTCATTGATGAATGAAACAAACCAACTTGCCCCGATTACACTTTTAATTTTAGAAGGTCCCCAAACATCACTGTAAATTAATGAGAAGGGATGAGATTCTTGATAAGTTTGATATGGATTAGAATTGTGAACATGCTTAGATAAATGACAGATTTCACATGAAACATCAATTGAATTTTTATTAAATAAGGATGGAAAGAGTGTTTTGAGATACAAGAGACTAGAATGACCCAAATGATAATGCCACAACATAATTTCACTATTACTAGACCTAAGAGTTGAAAAAGAACATTTCCCATCAACTGTCTACTGAGTTTGTCTTCTAGAGGACTCAGTCACCTTGAACATATAGAGTCCTGAATACAACTCAACACTGCCAATCATCTTTCCCAAATTCAAATCCTGAAAAACACAAAGATTTGGGAAAAATGTAGCAACACAATTCTTTTCCCGAGCAAGCTGACTAATAAATAGTATATTACAATCCAACTTTGGAACCAAGAAAACTAATTCAAGTGTAAGGTTCTTGGAAAGGATAACAAAACTTGCACCAAACACTTTTGATATGGAGCCATTAGCAATACGCACAATGTAATTTTTAGAACGAGATTGGAAATCTTGGATTGGAAATATGTCATTAGTCTATGATCAAAATCTCCAAAATCAACTATCCAAATGCCATTGTTGTCCACCTTTTTAACCTTAAATGCAATCAGAAAATTAGGGTTTGTTCTCTTTATTGTTTTCATGCTGTTTTGAGTTTTCAATTTAACAAAACACTAAAAACTTGTTTACTTTCATATTTTCAAAAACGCATTTTCGAAAACAAGAAAAAAATTTGTAAAGAAAACTCAAAACAACAAAAAGTTGTTAGTGTTTTTAGCAAAAACACTCCCAAAATCTGAAAATGTGGAAAACGATCTTCAGCACTCCTCTCCAACCCGAGCATCCATCTCACAACCTCTCCATGGCAGCAACCTTTCATTCTCTCTCAAGAACACCTCTATAACTCACTAATTTTGTGAAATCCAACCGTCTTATCTTGAATCCGACCGTATTTTCACCATGAAAGTGGCCCCGATCCACAAAGAGGTGTCTTTTAGTCTTATCAACAATTATTTTCAGCACAAATCCATGATATATATGTATGTACACACACGATTTGTGTCTAGCCAGAGGTTTAAGCTTAGATCTATGGAGATTCGGCCGTTGGATCTTGCTGATTTTTGGATATGTTGGTCGATGGGGATAAGGGTATCAAGTGGTTGTCTTTGATCACCGGAAACCACCAGTCACGATGGCCAGTGGTAACTGCCAATCAGATTTATGAAAATCCAACCGTTAAATTTGGCACATTTTTTGTGTATGTTAACCCCCTTGGCTTGGCGTTTCTAATGGTAGGCTCTGATTGTGGGAATCTCTAACCGATAGTGGTCACCAACGATCGCTGGTGGCGGCGATTATGGTTGCTCTAGGCTATTTTGGGGGTTGGCCAAGTTGGCAACGCCCAACTGGTTCATGGGCCAATCCAATGTGTTTGGGGTTGGGTTACCTTGGTTTCCCCTGTTTGAACAATGAACTTCCTGCCATTACTTGGAAGCCAGAGTTTTTATTAGTGGCTTGACTTCTATTAATGGCCATGTCCTTGACAGGTTCCTTGCACTTGCAATTCATTTGTTCATTTCTCTCTATGAACTGGTTGTTGTAAGAGGGGTTTATAGTTCGCAAGTCTTTGTTTGACAAGAGCAAATTTTATTTGAAATCTTGCAAAGAAGATGCTCAATAGCGCAAGTCCTTTGTTCTTGCTCTCTTATCTAGTTTTTTTTTTTTTTTCCAAGTAGAGCGGGGAAGGATACATTGCCTTCGTAAAAAGATGATTAAGTATAATGAATATTGTGAAGAGCATGTTCTACTAAACATGCTTCCCTAGTTATGTTTATGATTGGGAAAACTATATGTTCAAATAATGTGAAACTTCCCATGTTCTGGAGTGTTTCGTTGCATCCAAACAAATAGTTCCAATTGAACAATTGTATTTGGTGATTAATCTCTTTCTTCCCACCCCTTCTCAAAGCATGCCATGACTAGAGTTTTTATCTTTTCAAGAAGGGGTACAAGTAAAAAGGGAAGGTTGCTGCTAAGTGATCTATCAGAGAATATGGTATTTCAAGATATGCCGGAGTCAAGTCAAGATCAAGAAGTCATACATTTTGATGTTAGTCAAATAGCTCAAATGGGATGAGTCAGGGGACAAATTGCTACACAAATGTGGAATGACTACTCAAGGAGTCATACATGATTCTGTGGATTTATTTTATTGTTTAGTGTCCGAACTATGCTTATTTCTGCCATGACAATTTAAACCTGTAATCGTAGTCCACTTGCTACTGAATTGTTTGATGTAATCCTATTTATCATGAACAATCACATTTCTTCATTCTCATTGAGCTTATCTTTAATTTTTATTTCTATATTTCCTATTTTTTGCCAAAGTTAATTTATTTTTTGTTTGAATTTTATTTTTGTAAAGGAAAGAAAAATATTGCAAGATTCACCAACTTCAAAATGTATATATTATTTAATAATATACTAGCATTAAACTATTCCAATTTACTAAATAATCAAATTCATTAAATAAAATATCATAAAATAATTTTTCTCAAAATTCCAAAGTAAAAGCGTTTTCTAGTTTTCTGTTTTGAGAAACAATTTTTCAGAATGACAAAAAGAACGCGTTTTCAACAATCTCAAAACACACTCAAAATACAAAACTGAAAATAAATTCAAACATCAAAACTAAAAAATAAAAACTGAAACACGAAGAGAACACCACCTAACCTTTTTGGGCTACTGTAGCTGTTTTTGATTGCGCAATGGTTGGAGTGATTGATGTCTGTTGAGCTTGGGAAATTAATTGTTAAAGAATTTCCAATTGTTCTTTGCTAAATTAACCATTCGAAATTGCAATAGAACTCTCCTTTGTTGTAGTGTGGTGTCCATGACTTTCTTTCTTAGTTCTTGATTTCCAATCAACGGGTTTGCCATGGATATTCTAGCAAGTATCTCGGGTGTGTCCAACCTTTTTGTAGTCGCCAAGGTCTTCCTTTCTTGGTGTGGTGAGCATCCATTCCCCAACAAAGCATAGCAGAAACGTCAATAATTAGTGGTTGAATTACAATGCCCATTGATAACCTTCTTTCTACTTTCCTCAAGTTGCACTTCTAAGACAACTCCACACAGATTTAGTAGAGGTTTGATAGCCAATATCCGCCCCCAGACTTCATCTAAATTCTTGTTGAGACCCGGCAAAAACTTATAAATTCGCTTCTTCTTATCAATCTTCTTGACTTTCCAGCATCATTTTGACATTCCCATGCTGTTGTCACATACATATCAAGTTGTTGACAATATCTTGTCGGTCGACTAAAATATTAGGTGACGATGAGATCCCCTCAACAGAAATCATGGAGAATTCCTTCAATTTCAAAGGCTTCTACTACATCTTCCGTGTCGGAGTATGTCTCCTTGGCGGCTGTCTAGTAGAGAATAAAGTTTTCACTAACTTCATTCGTCATGGAGTTGATAAGCCATGACATGACCATATTATTCTCTATCTTCCACACCTTGTACATTAGATCATTGATCTTCGATTTAGGGGCAGCACCGGTGAGATAATTATCCTTTCCTTGGCCACAAATGAACATCATGACTGAATGAGACCATTGCAAATAATTATGGTCATTTAGTTTATGTCTGGTAATAAGAAGAATAGAGGAATCAAATCCTCCTGTTGGGGTCAGAACTGAGGGAATTTGAGAGAAACAAGAAACTTCGACAGTGGATCCCATTGCAAATGAAAAACACAAGAGAAACAAGACCCAAATTTTTGGCGGAATAGAAATGGAATCAGGTACAGATTTGAGAATAACAAACCGAAGTTATCAGGTGCAGATTTGTAATGAAATCAATCGCAGATTTGGAATGAACAGATCGGTGCTAGGACTGCTTTGATACCATGTAGTTTTTAACAGAAAAACAACATAGCTTCATTCAAAATTGACAAAGTCATATGTATGGTACAGATGTAACCACTCCATAGGAGTCGTTTATGTCTTAGAAACTGCTCCATAGCAGTCAGTTATGTCTTAGAAACTGTCAAACAAGACAGTTGGAAAAGAAATATATCCTAGGGATAAAATTATAACAAACTGTACACTCGAATAAAATATTTAAAACTGAATAAGTATATATTTTCTACAGATTTCATAGATATATTTTAGCATTTTTGCAAATGGCATACAATTTAAATCAACTACTTTAGGCAAACCAAAAAATGTGAATCAATCCATAAAAAACATAAAACAATCGACGCACAAACAAATTTGTACCCACTTAAGAAGGGCAAGATAAGAACAAGACAAAGTCAAGATGAGGACCAACTGAGGGGAAAGATATCCTCTGGAAATCATTCCATACCATATAGTAGAGGAGTCTGGACAAATACCAAAGAAATAACCCCCAGGTTTTAGCAATGATGCCACATTATGTAAAAGCATCCTTCCTTTCTCTTCAGTTTCAAAACAGAACTGCAAATAGACATTAAAGTATAATTTAACCTTCTTCTTCAAAGGAATGCAAGTGAAGATGAAGAAAACTTAAAGAACCACTTGGAACCTGCAAATGCTGCATACAGCAAACTATGTCAGCCATATTGCCCTTCTCCTGCAAGTATGGTTCTATATCCTCCTGCCAAAAAATATCCACTGTGAAGTCTAGAAGAAAAAATTACAAAAATTCAAATTAAAGCAGACATAACTCCTACTTCTAGTACAAACATGCTTTTTAAAGTAGCCATTTACCAAATTATCCTTTTCTTATACACCTGGCACCTTAAGTTCCCACATTAGTAACACGTAACCATAAAAGATGGGTAACAAAGATTAAAAAGAAACTCTTTTTGAAATATCCATGTAATCATGTTATTATAGCTTGTACAAGAATATTTTTAATACTTCCTGCACATCATGGTTTTCAGCAAAAACTCCTCCAAATGGATGAATAAAGAAACCTAAACTATATATGTATACACATAAATATATATTATAAATTTTAGATAATATATGAAGTTAGAGTAAATAGAAATGCACAATAGAGCTATAATTTCAGTTGACTTAACATAAAACCGAAAATTCTCAATCGGAGAGCTCTCTTTAACATTTTTGTGTCTGTCAGTCCACTTATACTTCCTAAAAGGAACTCACCAATATGACTGCAGATAATCAAAATGGAACCATTTCTGAGAAGTTCTGTATCTTCTAAATTCAACATATGAATAACTATTACATGACATACAGTGCAAATTATGAGCAAGTCCAAGTTTGTTTCCTAAAATAATTTGGCACAATAAAATTTGTTCGTTCACATTTTCTGGGAGTTGAAAGATAACCTAGAAATTTTTAGCGATGTTATTTTCATTCATGACATTTTGTGTCATCTCAATCAGAGAGGGCAGAAGCATATAACATTTCACATAACTTTCAAGTCCACATTAGAGCACTAATCATCAAAAATCTTCAGTACAATAGATACTAATAAGCTAATACTGTATTACATGGAATGTTCCCTCCCTCTTCCTTACAACATGAGTATAGAATATGCATTTCACCCTCACCTTCAAAATGCATTCTATTCATGTGATCAACATCATCACAAGCATTATTCCACCAGGCGGGATTAGCTATATGAATTCTAGCTCTCTAATCATCTCTATCCACGTATCTTCGATAAAACCATTGTATGTCATGTCATTGTCATGAACCTAGGGTTCATGACGGGCTGAAATTGGCATTCGGAGGGATCCAAGAGACTTAGGATTAGGCACAGAAAGTTTAAAGGGATATTTGGACATAAATGGGGGAAGGATGTAGAGAGAAATGAGGGAGAGATAGAAGAACAGAAGAGAGAGGAAGAAGAACGAGAGAGGAAGAATGGTAGAGAGAAGAAATTAGAATTTCAATTCCATAATTTTCAGCATACCCCAACAAACCAATAGCAGTAGCCTTATATAGGCATTACAAGCTCAATAGCGGCCTAGCACATACACCCCATGTGCTTCTAAAATATCTCCTAACTATTATTATAATACTATTACTATATTGCCCTTTAATTATTACTTGGGTCATGACAATTCCCCCCTCCTTGAGAAAGTTCTTGTCCCCAAGAACTTACAACAATTTAGCCATTGCTCCTCAACCAATACCAACTCTCTCTAGCTTGGTTGCTCTTTCTTTTATCATTCCCTTTCTAGGCCGGTTCTTCTTTGTTCTTGAATACTCCTCAGCTGAAACAAAAATGAGAATCAGTGCAATCAAAGTTGCATCTTCCTCCAAGGAGTGGCATACCATTTCCCATGGGTTAGTGATAGCTACCAAATTAAGATAGCTTGTACCCATAGATTGAGGATCCAATATGATGCCAAATCCAGTCAATATATCCTCATCTATTGCTTCCATTGAATTTTGTTGCTTCTGGTCACAGGCAACAGCTGAAACTTGCAGTCCTTCAGCCTTCAATTGATGTTGCTCCTCAACCTCAAAATTTACAGCAACATTGTGGAACATTTTAGGATCAGTTCTACACACCTTCACAACATTGGAAGATATTTCAGCTACAAGTAGGCCATCTTCATAGCAGTTCTCATCATCAATCTGATTTGTAGACTGATTCTCAACACAATTTTTAGCTTCTTTCTCTTGCAAAATTTGGCCTAAACTGATGTCTTTATAACCTCTCTTTGCTTCTTCAGAATCATTAGTTACCCTTGACAAGTTTTCTTCAGTTCCAGCCAATGGTTCTTTAGTCCCAACATGATTTATCACTTGTTTAATAACTGAATTTTCATCCACCTGAGGAGACAAATTTCCAACATGAAGCTTGGTAGCTTGCAAATCTCCATTATCAACTGATCCAGGCCTCCCATCTGGTTTAAAATCATCTGGCAGCTCATCATTTCGGTTGGATGGGGCAGAATATTCACTGCGGTGTTCACCACGCTCCTGGTTCCGCCTTTCCTTCATTTCTGATTCATGCTCCAACTCTTCCATAAAATGATCAATGCTCCTTACTTCCTTGTTTGCTTTTTCTTTCAGTTTCCCCTCCTGCTGCTCCATTTTTAGGAATTCCTCTTTGTTAAAACTTTCGTGATAATCATCAAAGTATTCCGTTGGAAAGTTGTAATAATACTTCTTAATCAATATCATTGCAAACTCTTGTAACTTCTCGCGGAACATTCGACTAAATTCCTTGCACTCTTCATGTATTAGACTTCTTGTTTCCTTGTCAACTTGGGCGATCTCCATCTCTTGTTCCCTGTTGTTGCCAACTGAAAATGCAGCCTCATTCGGCTACAATTGAGACCCCTTTTGTTTCATGTGTGCCCTGCTTCCCATGGTCGACATCTCACGGACATGACACTTGGAAGACCAAGGGATAGGGGTTCTATACATACCGCTCTTCTTCAAACAAGTTAACCAAAATTCCAAACCGAAATTAACCTTTGTTTCCCTTTGCTCACAGCCTCAAGCACCAACAATCAACGAGCTGGATGAGCTGGGAGCATCCACTTCTCACACGGAATCTACGGCTTATGGCTAGTGAGCCCCACCTCACCCACTGCTTCAAGAAGTCGCCCAAACTTAATCCGCCTCAAACAGAATCCCGCCAAGAGCTGGGTCCGCCTCGCCTTCAATTCTGGACTCAATTAAATCAAGCAAAAGGAGTTTGCGGCCAAGGAACTGCTCTCACCTGGTATTTCCGAAATCTGGTAGCAACTACAATGGGTTCAAGAAGTCGCCCAGATCCGCTTCTTACCGTCGGGGTCGAAATCACTGACCTAACAAGCGACAACACCCCATAGAACTCTAGTCGGAATTCTCGATCAAAACTGCAACACCGAGCCTCGCTTACAGGAAGCTTATCGATCTGGTCGGACTAGACTTCCGGTTTGGTTGCAACTCTCTGGGTCGTCTGCTTCACCTGTGACGGAATCACGCTTGCCTTGGACAGAATGGAAATCAGAAGGATCCGTTCGTCAACATCTTGCCTCGCCCATTCCGAATCTATTGCTGGATCTCCTTTGTAAATCACTGTTGGAGATTAATATCTCCAAACATCAACCACCTTCTAGGTCACCAGAGTCACCAGGCCTAATCACCGACCTATCAAGCAGCAACACCAGCAATGCACCAGTCGATCACTCCAGTCGTAACCCTCCTGGCTGTCTGCATCACCACCTTCGACGAACTCCCACACCAATCGTGAATGCTCCTTAGTTCGCGTCGCCTCTGGTGTTGCCCGCGTCGCCAACTTCAGTGGATCTCCGATTCCGAACAAGATTACCGAAGTTAGGGTTGGCAATTTTGGACACGACCCGATTACCCGACACGACACAACACGGAGTTAAGCGGGTTAGGGTTGGGGTTAATCGAGTTCAAGTCATAAACGGGTCAACCCGTTTATGACACGATTATTTTCGTATCTTAGGCGGGTCAACCCGTTTAGACACGTAATGACCCGTTTAATTAAACGTGTTAATGGGTTGACCTAAACACGTTAACACGATTATATACGAAATGACATGTTTAATTAAAAGGGTTAATGGGTTGATCTGAACACGTTAACACGATTATACACGAAATAACACGTTTAAAACTAAATAACACGTTTAACAGGTGACACAGCACAACCCGTTTAAATTAAACGGGTTAAACAAGTTAACAGGTGACATGACACGACATGTTTAGTTAAACGGGTCATGTCGTGTTACACGTTTAATAAACATGTCGTGTTCAGGTTTAAGGAATTTGACACGATTATTAAACGGGTCGTGTTAGGGTTAGCCTGATATGTGTTATATGTGTATCTCAACATGACACGATTACGACCCGCCAACCCGTATTGCCACCCCTAACTAGAGTCTAAGCCGCGAGCCAATCCCCTACTTCTCCTTCAGATCCGAGCCAACACTCCCTTCCTCGTGCATTGGAATCAATTCTGAGATTCAATGGCCATGGATCATAGGCTCAGTTTAGCCTCCAAACAATTGGTTCCAAATCCGCCTAAGCTGCTATCAACGCCTCCAAGAAAATCGAACTCCTCTTCCAGATCACAAGTCGTGACCACCTGTAGCTCAGCTTACCCAATCGCTTCATGTAACTCGACCGGCTCTGCAAACTATCCTCCAAAGTAGCCTCAATCAATTCCAAGGAATGCCTCGCTTGGTGACGATCTGTCCTTGGTTCCTTAGGAATCGAATCAGAATTGCTGGTCGATCGGTTATGTTGAAGCTCCTCAACAGTTCGCCCATATCACTATTTCTGCCTCAATTCCGTCTAGAATAGATTGACATCACAGGCGAGGAACCTGGCTCTGATAGCATTTGTCATGAACTTAGGGTTCATGACGGGCTGAAATTGTCATTCGGAGGGATCCAAGAGACTTACAATTAGGGACAGAAAGTTTAAAGTGATATTTTGACAGAAATGGGGGAAGGATGTAGAGAGAAATAAGGGAGAGATAGAAGAACAGAAGAGAGAGGAAGAAGAACGAGAGAAGAAATTAGAATTTCAATTCCATAATTTTCAGCATACCCCAACAAACCAATAGCAGTAGCCTTATATAGGCATTACAAGCTCAATAGCGGCCTAGCACATGCACCCCATGTGCTTCTAAAATATCTCCTAACTATTATTATAATACTATTACTATATCGCCCTTTAATTACTACTTGGGTCATGACAGTCATGTTTAAGGGTTTTCCACAAATTTTTATGTGGCCTTTGTGCACTTCTACCACAAACTTCTTCCATTCCACTCATTCGCCTCATAGATTGTGTCTATTGGTCTTCTTCTCATTTATCCAAACCATCTTAATTAAGTTTCAAGCATCTTATCTTCAGTAGGCACCATTCTAACCTTATTACAGATCCCACTTCTAATTATGCCTTTTTCTATAGGTCTGTGATATCCTCACTTCAATTATGCTCGTATTATTTGCATGTTGGTACTTAATAGCATAACATTTTGAATCATAAGACAAAAATGGTCTCATAGTTGTCCGACAAAACTTTCTTTTTAAATTTAAAGGGATTTTGTCTTTCATGTGTCTAAACCATCTTAATTATCTGATGACACATTCCTAGTTTGGATTGTTTCATTGATCTCCATATTGGCCCATAACCAAATTGTTGAAGACACTAAGGTAGCCGATCAATTATAGTTGTCTTGATATTGTTTATCATTCTGTATGTTGTGTTTGTAATTGGTTGAGTGTATTATTAGGCTGTGGTTTTGGTTGTAGAGGATTGCTAGCTAGTTATATTTGTAGTTGCGGTAGTCAAGGCTATATATAAGGTAGAATTCTATTGTAATTGTGTTGAGAATTATTCTGATCTTCTCAATCTAAGTTTGGACAAGGTTCTATTTTTCTCTCTTGAGTTTTCTCTCTCGAACTTCCATTTACGTTCTATTACATGGTGTCAGAGCCATCATGACTAGCGTCCATGGCCTCTCGTGATTCAACCTTGTCTGCTTCCTCCTTGTCTTCTACCGCTTTATCGGATTTTGCTTCTGTCGCTAAGGTCTTCAGTTTCATCCCTACGAAACTAGATTCGAATAATTACCTATATTGGAAGGCACAGGTCATAACCACAGTTAGGGCTTTTGATCTGCTACCGTTCCTAAACAAGACAAATCTGCAGCCAAAATATGTTCAATCAGAAGGGAATGAGCCGATTGTCAATCCTGAGTTTCTGAATTGGATGCGATCAGATCAACTTCTGCTAGGGTGGCCATTTTCGACCATAGACAAGGAGGTAATTGGTCAAGTTATACATTGTGAGTCTACAGCAGAGGTATGGCCTACACTTGATAGCTTATTTTCTCGCCAAACAGTTTCTTGTTCATTTCAATTAAAACAGCAACTTAGATCTATTAAGAAAGGTGATATGACTGTGAATGACTATGTTTTACAAGTCAAAACCATTAATCATGCACTGACAGCGATAGGAGAGCCATTAAATGATCAAGATCTATTAATGACGATTCTGCAGAATTAGATGAGGAATATGACACGGTTGTTGGTTTAATTACATATCAAATGGATGAAATTGATCTTGAAAAAGTTCAGTATCTTTTAATGATGCATGAACAGCGATTAGCTACAAAGAATATGAATATGTCTAGTACAGTGCATAAATTTGATTCTACTGCTGCTATGAATGTTAGCTATGCTCCACAACAAGGTCGAAATAACACTATGAATAATGGTAGAGGTGGTTTTCCAAATAGAGGTGGTCGAGAAATGGTTTTAGAGGAGGAAGAGGCAGAGGTCGTTCTTATGGCAGGAAGTTTTATTGTCAATTGTGTGGAAAACCAGGACATCTAGCTGATAGATGTTATCATCGATTTGACAGCAACTTTCAACGACCTTCTTTTGGAAAAGGTGGTAATGAGTCTAATTCTCAGGCATTTGTGGCGTCTAATGAGGCTAATGGAGCTTTCTTGACAGATTTAGGGTTTGCACCTGAGGCTCATCATGGTTTATCCTCTCAGTCTTTGAATGAACAATATCAACCTTCTTCATCCTCCTCTTTTCAGCTCGGAGATACCTCTTGGTGTGTAGACTCTGGTGCTACAAACCATATCACTTCTAGCCTTAATAACCTTTCTCTTCATACTCCTTATGGTGACAGTGACAAAGTAGCAGTAGGAAATGGTAAGACTCTTCCTATTACTAATGTTGGACTTAGTCACATACTTACTCAAACTAATCCTCCATCAGTTCTTTCCTTGTCTCAAGTTCTCATGTTCCATGTATGAAAAAGAATTTAATGAGTGTTTCTCAGCTTACCAATAATCATAATGTCATTGCTGAATTTCACTCTCATTTTTGTTTAATTAAGGACAAAGTTTCGAGCAAGGTACTACTTCGAGGAACTCTTAAAAATGGCCTCTATTAGCTGGATCCAGCATTTGTTCCTGTTGAATCACCAGCTGTTCATCACTCTCCTACTACAGTTTCTTCTACAAAGTCGTCAAGGCCTTCTATTTCATCTGTTTTCTATTTAGAAGGTTGTAATCCTAGTCAGGAAAATTGTAATTGTTGAAGACCCTAGAAGCAGCACTGCAGAATACTTTCAGGAGGTCTAAATTGAAAGGGAATGTTGAAGACACTAAAGCAGTCAATTAGTTGTAGTTGTCTTGATATTGTTTATCATTCTGTATGTTGTGTTTGTAATTGGTTGAGTGTATTATTAGGCTGTGGTTTTGGTTGTAGAGGATTGCTAGCTAGTTATATTTGTAGTTGCGGTAGTCAAGGCTATATATAAGGTAGCCTTTCTATTGTAATTGTGTTGAGAATTATTCTGATCTTCTCAATCTAAGTTTGGACGAGGTTCTATTTTTCTCTCTTGAGTTTTCTCTCTCGAACTTCCATTTACATTCTGTTACAGTAATAAGTCTTGCATGCAAGTCTCTTGTACTGATAAAATTTGTCAACAGTGGTATGCTCGTTTGGATCATCCCTCTTTTTCTATATTGAAACAAATTCTAAATAAAATCAGTATTCCTTGTTCTTCTACTGATTTGTCATTTTGTGATTCATGCAAGTTAGGTAAATTGCATCAATTACCTTTTGCACAATGTCCAATTATAGCAACACATCCCTTGGAGTTAATCTATTCAGATCTCCGAGGGCCTACTCCTATGTTGTCTGTTAAGGGTTATAGGTATTATATTGTCTTTGTTGATGCCTATACTCGTTATACATGGTTGTATCCAATGAAACTCAAGTTTGAAGCGTTATCCATTTTCAAAACCTTTCATAAGTTTGTTGAATTACAATATCAGTTTAAACTCAAAGCTCTTCAAACTGATAATGGTGGAGAGTTTAAAGCCTTTTTACCCTATCTTCATACCTATGGTATTCAATCTCGTTTTTCTTGTCCCTACACACACCAACAAAATGGTGTGGTTGAGAGAAAACATAGGCACATTGCTGAAATGGGACTTACTCTGTTAGCCCATGCTAATATGCCTCTGAAATATTGGGTGGAAGCTTTTCAGACAGCTATCTACATTATCAATTTACTTCCAGCCTCACCACTTCGATTTCTTACTCCCTTTGAGAAATTATATCACAAGCAGCCTAAGTACATGCATTTACAGCCATTTGGTTGTGCTTGTTTTCCTTATCTTCGGCCTTATAGCAAGCACAAGTTTAATTTTCATTCCTCAACGTGTGTATTTCTTGGTTACAGCCATGTTCAAGCTAGGTATAAATGTCTACATTCTTCAAGTAGAATTTATATTACCAGACATGTACTCTTTAATCCTGAGGAGTTTCCATTTCCAAATTTGTTTCCTTCTTCATCCATTACTCCTCAGTTTGTATCCAGTGCAGGCTTATCTACTGCCATTTTGCATTCCTGTTCTTCTTTTTCTTCTTGTCATTCTCCTCTGGTAGCACCGCAACCTGATTCACCTGGTCTCTTAATTTATAGTCCTGTCACTACTATTAGTCCTGATGTTCTTGGTCAGTCTTCTTCTTCTCTTGTTCCACCTATTGTTCCTTCATCTAAAAAGGCTTCAGCACTTCCTACTCATCCTATGATTACTCATGCAAAAGCCAAACAACTTTCTCTCACTTCACCTTATGCCTTAGTGAGTTCTCTAGAGCCCAATTCTGCTCGAGAAGCTCCCTTAGACACAAATTGGACTAAAGCCATGGAGGAAGAGTATTCAGCTTTGCTGAGAAATAAGACTTGGGATCTTGTTCTGTTCCCCTCTGATATGAACCTCATAGGCTGCAAATGGGTTTTTTCGTATTAAATACAATCCTAATGGCTCTCTTCTCAAGTACAAAGCTCGTCTTGTTGCTAAGGGATTTCTCCAAACACCTGGTATAGATTTTGCTGAAACCTTTAGTCCAGTTGTCAAGGCACCAACTATTAGAGTTTTATTTTCGTTGGTTGTTACATATGGTTGGGATATTCAGCAAGTTGATGTGAATAATGCATTTTTAAATGGAGATCTTAATGAGGCAGTGTTCATGGCACAACCTAAGGGGCTTTCTTGATCAGTCACGTCCTTCCTATGTTTATCGGTTGAAGAAATCGCTCTATGGTCTTAAACAAACTCCAAGAGCTTGGTATACTAAACTTCGAACAGCACTTCAAAGCTGGGGATTTGTGAGATCAGTTTCAGATGTATCTCTCTTTATTAAGAGGACATATGAGTTTGTTTTATTTGTGCTTGTTTATGTTGATATCTTAATAACAAGGTAAAACTCTACTGCCTTGCAGGCTTTTATTGGTGATTTAGATAAAAAAATTTGCCCTGAAGACACTTGGTTCAGTCAACTATTTTCTTGGATTTGAGGCTTATAGGGACTTCACTGGTCTTTATCTCACACAGTCCAAATATACCCTAGATTTACTCAAAAAGACTGCTATGGTTGATTGTAAACCTTGTGTTGTTCCTTTAAGTTATGCCACCTCGTTGACTGATGAAGGGGATTTGTTTTCTGATCCATCTCTATATAGGACCATTGTGGGCTCTCTTCAATATCTTACATATACCAGGCCAGACGTTGCATTTGTAGTAAACAAGCTAAGTCAGTTTTTAAGCTATCCTAAGGACCAACATTGGCAAGTTTGTAAGAGATTACTTCGATACCTTAAAGGGACAATTGGCTTAGGTCTGGTGTTCACTCCATCCTCTCCTGATTTGCCTCTTAGTGTTTACACGGATGTTGATCATGCTGGTTGCAAGATCACAAGGAGATCTACTAGTGGCTGGTGTGTTTTTCTTGGGAATAATCTTCTTGTTTGGGGTTCTAAGAAGCAAATGGTGGTTGCAAGGTCGGTTGGAGAGGCTAAATATCGGGCTATTGCCCAAGGGGTTACTGAAATACTATGGTTAAAGTCTCTCTTTCATGAGCTTGATTTTTCATGTTCTAATACTCCTATACTGTGGTGTGATAATTGGGCAGCAAAGTCTATCTCTAAAAATCCAATTTTTCATTCAAGAACTAAACACATAGAGATTGATGTTCATTTTGTTCGAGAAAAGGTTGAATGTGGTGCTGTTGAAATTCATTATGTTCCTACAATGTATCAAGTTGCTGATATTTTTACTAAAGCTCTGCCTAAGGATAGATTTCTATTCTTGTGTGGTAAGCTTGGACTTCAAATGACTCCTGTGTATCAGCATTTACCTGCTGCAGAAGCAGCACTGCAGAATACTTTCAGGAGGTCTAAATTGAAGGGGAATGTTGAAGACCCTAGAAGCAGCACTGCAAAATACTTTCAGGAGGTCTAAATTGAAGGGGAATGTTGAAGACACTAAGGCAGCCAATCAGTTGTAGTTGTCTTGATATTGTTTATCATTCTGTATGTTGTGTTTGTAATTGATTGAGTGTATTATTAGGCTGTGGTTTTGGTTGTAGAGGATTGCTAGCTAGTTATATTTGTAGTTGCAGTAGTCAAGGCTATATATAAGGTAGCCTTTCTATTGTAATTGTGTTGAGAATTATTCTGATCTTCTCAATCTAAGTTTGGACGAGATTCTATTTTTCTCTCTTGAGTTTTCTCCCTCGAACTTCCATTTACGTTCTGTTACACAAATTACATGCACCCATATCAAAATATTTGGTGCTATTTTTGTGAACTTTAAGACCTTCAATATATTATTATTCTAGTACAAACATTTGATTCACTTTTCATTAAAATTATGTATCCCCCAAAAGTAACTGGAAACATTCTGACTGCTCATCCTGTTTCTTTATCTTGAATCTCAAAACTACAATTCCAACCTTCACTTATTTCCCATTTCCAACCAAACGAGGTAGATGACAACCGAGAAAACAACTATCAGAGTGGAACTAGGGAACACCAAGAGAATGAAAGATAAGTACGCAGTTATCACTAGTCTCCTAAAATAGAAGAGACAAATTCCCAACACAATAAACAAAAAGAAAAGACAAATTCCTTAAAATTTTATTAGAATATAATCACTAGAAGTAGAACACTGGAACACAAGATAAGGATGATAGATTCAAAATTATCCTTCATATCCCAAGCAAAATTTATAGATATAACAAGAATATGTTATTTGTCTCTTGCCACCAAAAACAAATGCTAGCCAGAAACATGTTCCATATGCAGAAACTACTACTCTTCTATGGCGAAAACTCATAAGCCTTTCAATAACTAGAATAAATAAGGGAGTCAAGTCTCTTTTCAGATTTGTGTAGATAAAATAAAAAGGAGAAAAACTTTATCTGTATTTACCTAGATTGGATAGTCAAGGACTCTTCTCCTTTTTTCTTTTTCTTTTTTTGTGATAAGCGCGTCACGGACACCCATTTCAATATTTATTATTCTCATAGAATTTGGGCAATAGATGAATTTAATTGGAAACAAGAAGCTTTTGAGTTCAATATCTGTGTTTGTCAAAAGCTTACTAATAAATAATAAAATTACATGGGCAATTGATGCATTCCAATTTCAATTTTAGATAAACATGCTTGACTTTAATGAAAAACTGTAAATCCAATAACTAAGATTTGAGAAAGGAAAGATTCATTCATTTCAGTCAATGGGCTTGGTATTGATTATTGGGTGGGCCAAAGGGTACATAACATACGGATTAGCAACTAGTCAGGAATAATATACTTCTGTTATTATTTTCTTCCATTGAGGCAGTCTCTATCTTATATGCCAACTGAAGTTTAGATGTGAATGGACCAAATGTTGCACCACAACATATAGAATTTTAGTTGTCTTGTCCATAGGGAGAATAGACCTACAGATCTTAAAGAGGTTTTAGGGACTAGCTTACTAAGGGTGCTCACAAAGAACAAGACAATGGAGCCAGCGTGCAAGTATCAACAATTTCCAGTGTTTACTCAATTTAATATCAATTGTCCTTGAGAGTTCTCAATAAGTTTCATTAGGAAGTCTAGTTAGACTGCTACATGAAGCCAAGTTCAGCACAATAAACATTTCATTGAATCATAAACCAATATTACAATAAAAGTTTATATGAAGAATGCTTGTAGAAATTCAATACATGTGCACACCCATTATATGACAGATGTATAAGCCACATACAAAGGAATATAAAGAGAGCCATGGGCTTACAATGCAGGGATCAAGCTCAAAGAACTTAGAAGTGTAAGCCTTTCGCTGACTTTCCCATGCTTCTCGAACTTGACTTACTCCAGATTGCGCAACATCTACGAAGTTTCATCCACAGTCCAAAGTGATCAAAGCACATATTAATAAAAAATAAAAAAGCAAAAAAAAATATAAATCTTCATTTCATTTTCTGAAAATGAACCTCTAAAGGACTAGTAAAAAGTAATACACTTATACTAGAGGAAACATACATGGACTGTGTGCATGTTAAGTGCAGAATATGTGCTGATTATTTTTTCTTTTTCTTTAATTTGTTACAATTCTCCTTTTAAATGTGAAAAAATTGGAAATAAAGTACAAATCAGTTGAAGATCTCCTCCCTCCCACATTCTAAATAATTAAAAAATTGTGAAATCCTGAAATAGAGTTATCATATGATCACTTCCATGTTTTCAACAAGACAAAATAAGACGAAATCGATTAGGACTGTAAATAGCTAAAGTTCTTATTAGTATAAGATAGCACAGATTATATAAATACAGATTGGTGTTCCTCTCATTTCGAAATTGCACCTCTATTTTAGGTTATGCTGCTAAAGATTTTTAAATTATTTATTGACAATCCAATCAACTTACATTAATTTTAAACATATAAAGATGACTGCTTCTTTTTTCAACTAAACCCTAACCAACTCACAATGTGGGGAGAGAGAGAGGGGGGGGGGGGGGTTCATAATCACACCTTACCAATTGATTTTTACCCTGCTTTAACACATTTTTATCTAAGAAAAGTGAAAAATTAAGGAAGAAAAAGGCATGATCAGTCACACATTCTATCACATTGATATTTATAGAATGACATATTGAATTATTGATATAAACACGTACCAATTCCAATGTAGTGACCAATTTGGGCTTCGTCCCACTTGCTCTCATCTGGCACTCCGCCGCAGTACAAATCACACACCTTCACAGCAAAGCAAGCAACACTTCCTACTCACTCAACACATAGAGATATCAATTCGAAATAGGAGAAAGCAGAGGCGGAAAGGAATGCGGAAACAGACAGAGGCGTAAGGAGAGAGGAAAATCTTGATTAGAGCAGTTCGAGAGAACTCAAAGAGGCGCTGGTGAGTCGACTCGGCCGGCCTGTGAGCCATGCTGTGTCTGTGCTGTCTTGCCTTTTTCGTTCTCAACCCGAGTAGAAGCGGCGCTGGACAAGTGGGCTGGGAATCCTGAATCCGGATGTCCGGTTACGGTATACGGAGAACATTACAATTACTATCCCTTGTTAATGCCCTTAATTGTAGATATTATTACTTTTTATATTTTAAAAATAATAATAATTTTCTTTATCATTAAAAATTAAAATAAAAAGTCCAAAATATGCTACTTTTTCTCTCTCCTCTCTTAATTTAAGAAAAATAAAAATAACTAGTGAAGGTTTGTCGCTAGCAACTACCATGGATGAAACCTAAACCACTACCTAGATTTGATTATTGAGACTTAACCCACCTGATTCGGTAGGAAAGAATGATGAGAGAGCAAAAAGAAAAGGAGGGAAAGAAAGATAGAGAATGATGGATCTATTGTTGGGTTTCAAACAACATAACAAAGTAGAAATTTAAAATTTTTTGACTAATCAAATCTTTAGTTGATCATGAAATCCAAAAAGATCGAATTTAATTTGCGAATATATAATATTTTATGAATAGAAACTAAAGAACGAAAAATCAAGCTTTTGGTTATCTGACGCGAGAAAGATTGAATTTTTATATCATAAGTGTCTCCTACCCTCTATAAATTATCCGCATCAAAAAAAAGCTTTATAATGAATGTCACGAGCATGCCCATTTGGTCTCCTTGCACCAAGAACGCAAGATCTACGATCTGACTTTTCTCAAAAGTTGCTTATCTCTTTAACTTTTCTCAAAAATTATTATTAATTTTTCTAAAGAGGCAAAGGCTAATCAAGGCTTTATACAGGGGAGAAGACCAAACCCTAATCATACTAGGGTTGGAAACCAAATCCCAGCACGTTCTACATGTGTTGGCTGCAGCAAGCCTATTATTGGGCTAGTCGCATGCACTGGATACACTATGGATTGAGCAGGCGCACGGGTTACGAAAAGTCACATGCTAGGCCTCGCGTGGGAAAGCTTTGGGCCATGCATAGGCCCATCCCAAGCCACGCCACATGTTGTCCCTTGCCAATTTTCATCTCGTCTTCTTTCTTGCTCATTTTTGACATCCCGTGGACTTTTCCACAAGTGTTAGCTTGCCCCAAAAATTCACGAATTCATTCGGGCCAAAACATCTTTTGATCCCATTGAATTTGCCATAAAATTTCTATTTGTTTATGTATGACCTTATAGGTTCACTATAAAGATGGTAAAGAGCAATTAAAGAAGCCTTGTGACGATTCGATTTTTTTTTTTTCAATTTTTAACTACAATTTAACTAAATACATAGGCTGGGGTTCTGCCCCAAAATAATACAACGGCGGAAACCAAATAAATATAAAACACACCACTCAGGGGCTTAATCATACATAACAACATCACATCCAATCAAATCAAACAAACCACAGTGTCGAGCCCCCGATCACATTTCACACCTCACAGACTTTTTAGTGGGGATTGCCCTGTACACATAGCTATCTACGACTAACACGCCAAACAGTCTAGCCACTGTGTCAGCTCCCACACCTAGAATGATGGTAAAAACAAAATGAGCCACAAGACTCAACAAGCATAATAAAAGAATGGAGGTAAGGCTAGGCACAGATCTCCCACGCTAGAACACATCTCACTATCAACAGGTAAGACATACCAAAACCAGAAATAGCCATACTAGACATAGGCCTCACTAGACAAAGTTATTCAGAAATAAACCACAATCGGAATACATCTCGCAACATAACAATGACAATGTTAGAAATACATCCCTCACCCAGAATACTCCCGCATAAAGTGCAATGCTGCATATGAAAATGCCATGTCATATAATGCAATAGAAAATCCAGTACTCCGCATAAATATAATAATGCACATAACAGTCCTTGGGGCCCACATAAGAAATGCACATCCTGGCACCCAAGTCCCAACATATAAACCTGCCACAGCCATGAACTAGCTGACATAAAGCCCATGAGTCCGAGGCTCTCACAACATGATCCACACGAGCCCGAGTCTCTCATCACAGTCACATACTGGAGTCCTCGTGTCATAGCTATCTAGAGCCCAACTCACACTCATAACTATCGAGGGTCAACTCCATACCACAAACCACAATCATATATCAAATCAAACGGTAACCTCGCAATGCAACAGATAATAAATGCAATGGCTCTTGCAGCATTAACGTGATGGCAAAGCCCCCATAAGCCAAGCATCAGGCCATGCTACGCCCATATAAGAACCCACACAGGCAAAATGATCTAAATGCACATGTTTGCCTATCGTACCCAAATTGGCACTCAACAGGCCAACCGGGTTATGCCAATGAGCACACTTTCCCCGTACATACAAAGCATGACCCCCAATGAATGTAAGCTCATTCCCATGCACTGTAATGTCACTCAATATGCCACATAATGGCAAAGTCGATCGATAGTAATCAAGTACAGGTCAACAATCTGTGACTAGGAACAACCAATCAACAGCCGCCATCGGCCTGATGACTGTTCGCTCTAGTGTCACCAAACAGTCAACATGTTACCTCACCGAACGATAGCTCACGCAGCCTGTGATTACCACTCATGCCCACATGAAACCACAACCACATCATGATACGCGCAACACCAATAGTGGGTGTCCGGCGATACCAGCTTGCCTGACCCATCTATAGTATCTCGTAACAGCTGATAACCAGCGCCCATGCATCCAGCCATCAACTGTCACGACCCAACAATCTACGGTCAGTAGCTGTGTATCCCACACCCTACGACTCACACAATAAAATCCCAAGACTTTGGTTACAATAGCTCACCCTAGAAGGTACCCACAACCATAACTAGCTCACTAGGAACCTAGCCCAACCAGGTTCGGCATCATTCCTAAGGAAGTAGGGGCGATACAATATCTCGTAAGCATTTGCAGAATTAAACCCCGAAAGTCTTATACTTAATTTAATTTAATAAAATTCCCATAATAATTAACTATAACGTTCACAATTAATTTCTATAACCAAATCGAGTTGAGGGAAGACATAGAATTCATAAATCGAATGAGAATCACGAAGGGAGTAAAAAACTTGCCTTGAATTAACTGATTTTGGCATTTATACGCCCACACGTCACTAAATTAATATACGCTGCATAACAATAGTATATTCAATCAAAATTAATAAAATCGTGCCCTAAATTAAATTCCAACCGTACAGATTTACTTACACAATTTACCCTACTTACCTGAATAATTAAACTTTAATTAAATTGGATTTATCTAAGATTTTTACCGAATTTTCCCCCTTATTTCCACTTTTGTGCGCTGCTTCTTCTCTAAAATGTTCTTCACTGCTCACTGTTAATTCTCCACCCCAATTACACACACAATTATTACACACACAATTATAGGTTTAAAAAGGAAAAGAAGACAACTTCAGAGACTGCTGCGTGGCAGCCAATGCACGACTGCCTCTAGGACACGAAACAACGCCGTTTCTCCCCAGTGCACGCCTGCCCCGCGGTTCGATCCCTCGCCCAGCCCATGGGTCTCTCGCGGGCATGCCACTCGCGCTACTAGCCATCCTCAACCATTAAACACCTTCATTTTAGTTTAAGGTGAAACCGCCACAGTTTCTGGAAATAGCATTTAACCCCACAACTTTCAAAAATTGCTACAAACACCCCTACTTAATATTAACTCTTATACCCCAAATTTTCAATAATTAATTACCCATCTCCTTAATACAAAAATAAATTACTAATTCCTTTAAACCCACAAATATTCAATAATCACCGTAAATACAATAATTAATACTAATTAACCATTCATATTTAAATTGATAAATATTACCTATTTCTGATTAAATTAATAATTATTAACTATTCCCAATCAAATTAATAATCATTAATTATTCCCGAATTATCAGGATGTTACAAGCCTACTCCTAATCAAACTCTTTGATTATGATTCGTAATTTATGTCATCACATGACCAAAATTACCATCTTGCTCTTAGATTAAGATTAATGTCTAGTAATATATCATAGTCTCCATATCATAATGAAATGCAAACAACAATTCAGATGAACCTTTCTACAATGAGTTCCAGTGCTATTCGATCCCTCTAGCACCATAATGTCTCGATATGGTCTAGAAATATGGTGAAATGTCATACCTCTAATAACCAACACTATGTGTACGAATGCTAAGTCCACAACTCATATAGTTGAATTAATAACTCTTATTAATTCTCAACTATCTGCGTTAGTTAACAACTTCTTGAGTTGTGACTTCATTATTCACATTATGACATATACGTTTTAAGATTCTTATAAAGGTTGATAGATCACATCTTGCGTACTCAACTACCTTCATATGATTCAGATCATACGCAATAACCACTTTATTAAAGACTCATCTTCTTGGACCCCGTACAGTGGCATCAAAGCATAACGCTCCTTGCACAAGATAACAGTGGTACCTCAGGACAAAAGATTACTAGAACGTGTCACCACAAAGAACTCTCAATTGACATTTAGTAAGAGTTACCATTTGGGTGTTCTCAAGTAAGGTTATTCAGTGAACTCATTTATCAATGAGCACCTACACACTTGCATTAGTGTCACCACATAAATAGTCAATGAGATCAACTACTCTTCTTACGAGCATGTATACTGTATATCAGTCTTGACGGTACTATAGAGGCTTTACTCTATAGTCCTACGATCATGAATAGTTTAAGAATGAAGCACAAGTCATTCGATCTCATTAGTATAATCTCATCATAACCCGATTGATGTTGCTATACTCTTATGGCTTCATCTAAATAGGAAAACATAAAGAAAAATACTTTTATTAATCAAAATATGTCTGAAATTTATAAGAAATGCAGCCAATTCACAACTCTTATGATTGGCTCCAAGGTTACAACTCTATCATCTATCTTTATTGTGTTGTCATTGTCATTATTGTCAAAGAAGTTGGCATTGTTACCAATACCATTTCTTTCTTTATCATCTCTATTTATTATTTCTCAACAATATTGGATTGAACAAGGTTACCATCAGAACCTAACTCGGTGGAGTTTCCCTGTCACTACAACAAACCCAAACCCTATCAAAGCCCAACTAAGTCAATCTAACACCGACAATAAACAATAAATAGATAGATCGATAGATAGAAAAAAAAGATATGGGGGAAGACAAGAGGGATAATGTTTTTGCATCTAAACCTAACTAAAAGATTTTTACATCTTATATACACAAAACTCTTATGTTGCTCGTATCAGGTAACATAAGATTTGCCTAATGCGAGCAAATTGAGAGAGAAAAGGGGCCCAACGCGAGCAACAGATCATTCCTTCTTATATACAATAAACCTCAACAATTCAACTACTTTGGATTTTGCATTTCACAATATTGGTTGATACTTCTAAACACATAGGTACATAGAGAGTTTACCTATGCAATAATTGTCATGGAAGATATGAGAGAAAGAAAGCTGAAAGAAAAATATTGGAGAGAAATAAATAGAAAAAATGTAAAAAAATCTAACAAGTGATGAGTTAATGGCAAAAAAGAAACTACGATATTGTATTAAAGAACAAGTATAACCATTGATTGTATTTTCTCAAACGTAAAATACAGAGTTATCCCAATCATTAGAGGTACCACAAGTATTTTTCCCATATATATATTGCTTACTTTATTTATATTGTTAATAATATTTAGCCAATGTAAAAATATTTTTCATATATGTTAGATTAATTTTATAATAAAAAATAAAAATGGGGCATAATATACTACATGACATAAGAGGGTTCTATTAAATTATTTGTCATTGTATATAATTTTTGCATACTAAGATTACAATGATTTACTCTTTTATCAGAACCCACAATTGTCACCAATTAGAACATAATTACTATGTATGAGTTTGCCACATAATGCAATTATTAGTAAATAATGACATAAATTGCAACATAAATTAAAAATAACAAATGAAATCATCATACAACAACTGTTCATGTCCCAATACATTTAACATAAAATCAGAAAGTGATAACCACTTATTTTGGTTTGCCTGCCAATCTAAAAAATTGTGCTCAAGGTGCCCAAGTCCAACTTTCCAAAATTACTTTCTAAATTTTTCCATATTTTTCTTCATTTTTTTTTTATTTCCCCCTATTTTCTTACCTTCTCATGTGTCATCTCACACACCTAGCTATTGTCACACACGCCCCACGTGCTGCACCTTCCCAGCTTCAGTCATCTTCTCGAACATGTTGCTTATCGTTTGATTGACAAAAAATCAAACTTTCTTATAATCTAATTGTTATGAAATTAAATTTAGTATAAACTACGATCAAATTTCGTAGCAAATTGCTGGTATTAGAGTCATTGAATCAAATTATCAAAGTTTGACAGATCTCATCCGTTGGATCTACATCATCATCATTATTTTCCTTAGGTGGTTTCAGGTTGCCCAGCACAGTTCCTGTTGTTGTTGTCGATCGTGCTCCCTTGCCACAGCCATCACGACAGTAAGCCACCATCGACTACCCTTATCATCTGACCCCCACCACCGCTGTCAAGCAACAATTGCTTCATCTTCCTTTTCGCGACCATGATATCACAACAACTGATCGCCAAATAGCCATCGTTGATCGCCTTTAGCCACAGTCGTCGTTCAAATCACGACCTTCATTGCCTTCGCAATAGCCGCCTCAGTAGTGCCTTTGTTTTCTCATGACCTCCGGCCTTCTCCACCACCATCCAGACACTGTTGGATGCCACTATATTTTGGGTCAATCACCATAGAATGACCAATCTCGTTGCGACCGTAGTTGACCTCCAACCTTAACCTCAGCCTTCTACGCCACCATCGGCCATATTCTCCAATTGACGGTCACCAACATTCCTTCCTCACTATCTGCCATTGAAGAACCTTCAAGCTTCACCCATATCTAGTCCAGATCCAAATCCGACCCGACCCATTAGTCCATACCAAACCCGTTTCAAATTTGGTCAGCCTACAATTGACCCATTAGGGCAAATCAAGTTTGTTTTTTTTTTTTGTGGTAAATTATATGAAACCTCCCTGTACTTAGGGTCATGAGCAATTTACCCCCATGTGCTTTCGATTGCATCAAAAAACCTCCTTACACTTTCAAAATATTGCAATCAGTCACCATTTGTTGTTATTTTACATAATTTTGTATAATAATCTACATATAAAATACATAATTTCAATATATCAAAAAAATACAAAATTTTGTATTAATTAACTAGTAGATTATAAAATACATAATTCTACATACATAATTTCAATATATCAAAAAAAATACAAAATTTTGTATTAATTAACCAGTAAATTGCACAAAATTATGTAAAATAACAACAAATCATGGCTAATTGCAACATTTTGAAAGTGTAAGGGGTTTTTTTGATGCAATCGAAAGTACAGGAGGGTAAGTTGCACATGACCCTAAGTGCATGGGGGATTCATATAATTTAGCCCATTTTTTTTGTCTTGGATTTGATTTTTTTGGTCGATTTTTAATTTGGTTTCTTATTTATCAATTATTTGATATTATTTAGGATTATTTAATGGTTACGTTGAAGTACAATATTCTTTTGTTAGATCAGAATATTAGATTTTCGCCATAACATGTTAAGATACGTGCAATTTTGGCACATATAGATTTAGATGATGCATTTTTGGCCTTTGAAAAAATGCCACAATTATAGAGTATCGAGAAAAAACAACTTATGGATCGTAAGGCCTTGCCTTAAATACATCTATATTTATTGAATCAAAATTTGCAGGATATTTTTTAAAAAAAAATCATTGCCTCTCTATGGTTAAAATTAGAATAATTGTGTATGACAAAGAGCTTAACCAGTAAGTTACATGTTGGGATAAATGTTGAGCCAACTTGCTCATATTAATTAAGTTTTGATAATTAATAAAAATATTTTTATGATATAAATGTATTTTTTTCTCATATAAAAAAATAAATTTATTTTGAATTAAAAGTAGGCATAAAGAGTAAATTTATTTTAAATTAAAGGTAGATTGTCTTTAAATATGTTTCATTCTTTTGATAATTTATATCTCAAAAGTTTATGTTTGAATTTTCATTTATTGATAAATATTTTTATTACTTATGCAAAAAGTATATTTATTTTGAATTAAATGAGAATTACTTTTAGACATGTTTTCTCTTTCTCATACAAAAAGTAAATTTATTTTGAATTAAAGAGAATTGGTCTTAGACATGTTTTCTCTTACTCATGTAAAAAGTAAATTTATTTTAAATTAAAGAAGATTGCTTTAGACATGTTTTATTGTTTTAATCATTTATGTCTCAAAAGCTTATATTTGAATTTTCAAATCTTGCTTTCTTATACAAAAGATAAATTTATTTTGAATTAAAGGTGAGACATGTTTTTTTATTGTTTGAAAAAGCCTAAATATTTTTTGAATTTCAAACTTTATATTAACCTTTTTTTTAGTGGCTAAAATGCTTATAAATATCACCTAAACTCATTTTGTGAGTATCCATTGCACATATTGCACATCTAAAACTCCCAAAAGCTCTCAAGCTAATTTCCAAACATTCAAAGTCTCTTAAAGATTCATTGTTCATCTACTGAAAAGTCATAAGGTAAGAGGAGAAAAAGCGATCGCAAAGCCGAATCCAATCTTCTCCATTTAAACTGAAGTCACCGTTTATTTATTATTTAAATATTATTATCTTGTATAATTTGTTCTTAATTGTTTATTTGTGTTCGAGTGTAGACAAATTATTTGTAATATTTAAATTACTATTGTGGATTGTATAGGTTTCCTAGAACCGTTAAAATCTAGGTGAATCTAGTTTCAATGTAAGATAGGGAGAAAACTTTAGTGTTGATAGTTTTCCTAAAACCCATTGTAATATAGGAGTGTATCTAGTTTCTAATGTGAGCTAGTGTGAAAATTTTGGTGAAATTAATAGAACCCCAATAGTAGTTGAGATCTTGGGAGAGTGGAGTAGGTGTGTGTGGAGACACCTAACCATTATAAATTGTCTTGTACCTCACTTATTTATTTTTGCTATATCTTGTGACTTGCAATTTATTAATCTCAAATTTACATATACATAGTTATAAATTCTAAATTTGTTTAAAATTAAATAAAAATAATTTAATTAAAAGAAAATAATTTATATATATTCTTAGAGAAAATAACTAATCAATAATATTTATTAAAAAGGAAAAAAAAATTAAACACTCAATTCACCCCCCTCTTGAGTGGCCATGCCTTAAGGAACCAACAATAAATTTCATAGGCTATTGTCTAAATTGTATCGACCATTCTTGTGTTTTCAAAAATAATAATAGCATTCCTCAAACGTTTAGAAACCAAATCAAATGACCATTTTATTCTTATATTTAATATATTTTTCTCACATTTTCCCTTTCTTTTTTCTTTCTTTCTCTTTCCATTTTGTCACATCAACAGCAGTTAGCAGATCAAAAAATCTAATTTGGTTCGAGATCGAATAAATTCAATTTAGTCTTCGATTCAAAGAATTTGAAAATTCAATTTTTGATTTGATCCTATTTGATCTTAATTTTGAATCAAAGACCAAATAGATTTCTATATACATATGAAAGATTGCTCTCTCTGTATATACACCCAAAAACTGCACCCATACATATATATAATTAAGGCAACCACTGTATTATTTTAATAGGATTTAATAAGGTCTAACCAAACCAAATTGATCCAATCTCGCCCTTATTCAATTTTGTTGCCCAGATAAATACTTAAGATGGGGTGAATTGGATTTTTCGAAAATATTTTCTTTGACTCTTTGTTAAAAAATCTTTTTAATGTGATCTTTTAACTTGAGATTACAATAAATATGGAAATAGATAAAGCATGCAAGCACAAGACACAAAATAATTTTATAGAGGTTCAGCTTTATAAATAGCCTAATCTTCTTTCTCAAAACTAAGTTTGAAGTTCCAGCAAGAAGAAAATAACTCTAACTTTTAAGTGAAACTAGAACCAATAAAAAATTCCTTGCCTAAATAATAATAAACACTAGCTTATCACTAGCATATACAATCCCCTCACATACAAGTGAGTAAATGACAAACTTACAACCACGAGCTTCAATCAAACAAATAAATCATCAACGACAGCAAATTGTTCACCAGCATTTGAACTCTTTTGTTTGAATGCTCTTCAAAGTTTGTTCAGCATGTGTCTTTTCATAAACAGTTGACTCTTTTTATATAATGACCATTTAAAAAAATATAGTTACAAACACAAAGAGATGAGGAAATATCTGAAGACTTTTAATTACTTCAGCTTTTCAACTTCATCTTCAAATTTTCAGTAGTTGTTGGGATCAACATAAACATAAGAGTACTTTGTACACAAGGTCAAATTGACAAAGATAAGGGGACAACTTGAAGCATAATTGAGCATAAACTTTATGGAAACAAAAAGTAGCATATGTGTTAGAGTAAATTAGAATCTTAAAAAAGCTAACCAAAAGTAGCTTTCTTTCAGAAGAGAGTTTTATTGTTATGCATGGGAATGTTAGGTCTGAGTAATAGGGTACAAAGAAAAAAATGACCATGGAATATACCTCTTGGTGTGCCCCAAAAAAAAAGGATACGAAGAAGAAATCAGAGATGATCATTTAACTTTAATCGGCTGAAGTTACATCTTCAGTTGACCGAAGATCAAATGTCAACGATCTGATTGCCTTAAGTCGACTAAAGATAATTCTTTGGTTGACTTAAGTTATCCAGTGACTTTAGGCAAAACGTTCAGTTGACTTATTAGTCGATTGGAGATGGAAGCCAAACTGGTCGACTTAAGTTATCCAGTGACTCTAGGCAAAAGGTTAGGTTGACTTATTAATCGACTAGAGATGGAAGCCAAATATTTTGGTCAATTTTAGTCGACTAAAAATATTCTTCGATCGACCTAAGTTACATATAGACAAACACACATTTTCTGCCCTGCTTCGATCAACTGACACGCAGGTTCAATCGACCAAATATACTTGGACATGAAAGAAATATAGAGCATGCATACACAAATGTATACAACACCTTTGAGCATAAATTTTATAGGAATCAAAATCATTTTTGTAATTTTTGGAAAAATAAATTTTTGTAAGCATCAAAATCATTTTATTTTAACACCCTTGAGTATAACAAATTTGATATTTTGTTTGAATTTTTTTCCAATTTTAATTTTGGTATAGTCTAGAGAAATTAAACATTCCTATATCTCTCTTTATCTATTTTTTTTTTCTCTCTCTCTCTTTCTACACACGCTTGTTTCACCATCGGTGAGGTTTTTCTATCTTCTTCGATATCAAACAATTGTTTTGATATTTATCTCTCTCTCTCTCTCTTGCTTAAACCAAAACATAATCTAGGTTAATTAAAATCGAAATTACATTTTGATTTCTCAATGAAATCTTGACATCGTGGGTTTTAGATTTGTTTTGATTTTTAAATATTTTTTAATTTTTGATGAGAGAAAGTATAAAGAGAAAAAAATATTTTAAATTTTTTAAAAAATAACTATTATTGTTTGATAGCAACAAGGTATGTGTTATATTATCGTTAATTTCAAAAGAGATCGATACTATTTTTGAAAATACAAAAGTGATCAATATAGTTTAGGTAAATCCCTAGAGGTGATATATGAAATATACCCATATATATTTTATTTAATATTTTTACAAAAATCCATAAGCATTCTAAATGTTTTACATAATATATAATACAAAGAGAAAAATGAATGACAAGTAAGTTAAATTAATTTTGAATACTGAAATTAAAATAATTTTTTTAAAAATAAAAGAAATCTAAAGATTATATTTTATTATTTTTTAAAGAAAACTGTATATCTATATAAGAAATAGAATAAAAAATAAATATAATTTAAAACTATTCAAAAATAAGAAATTGTTGAGTTTCTCTAAAGAAAATAGTAAAAAAAAAAAAAAAAAAGAAGTTGAAATGGCAATTGGAAGGGGCTTCGATTCAAATCCCTAAATCCCATCTTCGTTGTGAGTTTGGGTTTGGCTCCATTACTTTCGTTCAAATCAAAGCATGAGCGAGCCTGAGACTTTGGTGGAAGCGGCTCTGCGAGTTCTGAACACGCCGGATCCAGTTGAGAAGGCACGTCTAGGCGACGAAGTGGCAACCAAATGGCTACAAAATCGCATCACGCAACCCTACGATCCTGACCGAGACTTCATGGTACCCGATCGTCCGGCCAGGCTTGCCACTGTAAGCCAAACTCATCGTAAACTTCTGTTGCACTCCAGCTGTTTGATTAAATGATTCGTTCTGGAGGAGAGGGAAAAAGAAGGGAAATTATGGAGAGATGGAAAGGGAGAGAGTTATTATATTAATGTTTTGATCTTTATTGAAGAACATAAAGAGAATCTCTCTTTCTTTATTTGATAGTTTAAGTGAAAATAAAAGGAAATAAAAGAGTTTAATATTACACTGTTAATATAAATTTGTATTTTATATTTTACTGCATGGGGGAAAGAACAAGAAAGTTAAAAGAATAAATTTTTAATTAAAAAAATTCACATATCTTCTCATACCATTGATTTGGGAGAAAGGAGAGGGATGAAGGGGATTGGATCCTCTTTTTTCTTAAATATTTTCTAAATGGAGGGATGGTTTCCTCTTCCCTCTCTAATACTTTCTTTCCCTTCCCTCTCCATTCCCCCAATCCAAAAATAGTCTTAGAAGCTTGTATGGATTGAAATTATCTTTATTTAAAGGTAAATTGTACATGGTTCCTTGTAGTTTAGGTTATTTATAAAGAGTCACTCTATGGTTTAAAAATATCTGTACATGTCTTTGTGATTTACTTTGGATTTGTGACATAATTCTTTTACTCAAATATTTGACCCGGGCACGTTTTTAAACTAATAGAGGAGTATTTAACCAAAAATAAAAAGTAAATTATAATAATTTTTAGAGATATTTTTAATTCACAAGAGATGTTAACGCAAATGACCTAAACAACATCATAGGTCAGAGTCCAATTTATTCTGTTATTTATATCTGTTAGTTTATGTGCGTGTGATTCCGCTGAATGTATAGGTCGAGTTGGTGCCACCCGGGCTCATGCCGAAGCTCGGGAAAGCTGGAAGCTTGCAGAGCAGGCAGGCCATTCTGCACAGCCTTGTCCACACTGAGAGCTGGGCTATTGACTTGTCTTGGGTAATTTTTCAACTTTCTATACTGCTTCAATCAAATGCTCATAACAGAGATATTGTGCGTCAAAGCTATTTGATGTTAGAATAAATTTTTTTTACCACTTTTGGAAGTGATGAATTGCTTTGAGTTTGGCATGGATGGTGAAAGTGACTCTCATGCGGTTATTAAAGGCGCGCCTTGATACCAGGCCCAAGCCTGGCGTCTAGCAACAAATCAGGTGGGCGAGATTTGCCCAGGTGCACCTGGGCGCACCCTAGGCTCTCAGGCACAGCCTTGGGCTTAGATGTGCCAAGGCTGAGCCTCGTTTATTTTAGTTTAATTTTAGTATTAGTTTTCAGATTTTAAGAAAATATTAAATTTGAACTGATTTCTTGCTATATTTTAATCAAATCTAATCCTAATTCAAATTATGCTTAAATAAACCAGCTGCTATTCTTGGTTCCAGCCTCCCCTCTTCTCGGTTCCAGCATGTATACATTACAACATATTTACATGTCTACATTTTCTTTAATTTATATTTTACCTTCCATTTACTTTAATACATAAATGTAAATGAGAAAATACCTTCTATTTGGATTCAATAAAAATATTTAAAAAATCAAAATCTATAACAATAAGAAAATAGAATTTTGGTTTTAGTACAAACTCGGGATTTAGCGATTTTACCACCCCCAAAATACATACCTACTATTTCTTGAAAAATTTATTACAAAACATTTTAACAACAATAAATATTATCTATCAAAATACCGGGAGATAGTTTTTCAAAATGAAAGCATTTTCTTATATGTCTCCTTATAATGCGCTAATCTTCTAGACTTAGAAAAATAACATTTTTTAAAATGAAATCATTTTTTTGATTGTGGACTTGTAGTGTTTATTGATTGTGAACTTGTAGTGTTTATGTGTTTGTTTAGAACTTTGTATGATGATTGATACTTGTTTAAGTTTGAGTATTATCTCTTTGTTTTTCTTAAGATGGTCTCTAGAGTGGTATTGTTGTTGAGATGTTGTGAATCTTGCAGAATCAAAAATTTAAAATGTCATCCAGCACTATTGATCCTAATCCTGTTAGTGGCTTTGCTAGTGAAGAAAAGATCCATGAAAATATCATAGTTAACATATGTTAAATTTTATATATTTTTTATAATATGCTTGTTAAAATATTATTAGAAATTATGACCTATTTTATACCTTTTTCTTCAACTAGGACATATTTTTATTTTATTTTATTTTATTAACTTGCGCCTAGTTCTACCAAGCTCGCGCCTCAAGCTCTAAGACCCTTGTGTGCCTTAGGGCCTTTAATAACACTGGATCATGATGTCAAATTTTATTGCTCTTATGTAACAAGCTCGTTTAGTCTTTTTTTTTTGACAGAGATATAATCAACAAAGGAAATACAATACTTGAAGCAAATCACATTAGTTACACCCACCCCTTCTATGTTGATACATGTATGACTAATAGTCTATGATTGGGATCCATCCATGCCTCGATTTTGTATTTTCTAAATATATTTACTTGGTACTTGGCTCAACTCAAGACTTTTTTAACTAGAAGTACATGGAGTTCATTGCTCAAATCAGGCTCTTTCATTGAGTTGTAGTAGTTTGAGTCGTGTGGTTTTGTAAATTGAACATTATTAGTGCTTCTTTTGATTGCCTCGAACAACTTTTCGCCATCTTAAGAAGAGTGACTAGTAGCACTCCTTTTAATTTTCTCATGTATGTGATGTCTCTTCCTCTATCCCTATTCTTAGCTGTCACCGGACTTGAGAAGTTGAGAATGGCTTTCCTTTGAGGGGCATGAAAAGAGTTTAAAGACTTGACATCTCAATTGGGAAATAATTTGCTCAACACTCTTGAGGGGACAAGCTAGGTATTAGGAACCTTGGGCACGCTTTTCTTGAGAAGTGGTTGGGAAGTTTGCTCCCAAGTGTGTTTGTCTGTGGAAGAGGTGGTTGTTGGGAAGTATGGTTTAGTTATAGAGGGATATCATACTAATTTGAATTGAGTTTCTTAAGCGCATCTAATTTCAAGTAAGTGATGAGCAAAGACTGAGACTCTAATTACCTTGTGCAGTCATAGCTCTCTTTGTTGGAGTTAGGTCTTTCTAAGATCCTTATTGCAAATTGGCCAAGGATAAGGAGTATCTTCGGGAAAATGCTTTGATACTTGTCTAGATAGCGTTGTTTGGTCCTCATTGTTAAAATGTAGATTAGAAAATAGATTTTGTGATCGCACCAAACTCACTCCACCGTGGACAAGTCCATCAAGAGGAGAAATGTTGCGTGGAAAATGAGGGCTTCTCCCAAGGTGGCCTTTTTTGTCCTAACCTGTCTCTCAAATTTCTGATTCCAGTTCTTAGTTGGTTGTAGGATATAATTGCTCGTTTTGGTAAGCAAGAGGCGATGCCAAGTGAATTCTTCACTGATTTTGTCAAGGTTGCTCAAGACGAAGGTCGACACTTCAGCCTCCTTGCGGCACAACTTGAGGAGCTGGGTTCCTTCTATGGTGCATTGCCAGCTCATGATGGTCTCTGGGACTCTGCCACTGCAACATCTCAGGACCTTTTGGCACGTTTGGCAATTGAACATTGTGTTCACGAGGTGGGCTTAAATCTCTCAATACTTTTTGGTTAAATTTGTGAATACACGCTGTATAGAGATAAAAAGCAATCCAGTTTACATTCGTAGCATTTGAGTGCTTTGATCAAATGCAAAGTCATTTCAGGTTTCTTACCATCTAACCGTGAACAGAAAAATTTGAAACAAATAAAATTAAATAAATGACATCTTTGGTATTCCATAATTAATTGCATTGGAGTTTGCTTAATTTGAAGTTCAGAAACCATAGTCAGATGACAAATGTGACAGATACGGAGCCTAATAAGCAAGCTGGTATCTTTATTTTTGTACAAAATTTATAGTTTAATATGACTAAACTGTGACTAAACACAGGCTCGGGGGCTTGATGTGCTGCCCACCACTATCTTACGTTTCCGCAATGGAGGTGATAATGAAACAGCTGATTTACTGGAGAAGGTGGTTTACCCAGAAGAGATTACCCATTGTGCTGCCGGAGTAAAATGGTTCAAGTATCTTTGCTTCAGGTCTGGAAGCATCTCAGGCGGCAACAGGTGGTCCTCTCAAGAAGTAGTTGGAGCCGGTGAAAATAACGATGATGTGATTAACAAGTTCCATCAGACGGTAAGAGCATATTTCAAGGGGCCGCTGAAACCTCCTTTCAATGAGGCGGCTAGAAGAGCTGCGGGTTTCGGTCCACGATGGTACGAGCCTCTTGCAACCAAAGGGGCCAAACCATAACGACAAGGCACAACGTAACTTCAATCTATGATTCCCAGTCAGTTGAGTTTCCGCATCCTACTCTTTAAGAGGTGCATTTCTTCTGAATTTTGAAGTGTGAGTTTCGGATGTAGTTTGAGGAAGATGGCATCCAGAAACGTGAGGATCTTTTCTGCTTTTGAACATCGTTAATTTGCTACAAGGTGCCATGTACCTGTAATTTTGTCAGGTTATGGTGCATCTTCACCATCTTTGCTAACTAGAAGTAGAGATTTTTGGCGACAGTCAAAACTAAATCAGAAGGCCCTGTGCAACCCCACCTATTTATTAGAAATGTAGAACTTCAGTCCCTCTTCTAGGATTCAAAGATTTTGAATGCTCCACATCGTTACAAGTGGTGTGGGGACTGCCTTCCATCCATTGAGCTTCTTAATTATGGAGCGAAACGAACAACAAAAACATGTTCAGGTCGAATTCACTGCAGCTATCTCAACTGAAATCCATCAAATGGCTAAAGGGCTTTGCACCACAACACACTGATTGACCAATGATCATATCCATTGAATTAGGGGCGAAGCAAATGTGCTTATTTTTTTTTATATAAAGAGTAGATGTCTAATAGACATAGAGTGAGGTTGCCGTCAAGAAAATTAGAAAACACAATGAAGGTTTGACCCAATGAATAGCAGTTTATTGAGAAAAGATTCTTCAGGTACTGCCGTACATTATTTCGTTGCAACATAGTCTTTCGGGCAAGGAAATCACGATCCCTACCTAGGCTTTCTTGGAACGTTATTTCTTACACAACGCTCATCGAAAGCAGCAGCATGTTCTCTTGGAAGAAGATACAGGAAAATCAAATGAAATGACACCCAAATCACCAAAACCTTTCCAATAGGTATCCTAAAGTTTGTTCCCATCTTCAAACAGGTGGGGCACAATATAATTGATGCCGAAAGAAAACAAAAAAGTCGATAAAAAGTTGAGCCAAAATGCCGGCGACAAAAATGCTCAAGCTTGGAGGAAACCTGATTGGGTCTGAAGACGCGCACTTCATTGCGAATCTTCTCCAGAGATACCGTGTACAAATTTGAGGGAGTTTCTCGTTCGTTACAAAAGAAGTCTTGCAATGTCACTGAAGTTTGAACGTAGAGCAGAGACAAAAGCACCTGGAAAACAAAAGTTATATTGAACTTAGCAGAAACTTTAAAAAAGCCTAAGCTCTGAATGGTGAGCCATACCCGGGGGTCTGCAGACAATGTGTGAAGGAGGGCAGATAAGTAAAGAATGCCAGTATTAAAATGGATAAAGCAAACAAAGAAAAAGGGAAAAAAAAAACTTTTATTCAGCTTTTCACATAATTAGAAAAAGGCAGGACGAAGAAATGTTTAAAAATATCCAAGTGATGCGGCCATTCATGAAAAACCATATCGCTGTAGAAGTAGTGGATACACTTCCTCTTTGTCTGAGTAATAAAGGGAGGGGGGGGGGGGGGGGGAAGGAGGGAAAGTAAGATTTCATTGGAGGAAGGGAAATGGGGGAGTATATTATTCTTATTTGAATTTGAAAATAGTATAGCTAGAATCCAGTTTGGGAGGTCAAAACTAGAGTTCACTTTGGCAATTGCTCCCTTTTCACTTTCCCAACAAAGCCTACCAGTTTGAAGAAAAACCAAAAGTGAAGTCAAAAGAGATTCAATCATCCCACTGAACCATACATCAACTAACTAAATACATATTATTTACTTCAGCAGCAACCCCCCAAAACCCAAAAAAAGTGTTGGCTAAACTAAATTAGGATCCTGATACCAGTCAGTCTACAACATATGCATTCCACACTAGTGATGTTAAAAATCATCACAGAAAAAAGTGGGGGGGCAAAAAACAAAAATCTATTTAAGTTTTATCATAGTGAATAGTTTCTTTGCCCCTTCAGATGTACTAATAACATCCATGTTTTTGTGTCCACAGGAAATAGGAGGTCTGTTTACTGAGAGTTCAAAACTTCCCAAAATATTTACTTCACAAGACAATGAAGGGGCACAACACTGATTGTCCACATGTCACCTATGAATTGTCAACTCAACAGATGATTTTCAATAACATGTTGTACATAAAGATTTGCATCTCACACGGTCAACAAAGAGTTTCAGTTTTGGAATAAAATTGAAGCCTTGTTTACCTCCAACTTTGCCATCAAAAACACGATGATCAGCAGATAATGCCAATTTCATTTTTGTGACGACTGCAGGCCTCTCAATTCCTGGACAAGGAGTAAATCAAGTCATAAAAGAAATCTTTTCAGTTATACAGCAGTTGGGTATGATGGACAAGGTTGCAGTTACCATCACTTCCAACTACAGGTTCAACAACTTCAAGTCCCCGACCAACAGCAAGAATACAAGCCTGCAGATAATGATTGACAAAGTAACATATCCAAAGCACATGCATAACTTGAAAAGATTAGTAAAATGAATGTTATCAATGAGTGAATATGTGCATTTGTGTGTACAAGCACAATAAGACACACACACACACACACAGGGAGCGAGGGAGAGTACCTGTGGGGGGTTTATTATCGCACAAAAATGGTCCACCGGGAACATTCCTAGGTTTGAAATGCTGCAACAAATTGTGGAAGACTCAAGATGACTTCTTTTCCCAGGAAGAAATACACTGGGTGACAGCTAGCATACTCCTCAGAGAGAGAGAGAGAGAGAGAGAGAGAGAGAGGGTGATGACAAGAAGGATGAATTTTACAGTGAATTCACCTGAAAGTGCCACCTTGAAATTCATTGGGAGCAAGCTTCCCTGCTCGTGCCTTCGCAGCTAGTTCCTTGACCTTGATTGAATAGATTATCCAAGGATCAGAAATTATCATGGACTCAAGCTCAGAACAAGATTTTCCTAAAATGTAAATCACTCAATAAACAAATGAAAAGCTGGGAGGGTAACTTTCAAGCCCAAAAAGAATAACCAAAATGAAAACTTCTATTATTTGACTTGTTCTGAGCTTGCTAGTCACTTCTGGACAAGACAGTCTGATGTAGCCTGGGGTACAATAATAGTAAGATTTTGTGGTTTGGGGGGGGGGAATCACATGAGAAACAAAGTAGTAAGCACATAGCAGATAATAGGGCAGCAGCAAGGGATAATTGAAGAAACTGAGAATAGAGAGGAACTTGTAGACAAAGATAGAAAAACACAGGGTAGAGGAGATGAGAAAAGAAGCGAGAATAGCAAAGATATGTAAAACACGAAGGCATTACAGAGGAGAGGAATAAGCAATAGAAGCTTTAGAACCAAGAAGAAAGAGGAGTTCAGAAGTTAGATAACCTCTGGCATGAGAGAGAGAGAGAGAGATCAGCAAAAAAATGCAGTGGAGAAAACGGAACCACTGATTTCATTCACTTAATTCGTATAAAGCCATCCAAGTCCTCTTATAGAGATGAGGATTATACAACATAGGAAAGAGAAAAACAAAGGAAAGAACTGACTATACACAAATAAGAAATTTCCTAAACCAGAATAGGAAAGTTCCCTAATCCTGAATTTAGAAATCTCCAAAAAGATAATCAGCCAAATTAGGATACTTTGACTAATCACTCTCTTTGAGAGTCTAGCCAAAAGAATCCTTTAACTCCACTGAATTTATCACTCCCCCTCAAACTGATGAATGGATATCAATCATTCCCAGTTTGCACACCAATTCTTCAAATCGCTTAGTGGGCAGACCTTTTGTCAAAAGATCAGTTAGCTGCTTTTCTGATGGTACAAAGGGAATGCAAAAGAAACACACCAAAAAAACTCTTAAAGAAAGAGGAGTATGGAGACCAACCTCTGGAAAATAGAAAGATAAACATTGAACAGGGCTTTGATGATTTAAGAGTTTAGAAGGGACACAATTGATCAAGTGGGCAGCAGTTAAAACTGCTTCACCCCAAAAACTTTTAGGAACATAATGGTGAAGCAGAAGGGCCCTAGTGACATTGAGTAAACGCCTCATTTTCCTCTTTGCTACTCCATTCTGTTGTGGAGTATCTATACATGATGACTCAGGGACTGTCAAAGAGCCCTACCTTGTACTACTTATTTTCATTTTAATGTCAAAAATCACAGATGCATCTTGCACCTTAGAGCAAGTGTGCTTTGTAATGTCCCAAATCTCCTTAGTAGTAGATAAGAACATACAATTTTTACTCGCCTCGGGTTGCATTGAACTCCAAAGCCAAGACATTATCATAGAGTCCTCGACTTCCCATGCAGAAAAACCTTGATCTTGAACATTTGGAACCAACTTAGTTAAATGAGCTATCTTCCCTCGTCCCTTCAAAAATGGCCACACAAGTTGAGCCCATTGTAGATAGTTCTTCCCATCAAGTCGATAGGAATGATGTATCCCTGGTAGGTCACTGGTTGGAGTACTCCCCATAGGCGGATCAAATGGGACACCATCTCATTGGAGTAGTAGCTTCTGAAATTTCTGACATGGTAGAAAAGAGGAAAAAATGGCTGATAGACTAGGGTTAGATTCGAACACTGCTGTGGCAATGAAGGCATATAGCAATAAAAAGAATGAACGAAAGGGACAGACTGTCTATGGCTTTGAAACCATGAAGAAAATGGAACCACTGATTTCATTCACTTAATTCGCATAAAGCTTTCCAAGTCCTCTTATAGAGATAAGGATTATACAATATAGGAAAGAGAAAAACAAAGGAAAGAATTGACCATACACAAATAGGAAATTTCCTAAACCAGAATAGGAAAGTTCCCTAATCCTGAATTTAGAAATCTCCAAAAAGATGATCGGCCAAATTAGGATACTTTGACTAATCACTCTCTTTGAGAATCTAGCCAAAATAATCCTTTTAACTCCATGGAATTTATCATGCAGAAGCAGACATAAAGAACAGCAGAGAAGAGGGAAGAAAGATGAGGGAGAGAGAGCTCTACCTCTTCCAAATTATAGGTTGTGTTTGGATAGAATTATTTATCCTTGTCATTTGGGATTTGAAATTTTCAAATCCCTTGTTTGGATATATTATTGTTGGAGTCATTTGAATTTAGGTTCAAATTCACTTTCGATTTGGGTCCAGGAAATATAAGGATTTGAAATGATATAATCTGAAATCCCTCTATCAAAATGCAAAAAAAAATAAGAATCATTAATTTTCAAAATTCATAATTTTGGAATACATCAATAAGTTATATGATGCTGGACAGAAAAGGATAGCTGAAAATAGAAGAAGAGGGGGAAGATCAGGGAGAGAAGAAGAAGAATAACCTGGGATGGGGGAAGCAAAGGAGACAGAGACTTAAGAAGGAGATTAGAGGTGAGAGAACAACAACGTATCAATAATAACTTTTTATAGGCTAAGGTCCTATCAGAAAAGGAATTCAAATCCAAACTACAAATTTAAACAAAATATACTAAAATCTCATTAATAAAAGATATCAGATCTAAATTATAAAATTCAGAACAAAATATAATTCTAACATGATAAACTAAAATTTAACAGTTCCAAATTTCTTATCATCATATCTATAGGCTTGATAGATCTTTTAAAAGTAATACCATCTAAGATAGTAACATAATACCAATTAAATTCTACCATGTGATACACCAAAAGTCCTAATAAAATTAAGATAAAATCACTCTCCTAATGGCATAAAACGAACGACTTCATTAGCTATCTTGTGGGTACCAACCATCTTTAGTGTATCATAGTCAGGTTATGTTCACTGTTTTTCTCTTAACAGATGATGGTATATGTAATTCCATAGTTTCACGTATCAGTGGCAGCAATTGATACCAACTTAATTCCGGATGCACTGATGGCGTTCAAGAATGCCGCTGCTGTTTGACAACAAATATATGTCTGCAAGTATGCTGCAACAAGCAACCTGAATATAAACCCAAGTTTTTTTAGCCCATTATAGTATTTGGTGTCCTTGTTCTAGGACTTGGGATAATTTTCTTCAGTTGGAGGTGAGTTGCGTTTGGGCCAGGACAGAGGCCTCAGCAGCCCGGGTTAACCATGACCAAAGGACAAAAAATAGTTATATATAAGTAGGTATATCCTATAACATACTATTTTTATATCAGTGGATAAATACAGGATTTTTCTTTTTCTTTTCAGACAAAGATTTTGATATTAGAGACTGCATCTGAAGCCTAAACAAAATGATAGAAGTTTTGAAACTATGATTACCTATCCAGCCCACCCCTATTCTCACTATAGAATCAGCCACTGGATTGGCTCCCATCTCCATACACACAGAAAGCTCAGTGCAACTTCAGAGGGCACATGGTATCGTATAGGATCACTATCCCTTGTGAGTTTGACCCAGTATGCCTCAGGCTTGATGTATCCTTGGAATCATTAGCTAAGCTCCAAGTTTCAGATCACACCATCACATTGTTATCGGGCATAACCCAAACCTTGCACATCTATTTTGTTAAGTCTAGATATGTGATAATTACAACAGGCCAACACGCTTATTTCTCTTTCTCCTAGCACGCTGTAGCATTCTTAAGTTTTGTGCAAGAAAAGCTATACTAAGGAGACTAATCATAAATTTCCAAAAGGGATAAAAATCAGAACTGGATGGATCATACCCAACTGTATCCTAATTAAGCAGATTTCTTGACACCATATATTTGTAGATCCATGATGACTGCTCAAACAGTTGATGTTTCCTTATTCTAGTTAGATAATGCTTAGGAGTCATACATTGGACAGTAAGCAAGGTGGATTTATTATTGGGCCATGTGGCACTTGCCTTTGTGAAAGTCCTATTGCACCTAGCAAGTCCAGGTACACCTCATGCTGGGGTTCTTCAGATGGTTAGCAAATTGACCTAATTGAGTAATGAAGTACAAAAAACATTAATTTGTATGCTCTTTTAAGAAAATGAATTTTTTAGATTTGACTTTTGCTTCTGAAGTGGTGGCAACCATTACAAGTGACTGTAACTCACAATTCTGCAGACTCCACATCCCACTGTATTGAAACAAAAAAGAAAACATAAAAACTTCACCACACAAACTGTTCAAACTCTCCCAACTGTCTGCCTTGAGAGAGAGAGAGATAGAGAGAGAGAGTGCCAACTACCTCAGAGGAGATTGATGATATGGTTTTCTGATCTGCATTTCTCACAATTGGAGTCATCAAGCCCTGTCATTCCAATTAATTATGACAAGATCAGGTGATGTCAGAAGCCTTTATAAAGATCAAGAATCAAGATATAGTACCTTCTCAGTGGCAACTGCAATTGATATGTCAACAGAATCCAATAGAACAATTTCACCTTTCTCGTCATCCCAGTAACCTGTATTGATATCACAAATTTTCAGTATCTGAATTTTTACAAATAAAGGGAAGTATCAAAGCAACACCAGACAAAAGGTAAAGTAGTAAATATTAGCTAAGATGCATGGAGATTTCTGAAATGTATGACAAATTTGAACAAAATAACTTGAGTTTAGAAGAAAAGTAACCGAAACATAACGTAAGACTTCCAAATCGTACTTCATGTTTTTTCAAAGGTCTAGAATACAAAGCATCCTAATTATGTGTAGATAAAGATAAACAACATTACACAGAGATATTATAAGTTTTTGTTCCCATCTTTTCAACTATGAAGAACACAGAAAATAATTTATTACTTTTTTATATGAAACAGCAATGTATATATATATGTAATATGATAAAATGAAGAAATACACATCATTTCAACTACATAAGAAACTACATATATATTTTTGCTAATGTGTCCTTACTGTTTTATATCCTCATCTTTTAAAAATTACCATTGGTCAATCTGCTTTGTGGATTACCCATTCCTAAGATATAATTATGCGAACATAAATATTCATGCTAACAAGAACAGTAATCAAATAACAGCAAAATACCATCATGCTTTAAGCATAACAGAAGTACACAAGGGAAAAAAAAAAACTCCATAGCGCCTTAAAGTTATATTACGAAATGGCAAGGCATCACTTAGTCACATTAAATACCATGCTCTTTTGAAACCCATCATGCTTTAAGCATAACAATGGCATAACATGTTACAAGCCCAAGATCGAACATGAACTAGAATAGGAACTCATGCTGCTAATCTTAATTCTCATCAGAAAGACAATTTCACTCACAGTTTGGATCTATTTTACACGCACAACACACATACATGTCTGAACAGAATCACGCTGGATGGAATCACCACAATTGAATCACAGAGCAACAATCTTAGAAAGGAGAAAGTGCTAGTCGTGAAAAATCAGTAATTAATGGATAGAAATTTCCATGGACCATCATCTTCACATCTCAAGTTTCAGTGAGAAGGTTAAGAAACAGTTGATTATGTCAAAGAATTTACAACAAATAACATCCACTGTTGTGCAAAACTGAGTGTGTAATCTTTCAGTAATGTATGTATACAGTATCAAATTCTGTACACACACTCTCTCTTTCTTCCAAGCGCATATATGTAAATCACCGATTTTGTGAAATCCAACCGTTCAATCTTAGATCCGACCACATTTTCACCGTGAGAGCAACCCCGATCTACAAGAAAGTAAGACTTTTAGTTTCATCAGTCCTATTTTCAGCATAGATTCGTGATATATATATATATGTATATACGCTCAGTTGGGTTTGGCTAAAAGTTTAAGCTTAGATCTATGAAAATTTGGCCATTGGATCTTCCTAGTTTTTGGATATGTTGGTCGATGGGAGTAAGGGTGTTAGGTGGTTGCCACTGATCGCTGTGGCTGGTGCCGACTGATAGTGTTTTTTTCGTTTTGATCGAAAATTAAAAACCAGATCTATGACAATCTAGCCGTTAGATTTGGCTCATTTTTTGGATATATTGTGAGAAAACAATTATGAGAGAAAAGCTTAAGAGATTAGTCTCTTAGTGTGTTATTTATAATAGGCACAACGGACCTAATAATCTACGGGCTTAGCTTATGGACTTAGCCTAATTACACATAATTATAACAAATAAATAAATAAATAAAAACACTAACAATAATATGCAATATATCTAATTATACTAATAATTCTAATACTCCCCCTCAAGCAGGAACATAGATATCATATACACCAAGCTTGTTACAGATATATTCTATCTAATGACTGTTTAGAGACTTAGTGAAGACATCGGCAAGTTGATCACTGAAGTTAACAAACTCTGTAACAATAACACCTTCAACAAACTTTTCTCTAATAAAGCGACAGTCGATTTCAATATACTTAGTCCGCTTATGGAACACTGAATTGGAAGCAATGTGCAAGGCAGCCTGATTATCACAAACAAGCTTCATAAGGGGATACTTCACAAAACTTGAGTTCCTCCAGGAGTTGCTTAAGCCAGATGAGCTCACAAGTTGCATTAGCCATAGCCTGATACTCTGCCTTTGCATTGGATCTAGCTATTACATTATGTTTCTTAGTTTTCTAAAAAATCAGATTTCCTCCCACAAGAACACAATATCCAGAGGTCGACCGACGATTAGAAGGAGAGCCGGCCCAATCTACATCTGCATAACAATAAATATCTGTGTGCCCCTTATCCTCATAGAGTAGCCCTTTACCTGGTGCTTGTTTAATATATCTCAGAATCCGGATAAAAGCATCCCAGTGAGAATCACATGGAGAATTGAGAAACTGACTCACCACACTCACAACAAAAACAATGTCGGGACGAGTGATTGTGAGACAGTTCAGTTTGTCTACCAACCTTCTATACCTTCCAGGATTTGACTAAGACTCCCCTGTCCCGACAAGAGTTTGACATTTGGGTCCATTGGGGTATCAATCGGTTTGCAGTTCACTACCAGTTTCTTCTAAGATGTCAAGTGTATACTTCTCTGAGAGATTGAGATCCCATCTCTTGATTGAACAACTTCAATACCCAAGAAATACTAGAGTTTGTCTAAGTCTTTAGTCTGAAAGTGTTGATGGAGATGTTCCTTCAGATTTTGTATACCTACCTGATCGTTCCCTATGATAACAATGTCACCTACATAAACAACGAGGTAGATACATAAAGAAGAAGAATATTGATAGAAAATTGAAGGATCAGCTTCACTTCGAGTGAGACCAAAGGCTTGAACCACAGTGCTGAACCTGCCGAACCACGCTCGTGGAGATTGTTTCAGGCTATAGAGAGACTTCTTGAGTTTGCAGACTACATTGGACTCCCCTTGAGCAACAAAACCAGGTGGTTGCTCCATATAAACATCATCTTGCAAATCATCGTGAAGAAAGGCATTCTTAATGTCCAATTGATAGAGTGGCCAATGACGCGTGGCAGCCATAGACAGAAATAGGCGAAATAGAGGCCATTTTAGCAACTGGAGAGAAGGCATCACTGTGATCCAACCCATAGATCTGTGTAAAGCCTTTGGCAACCAAGCGAGCTTTAAGACGTTCCATCTGTCCATCGGGGCTTACTTTAGGGGTGAACACCCACCGATAACTAATGGGAGTCTTTCTGGTGGCACAGGCACCAAATCCCAAGTGCCAGTAGAATGCAAAGCACCCATCTCATCTAACATAGCCTGGCGCCAACAAGGATGGGACATGGCTTCACCTGTGGTTTTAAGAATAGAAACAAAAGAAAGGCTCGAAACAAAAGCACTATAAGTAGGTGACAAACGGTCATAACACAAAAAATTATAATGAGGATGTGAATTGCGAGTAGACCGTGTACCTTTGCGGAGTGTAATAGGAAGGCTATCGGGCTGAGGATCCATGGTAGGAGTGACCACTGACGGAGAGAGTGAGTCAGGAGAGTCGCAGCCAAGAGGAATGCCGGTGCCAGGAGCAGGATGAGGACGATAGTAATAAGTAAGAAGTGGAGGAGTCGGGGAGTGTGGACAGGAAAATGGAAGTGAAGGGGTCCACTGAGGAGATAGACGGATCTGATAAGGGCAACGAAAGAGAAGGAATATGCCATACCTGGTCAAGACGCTATGAATCAGGCTAAACAACCGAGAAGAAAGACTGTTGTTCAAAGAATGTGACATCATCAAATAAGATAGTGGTTCAACTCAAGAGAGTAACACTTATAGCCTTTCTGCAACCGGGAGTAACCAAGGAAAATACACTTAAGGGATTTGGCAGTAAGTTTATCCTATCTCAGTGAAAAGGAATGCACAAAACAGATACATCCAAATACACGAAGGGGAACAGAATAAAGGGGCTGGGAGGGGAACAAAAGAGAGTGAGGAATGTTGTCCTTTAACACTGAAGATGGCGTGTGATTGATTAGATAACAAGTAGAAAGAACAGCATCTCCCCAGAATTTGGTGGGAAGATTGGCATGTAAAAGTAGTGTTTGTGCAATTTCAATAAGATAATGATTTTTACACTTGGCAACACCATTTTGTTGAGGTGTATAAGGACAAGAAGATTGATGCAAAATGCCACGAGTAGTCATAAAAGTAGTAAAATGAGAAGAAAAGTATTTAGGGGCATTATCACTACGTAAAACACGTATAGAAACTCTAAACTGTGTTTTTATTTCAGCAGTGAATGTCTGAAAGACAGAAAACAACTCAGACTGACTCTTCATGAGAAACAACCAAGTACAGTGAGAAAACTCATCAATGAAAGTAACAAAATATGAGAAACCAAGAGTAGAAGTGACACGACTGGCCCCTCATACATTAGAGTGCACAAGAGAAAAGGGAACCTTAGCCCTATTATTGACACGATTGGAAAAAGAACTATGTGCATGTTTACCACGCTGACATGACTCACAATAAAAAATAGACAACGATGACAAACTAGGAACTAATTTCTTCAATTTGGAGAGGCTGGGATGACCAAGACGAGAGTGGAGAAGATCTGGGGAAGTAGCACTGGTGCAAGCCATCGGCACAGTAAGATGATAGTGACCCTATGACTTACGCCCGACGCCAATCGTTTGCCCCGTACCCTGGTCCTGTACATAAACAGAGGTAGGAGTGAAAGTGACTGAGCAATTAAGGGTTTTAGTAAGCTGGCTAACTGAAATCAAATTGAAAGGACTCTCAGGGACATATAAAATCGAATTTAAAGATAAAGATGAAGTGGATGTGGTTTGCCCTATCCCTTTAACTGCAGTTTTGGTGCCATCAGCCAGGGTAACTGTAGGCAAGGTATCAGAATAAGTAAGTGAAGAGAAAAGAAGTTCATTACCACACATATAATCACTGGTGCCAGAATCTATAATCCAAGGACCAAGAGATGGGCTTTTAGCAACGGGATTACTAGGATGAGACTGCTGGGTGGATTGAAACTTCAAAAAAACATCATACTCAGTTGCAGACATAGGTATCAACTGTGAACCCAGTGCAGATTGGGCAAAACTAGGATCACTCTGGAATGCATGAGCTGTACTGGGAGCTGATGTAGGCGGAGCAGCGAGCCGACCATGTTTCTTCCAACACCTGTCCTCAAGACGACCCAGTTTCTTATAAAAAGTACACTGTGGACGTGTCCGATTATTATTACGGCCTCTATTTCCTCCTGAGTGAGAAGCCTGAGACACAAGGGCTGAAGATTCAGCTGGAGAAACAACATGAGAAGAAGAGAACATACCATGTGCATCGGTCATGTTCAACATCCTTTTAAAAGAGTCATTCACGGTAGGATTAGTAGAGTTGGTCAAGATTTGATGCCTGATGGCGTCAAATTCTGGGTTTAAACAGGAAAGAGCAATAACCATAAAAAACTTATTTCTTTGAGCAACCTGTTCAGTCTTGGTCATAGTAATGGGAAGAAGAGCATCAAATTCTTGCATGAGAGCCCGAATCTGTCCCAAATAAGATTCCATGGACGACTCTTGCTTAAGATTCTTAATATTAAAGACTACAATGTACAAATGCTGGATGTCATTTGTATAACATTCTTCAGCTTCCTTCCACACGTCAATACAAGTTTCAAATGGTCGAAAGAGCTGCATGATGGATGGATCAATGGACTGCCATAGGAGACTGCATAATTGGGCATCAACTTGTTCCCATCTAGCCTGATTGGCTTCCGGCACACTTTCAGACTTTGTGGTAAGATGATAGACTTGGCCTTGCCCTTTGAACCACATTTTGACAGATGCTGCCCATGAGAGATAATTGGCATATCCTATCAACTTGACAGTGGTGATATTCGCTGTTCCAAGATTGGAGACAGTAAAGGACTGAGAAGCAGCAAAGGCAACAGGTGCAGTTGCGGAAGTAGCACCAACAGAAATTGTGTCACTGAGGTTAGACATAGCAAGGATTTGACACCGGAAATAGGCCTAGGGGAGGGAGGCTAGCTGATCTGGAAAAGCTAGGAGAAAATGACCGGCGGACGTGCCTTCATGCACTAGCGCTTGGGGGCGGATGACTGTGCATGGCGGGGGCGCGTGGGAGCTTCGACAATTGCGATTTTCCGGTAGCAACTTGACCTGAAGGCGACGAACCCTCGGGTGGGGTCGGTTCTAGCAAACGATGGCCAGGCAGTGATGTTCCTGGCGTGAACAGTGACGGTGAAGAAAGAAAACTGGGTTTTTAGGCCGCTAGAAAAAGATACACAACGGTGGCTAGGGTTTTTCTCACTGGTGACTTTGATGCCATGTGAGAAAACAATTATGAGAGAAAAACCTAAGAGATTAGTCTCTTAGTGTGTTATTTATAATAAGCACAACGAACCCAATAACCTACGGGCTTAACTTATGGACTTAGTCTAATTATACATAGTTATAACAAATAAATAAATAAATAAAAACACTAACAATAATATGCAATATATCTAATTATACTAATAATTCTAATATATATTATCCTCCTTGGCTTGGTGTTTCAAACGGTAGGATTTGATCGTGGAAATTGCCGACTCGCAGTGGTCGTCGGCAGCTGCCAGTGGCGGCGGATGTGGCTGGTATTGGTTGTTTTTCTTGGATATAAAATATTAATCATTGATTGTTTATGCAATTCTTGTTTAGTTTGTAGGAAGACATGCAGAGATATTTTAAAAGAAAGTCTCTATTTTCAATTGAAGAAAATGGTGGGGTAAAGAAAATAAGTGTTGAGGTAACTGATATTGAAGAGAATGATGATGCAAAGAAAGCAAGTATTGAAGAAAATTGTAAAGCAAAGAAAACAAGTATGGAGGAAATTCATATTGAAGAAAATGAACAAGTTAACAAAGCAACGATTGAGCAAATTGATGTTGCACAACTTCCTACGAATCTCGGGCTAAAAAAAATTAATTCGTCTTGCTGAGTATTATCTTGAAGATTTTTCAAGAGTAGAGCTCATAGCACTTAATGATCAGCTTCAAACTTATATTTTTGATATGCATTCCAACAAAGAGTTTGAAAAATTACGGAGACTCAGTGAACTTGCATAGAAGTTGGTTGTGAGGAAAAAAAAAATATAATGTACCCATTAGTTTACAAGTTTGTGACTTTGGCATTAACTCTTCCAGTTGCTACTGCTACAGTTGAAAGAATATTTTCTACAATGAACATTGTGAATAATCGATTGCGTAATAAGATTAGAAACCAATGAATGAATGATAGTTTAGTTGTTTATATTGAAAATGATGTATTTAATAAAATTGATAATGAAGTCATTATGCGGTGTTATTAAAATATGAAAAGCTGTAAGGAATAATTGTAAAAAGTTTTTGCATTTTAATATTATTATTATTGTCTTATTTTTGAAATTATATTTTTTGTATTTAAGTTTGCCCCCACTGAATCAAAATCTTAACTCCGCCCCTGTATCCAACAAGTCCTATCCCACATTTCTACTCAATGATACATGTTCTTAATGACTTGTACATGAGTAATTTGAAGTCCTCTCTTTGCTAAATTCTTACACAAATCTTCTCTAGGGAATCTATCATAAGTTTTTCCCCCTAAATTTATAAATACCCATTATAAATCCTCCTATTTATCTAAAGTCTAGATCTTTTCATTATACACTGCAGTAAGTAGCTAACTTTCATTGTTGACCCAATAGAAAATAAAATTGGTTTTTAGAGATCTAAGTTTTTCTTCTTACCTCCTCCTCAATTGCCTTCTCTCAAAGTTCCATAATATGACTAGCTTGATCCTTCTATAATTTTCATGACTTCAAACATCTCTTTTATTTTTGTAAATAGTTACTAAAGTGTTTTTCCCCACCCAAAAGACCTCTTCGATTTAAGTATTACGTTAAATAATTTTGTTAACCATAAAATACCCTATTTTTCCATCCTTTTTCATTCTTCTACAATTATATTGTCTGGTTGAGTGCTTTATCATTTTCAGTCTTTTTCATAGCTTGTTTTACTTCATTTGGACAAGTAAAACGTGTAAATTTTATCTACTTAAGATGCCAAAACATCTCACCATTTGCTTCTGGGACATTTTTCAGAGCAACTGCAACAGCTTTAATGACAATATCATTAACTGAAACTTTGACATCGTGCTTCTCTGTAAATTGAACAAGTACGAAAGAGTGAATCCGCAAAATTACAAATAACTCAAAAGTTGCAGTTGGAAATTCAAACACATACCTTTGAGCTGCTTCCTGAAAGATAAAAGTGGATCCAATATAACATCTGATATAAAAAGATAAAAGTACTGCAGATCACAAACTGATTGGCAATAAAAAACTAAATACTTCTCAAAAAGAAAAGGTAAAACGCAACCAACTTTAAGTACTTTATGGAGGATTAAAACCTGAGGACAAATATAAATGAGGTGTATTTTGCTTGGATTCCAACAACCGCTTAGCTATCACCTGCAAAACAACATATAAAAATGGGTCATGCATGTAATTACAGGGCATCCATCACTTGCTGCAACTCTAAATTCTTTAACTACTTCATAGGCATTGCTAAATCCATCTGATTTGATATGGTACATGAATAATAACAAGTCAGAAGAATATTTGAAGGAAAAGCACAAGTGCAAAGGAGAATATTCTACCCTTAGCATCATTGAATGGTTTTTAAAAGATAATATACCAATTTAAATTTTATTGTTGTTGCGCATTTAACATTCAGGGTAACAGTGTCAGCTCAATGGGATGGTTAACATTGATTAAGGATGCTAAATGCAGCATAAGAGCAATGTAGAACACAAAAGCTATTATCCTCTCACAAAGGAAGAACTAAAATGTAAAGAAGGAAAAACAATTTTGATAAGCATTTTAGAAGCTAATTGACCAGGAAATCTACCAAAGAAAGGAAATGGGTAAAAAGTTGTCACTGAAGCGATAAGAATGAATATGAATTCACTATTCAAACTTTTATCCTATAGAAGAGAGATTCAGTTGCTCAATGGGCTTCTCCCTTTGTCTTTGCTCTGTTTTTTCATTTTCCACCCTAACAAATTTCATCTTTTAAGCCTAATATTAACATTATAATGTTCTTATTCCTGCTTGGCATAAAAAAAAAATTAATCCTAATAGTAAATTGCAAAAAAAGAGCAACAATCATTTTCAATTGATATACTTAAAGATGTGGAATTCTATCTAAAAGTTTAATCGGTTGTTTAGATATTGTCAACGATTGAGAAGCTGATTTTGTCCTCACTCTCGGGCAAAATCAGATCATTTTGATTGATTTCTTGATTACCGTTTCTTTCTAAATAGAATGTGTATTTTCTAGAAGCTGTAACTTTCTAAATCTTGTTGTATCCTAAATTGTACAGGTTTCCAAATCTGAGTTTGGAAACTTTCCTAGTTTGTTTTTTAGAAACTTCCTAATTTGATAGGAAGTCTTGTATATAATCTCATCTATCCCTTCAAAGGGAAATAAGATTGAAAGTAATTTTCCACGTCTTTCTTGACATGGTATTAGAGCCATAGAATCTTAGTAACTGCTCTTGGGGACTATTGTGGCCTTCATTAATCTTCTTTAATGTCCAATACCCATAACCCTATGCCGGATTCAATATAGCAGTTGGGGTTTCCGACAGTACCAGCAGTTGTGACGACAAGAGTTGTCGTCGATACAACGGTTGGGGTTTCTAACGAGCTCCCGATAGCTGTTCAACAAGAGTTGTCGGTGGTGGATTTACAACCGCAAGCCCTTTGTGATATCCCGCTTCAAGTCCATGTGATGGACAACCTCTTTTGGAGGAACAATCCCAGTTCTCATTCACCTTCGTTGAGATGGTCCTAGCACGAGTCTAGCAGAGGGTTCAAGGGCAGCCTATGGGTGGACTAACTTGGTCAGCCAAGGACAAGTACCGGAGCGGACAGCTCAACTGGAAGCAAGTTGGTGAGTCGGTATGCGATGGGATTGTGACAGCTCAACCTGGGAGACTGAAGAGTTCAAGTCAGACACGCAACGAAAGCAATCGGCATGCTCTTTGAGTCTGAGGTATCATTTACCGTTTATCGCATTTTCAAATTGTATGGTTATGTTTGACATGCATATGGCTGCTATATTGTGTCATGCAAGAAATGGTTCGCTTTCATTGTTTGTTTATTTGGTTTTTGAAATTTTTTAAAAACTAGTTTGTCTTCTTGCATCTTCCGCTAAACGTTAGCGCATGCAACCAGTTGGTTGCCTTTCAATATGATCCCATGGCCACGTAGATATTCTCGAAAGGCAGCATCCTTATATTTGAGGCCATTATCACTTTTGAGGATCTGAATTTTTTCATCAAATTGGGTAGTCACCATCTTGTGAAAGGTCCAAAAACAACTATCAGCCTCACTTTTATGTGTCATGAGATAGACCCAAGTAGTTCAATTAAAAAACAGTCTATAAAAGTTATAAACCACCTGTATCCAATAAGAGTTTTAACCCTACAAGGTCCCCAAACATCTGAGTGTATAATCACAAAAGGTTTAGGACTCTTTTTATTAATAGCAGGGTAAGTACTCCTTGTGTGTCACAAGCTTCACAATATACATCTAGATTACGGCGATGTTTAGACAAACTAGGAATAATCCTTCCTATCACAGAAAAAGAGGGATGACCTAATCTTTGATGCCACTGCACTAACTCCTACTCAGCTGAGGCTAGTTGGTTAACTCTTAGGGCTTGTTCTTCAAGCTGAGAGAATGACTTATCCAGCAGGTACAAACCATCAACCAATCTACTAGAGCCAACTCATTTTCCTGTGCTCACTTCTTGAAAAACACAATGGGTAGAGAAAAAGGTAATTTTACCCTTTAGATCCTTTGTGATAGAACTCATGGATAACAAGTTGTTTGCAAAATTAGGAACATGAAGAGCATATGACAATTTATGGTTTCTATTGCAGGTAATAGCCCTTTTTTCCAGAAATAGAAGAAAGGGTACCATCCGCAATTCTAACCTTATCTCTACCGGAGCATGGAGTATATGTCAGGTAGGATTTAGATAATCCAGTCATATGGCCTGAAGCCACAGAGTCTATGATCCAAGTTGGTTTTTCTATAGAATTTGAAGAGTAGAAAGCAGTAACAGTACCTTGACCAGGAGCAGTACCAGCTTGGGCATAATGTGATGAAGGAGTGGAGGAGAGAATGGGATATTTGATTCCATCTCCATCTGTGTCATCAGCTACTGTAGGAAAACTAATTCTTCCCTTGAAAGACCAGTTTTTCCTGTTTCTGCATGTGGCTCTTCTTCTATCTAAGCAGTTTCTGATGGTGGCAATTCCGCCAAGATCTCTTTGTTAGTTGGGGGAGGAGGGCTTGAAGACGTCCCTCCTGCCTTTTTTCACTTCCCCCTAGTAGGTTTGCCTTGTAAAGACCAACAAGTTTCCTTTGTATGTCTAGATTTCCACAATAATCACACCTCAGCAGATCTTTACTGATATTCCCTTGGCTAGTAGAAAATATGTCAGGTGAGGGTTTTACCATCATAGCAGATTTGCTTGTTGTAGCAGGCTGGAGCATAACACTCTTCCTGCTCTCTTCGCAGTGAACATGAGAGTAAGTCTCTTTTAAAATGCGAAAAGGCTCTCCACCTAAGATCTAAACCCTGACTTGGTCAAATTCTACACTCAACCTTGCTAGAAAATCAAATACTCTTTCTTTGTCTATCATTTTTTGAACTTTTGAGGCATCTTTAGGGCATTCAGCCTGAAAATCTTGATAATAATCTAACTCTTGCCATAAATTATTTAATTCAGCATGGTACTGAGAAACTGACCACTCACCCTGTTTAGTTTCATGTACCTTTTTTCAGATCTCATATATTTGTTCATCATTTCCGATTTGAGAGTAGGTTTGGGATGTAGCATTCTAGGTCTTCCATGTTGTATTGAGCAATAGATACCCCTTGGCAATGTTTGGTTGCATTGAGTTAATTAGCCAAGACATCACCAAGGAGTTCTCTATCTCCCATTGTCGAGTATGTATGTCTCCTGTGGTAGGCTTTTGACACTTCATACCAGTGATGTAGTCCTCCAATCCTTGGGCTTTGATGAAAAGTTTGCAATGGCATGGCCAGACAAGGTAATTATTCCCATCTAGTTTTATTGTGCTAATCAACAAGGATGGATTTTTAGAGGGTATTGCAGTCTTATAGTTTTACCATGCTAATCAACAAGGATGGATTTTCAGAGGGTACTGCAGTCTTAGGCCCTTCACTAGGCACTGCAATCCCGGTAACACTGGATGATCTAACCTCCTCTCGGGACATTCTTGCTGAAAAAAGCGTCTTTTCTATACCTAGCCTAATTGTGGCTCTGATACTATGTTAAAAACAGCAGGCAATTAGGCTTTTGAAATGGTAGACAAAGACACCTACCTCTTCAGCTTTCCCTTTATTTATAACTCTAGAATTTACAGTTTAGAAATCTAGAAAAGGAAAGAATATAACATTCTCCTAATCACAGCTTATATACAATAACTGCCACTTAGATTGATAGCTATTCTCCTTTTTGTCTTCCCTGATTTATGCCATAGAATCTGCCATTTACAGCCTTGCACCACCAAGTCAACCTTTCTATAATAGCCACATACTCACAGCTGTACCAGTTGTTTACCCAAGAACCCAACATAAACTTCATCAATTGCTATCAGTTTTACATAGAGAAAGGAATGTATTTACAAGGAAAGAAAGAGACAAAGAAAATAGAATAAAATTATAACAATGTAAAGAACAGGTGTTCTTAGAGAATGTAAACAAATGTCCATTAAAATGCTTCTTGTAGTTATATAGCCAAAAAAATGCTCCTTGTTTTTTACCATCAACTTCCAACATTTCCAAAACACTTTCCACTGTTCACCTCAGGTTGGCAAGTCCCTGTGCATAATGAAGTTGATTAACCCCACTAGGGCATCCTAGTGCACGAGGCTCCTTGCTTTGCAAGAGTCAAAGTAGCACTTCTAAATAGTTATTTTCACAATTGAACCTGAGACCTTCCAATCATAAGGAGCAACCTTATTGTTTTTCTTTTTTGCTAAATGGAGCAACCTTATCGTTGCTACCAATGAAGTTGACCCACCTACTAAAAAAAACCCTAGAAAGGAATTGAATAGTCCAATTTTGACATCCCCACGCTTTGTTTAGGGATATAAAGAAGAAAAGTCAAGGAAGGTGGTGACAATCGACTCTGGCATTGATTGTCTATGTGTAGAAGTGACAACGACCATCAGTCAACTATGAGGATTGATTGTGTGAAGGATCAATTGACCGAAGACAATAGTCGACGTGGCAGTTAACTATTGGCTTAACTGTTGATTGTCAAGTTGATTGTTGAAGCCAGTGAATTAATCTAGGGAAGCAGCTGAAAAAATTAGCCACTCTTTCCATTCACTAGCCCAAGTGCAAGTGAGAAGCTCTTGAGGGAGCAGAGGGTTAGTGGGAAAAAGTGATGAGACAATCAAGAAAGAGTGAGGCAAGGTTGGAGAAGTAAAGAGGGCTTGTTGAAAAGCCAAGGGTGGGCATAAAGAAGCTAAGATTTAGCTTGAAATAAGTGCACGGTTGTGGTGTTTATATATTGGTATTTGCATGAACTACTTTATAGCAGCTTGTTACGCATTATAACATTATGTGTATGGGTATTCCAAGCATGCTGCATAATAGGGTTGAGTCAAGCATGCTTTGGTGTGTGTGGGACTCCTCATGCTACAAGAATGTGTCAAATGCCAAGGGGGAGCTTCTGGCCCCTAGTGCAATAGTAAAGCCCCCTAGTGTTGTGTGATGTGATAATGCCAATGGTGAGTGAGGGCTTGAACCTTCAGGTACACCCAATGGAAAATTATTTTCAGAACCTAGAGGTGGCTCATGTAGTTGTTTATGATGCACATTGTACATGTATGTATTCCACACAATGATTAACAAAGATGTACTCTCATGCATATACATTTTACATAGTCCATACCTTGCAAAAGGCTGGAAATGATGACCAGCCAGGGGCTAGGTGACAAAAAGGAAAGCAAGTATGATAAGTTGTATGACACAGCAACATGTTAGTGTTACCATTGATGTATAAGGTAGAAGGAATGTGTATGATGATGTTACATTTATATTTTATTCAAAACCAACATGTCATAATGTATAATTGTTAGCCTATGAATTGATTTGGATTTAGTGGAATATAGACTTGTTATCGACAAATTAAGGGAGGACAATTGACTTGTGGACAAGACAATCAACTGTTGCATATTGTGGGAAGGAAAAACCACCAAAGGCCAGTTGTAGGAAGGAACAGTTGATATTAAGGTCAACTGGCTCTTGAAGGATTGATTGTGAAGAGGAACAATCAACCGTGGCCCACAAAATTGCCGAGAGATAAGAAGATATCAGAATCAAGAGTCTGCATGAATTCCAACCACCCACTTTTATTGAGTTACAGTTAAGAGTTTAACTTGTAGCCATTTAAATTAATAATAAAACCACTAAAACTCATTTAAAAATGCATTACTTTTAGCTTCCACCAATTATGATGGATATATGTTTGTAGACTGGAGCCCAACCCCATTTATTACAGGCACGCTTCAGAAAGTTCACAGATTTAAGTCCAAATTGTCAGGTATACTATTTATCAACTTGCTTGTGAATAGGCTCTTTTAGAATAGATATTAGAACTTATTCACACCTTCTGAATATTAGAATGTGTTCTTATTTTTATATGCACTTATAATCAGAAAAATGAAGACATAGTTTACATCTTGGTGTAGTACATTTCAACATATGTTTATTGACATATTTCTAGCATATATCGTTGACATACTTCTAGCACATTGTGTTCCCAAATTTTTGAAAACTATATGTCATCGTGTCCACATGGTATTATGTCATTCTCCTTTGTCCAGATCTATACTGCTTACACTGTAACCTAAACCTATGTTGACAAAACAAACATGCTATATGAATTGTCTCATAATACTTCATTATGGACATATCTATGACTTAAAGAGGCGGACTTATCTTTTCTAACATTGATTGAACTGAATTTTGATCTAACCCTTTACAGTCCATTTAACTTGACATCCCAAGCCTTAATCCCACTAGGTGGGGTCAGCTAAATAAATTCTGACTCTCCAATCAGCTCTCTCTGATGGTTATATCTTTTGTAAGGACATTATATCCAACATTTGTATAACAGTTTCTCATGAAATTCTCTTTGGTCTTTCTCTCCCTTTTTTGTGATAAGCTTCCTCCATCCCGTCCAATCATCCCATAGGTACATTTGTTGGCCTTCTCACTTGTTTAAACTATCTAAATCACATCTCATGCATCTTATCTGTTTTTGCATCTTAGTTATAATCGCAGTCCACTTAAACAGCAACAATGGAGTAAGCCTTAATCCCACCAGGTGGGATATGATACATAAATTCTAGCTCACCAATCAGTTCTATCTATGGCCATTATCTTCTATAAGGGCCTTATAACTCCCATCATGCCTAAGAGTCTTTCACCATGTTTTTCTTGCTTTTCTCTACCTTTTTTTAACTAAAGATTTGTTTCATTCCATCCACTCTCCTCACATGAACCTCTCTTAGTCTTCTTTTCACATCATCAAACCATTTTAATCGTGTATCACATATATTACCTTCAATAAAAATTAGTCCGTGTAGAAGAGAATGTTGACTTAAAGTAGCTGTTATCATTTCACTTTGTGTATTGTGTTGGTTAGTCGTTGGTTGTATTATTCTGTTATGCTTATAGCTGTAGCTGATTGTATCTCAAGTGCTGTTGTATTAGCTGTGTGAGGAGCGGTTAGAGTTAGTATATAATCTAGCTCTATTTCTGTTTTGTGTTAAGAGGTTGTAATCATTTTAATCGAGGTCTTAGAATTCTTTTCCTCCTCTGTTTTTTGTTCGACTTTTATCTTCTGTTTCAGTCCGACATTATTACAAATAACCTTATTTCTAACTTTATCTTTTTTATGTATATAGTTGCACATCTATCATAACATCCTCATCTCTATTACACTCATATTTTACACACATTGCTTTATCACCCCAACATTATGTGTTATATAACAAAATTGGTCTTATACCTCAACTAAACACAATCCACTTAAACAAAATCAATTAACCACAACCTCTGTTCCTCATTTCACCAGTGTAACTTATCAACAATTATCCACAGTACCTTATTTTTAGAAAACATAACTTCTAAAAGATGCCTTTATCTTTTATTGCATCCTCATTATATCACCACTCCATATCTCAGTACAGACATATTAGCTTATATTAATTAACTGGACAACATTATTTTATGTGAGCATATGGTTGGTCTAATAGTTTGCCTTAAAAGCAGTTCAACTTCAGTAAGCATTAATGAATCGAATAAACAATAGCAAAAGCTTAACAAGAAAATGAAAGGGGTTCTGTAACTTCTGTGTGCAACATCTTCAAACCTAATGAATAATTAACAGAATAAAGGTAAGATAAACTTGTAAATGGTAAAAACCGTGCAATATTATCCATTATTTCAATTGAAGATACCTTGCGAATTTGACTATTTGGCAAGTCCTCATAAGAATCTGGCTGTTTTACTTGAGATTTTGATTCAGGTGAAGTTGGAAGAGAAGTCCGAGAATGAACTTGAGGTGAGTGAGATATCTTCTCCTTTGAAGAAGTTTTTGGAGATCCTGTCCCTGATTTTAATGCAGCTAAAACATCTCCCTTTAACATAGTACCACGAGGACCTGATGCTATTACAGATGATGCATCCAATCCATGTTCTATTAATAGCATCTTTGCTGACGGACTAATCCTTTTAAAACTTGCTTTCCCCACTCTTTCTTCCGCTTGGGTATCATGATGGGTCGGCTTTTCCTCTTTGGCCTCCAAACCCTCAACAAAGGAAGCCTTAACAGTTTCAATATCATTTTGATCCTCAACCTACCAAAACAGACAGTATTAGTCTTCTCATCTAGCTTTAGTTCCTACACATTTATAAGATAGTATAGATAAAACCAGGGCAAGGAAGAAACTATCTAAGGTCCTCAGGTTAAGTAGTATACAAAAATGAGCCTTGTACTTCACAAGAAGAACAAAAGCAAGGTATAAACATGTTTAAGCATTATAAAAACTTACAGTCACTACAATGGGTCGTCCCACTGGGACATCTTTTGAATCTTCAGGGACCAATATCTTAGCAAGAAACCTGCAGCCAACAGTCCACCAAAAATATAATCAACTGAGTTCAATTGGCAGAGTTTTCAAATTGCAGCATCCATTACTTTTTTTTTTTTAAACTTCCACATCGAATTAACTGTCATAAAAAGCAGATGTTTTGCAGGAATGCTCATCAGGATCAGAGTTATCAGAAGGTCAAAGGAAACTAGACGGGATATAACATCATGTAGGAACCAGAAGCCATCTCTTATAAATTACTATATAGAATTGGTTATCGGTGATTTAGTACCATGCACGAGGAAGTGCTGGGACTTCCTTCTCCCATGTCAAACAAGCAGCAAAAACTTAGTGACAGAAAGGTATAACTGTCACCGTATGAGCATCTCTAAAAATTTCCCAAACACAACTTGTTATGGGGATCAATTAGCAATTACTCCAAGAATTTAACCATTCAAATGGTTATAATGAATAAAAATGATAAATGGGATCTGGACTACACTATTCTGTTCAATAACGTGATCTCTAATAAGTAAACTCCAACATGGAAAGAACGTTACCCCTCTTCAAGACTTTCAAATTCAAGAGTAGCTTTGTCGGTCTCTATCTCGCATAATACATCACCCACTTCTATCTGTCAGATAAAGTGAATGATAAAAAAAAGGGGAAGGCAGAAGCAATAGTTTAGCATTCACCCAATCAGAGGGATGAAGTAATGCAATTGCAGATTTGAAACATTATATAGAACATGACAAACCTTGTCACCTTCTTTTTTCCTCCACTTAGCAATGTTACCCTGGCTCTGCATAGTTAAGAAAAAAACTAACAATCTTAAGCTCCAACGACAGAAAAGATCTCGGCAAAATTTCATGAACAGAAACTCCCAACTTAAATCATGGACAAGCTATGATACCATTGTAGGTGATAATGCAGGCATCTCAAGAATGATATGAGGAGGAAGTTCAGATGCATTGATCTTAGTAGAATTTGTCTCCTGTTCTTTAACTTCATTTGGTGGAGTTAATTTTTCTGCTTTGACCCCTGACCCACCAGATATAGTAGCAGGGACAGGGACATTTTGGATATCATCTTGATCTTCAACCTTGTGAAACAATACATGTTAGCATTTGCAACCCTGAAGAGTTAATGCTTCAACAGAAAACGCTTATAGAGCAGCTGCATAAAGTACAAGTATCAATGTTACAGCATAAAACAAGAAGACAGTTCTAATATGGACATGTATGCTGAAATAGTTTCACTCCAAAAACAGTAACTCATGAAGAATTAAAAAGAGAACAAAAAAAAAAAGAAGAGGCAAAAGGAAAGAAAGAACTCAATTAAGTTAAAACTACAAAATGCATGAAAACAAGAATATATTTCTATCCACACTAATTCCCGAAAGTCAAATAAAAGAAATAATCAAGATGACATAAACAAATACAAATCAAGAGCTAAAATAAAATAAAACAGAAATGCAATAAATGTTTGAAAATACTTACCAACAAGAACATTTAAATAGATAAATTCCTTCTCAACAAAAAGAAAAACTATATGCACTAGTTCCTGAAGATTAAATAAAATAGTTTGTAATTGTTAGCATATCTTGAGAATATCTTATAGATTTTTACATTTCTTTATAATCTTTCCACAGTTGTTTATCACCTTTTTAGGTTAGTCAAAGACCTTATACATACCCACTGTGTACCTTCTACAGTACAATACAAGCATACTCTTCTCTTACTTTAACATGGTATCAAAGCCTCGCTAATCTACGAGTCTCATGTTTGAAAACATGAGAACAGTTATGTGCATACACAATCTCTAGTTGCTCTAATTAGTCTTCTTTTTGATTGTCTTGTTTCAATCCATCTTGTTTTAGTTGTTCCTTAGTGTCTCCATTTTGTTCCAATCAAGTTTATAGTTTCAATTTTCATTTCCATAAAATTTTCAACACCACACAATTCTGATATAATTGTCTGTCAAACCCACTAGTGAAAAAAGGTCCACTCGGTTAGCTTCCATCTATAAATCTGCCCTGTAGAGCCAGCTCCATATATCCACCTCAAAATCAGCAGCGACCTCTGAGAAAGAGCACCTCACATAACCTAACTCTCACTGATTGTGCTCTCAACCAATCATTCTCCTTGTTGTGCAGCACAAGTTGCACAACATAACTCTAGATTGCGATCATGCGATGCACACAATTCAACAATCAAGATCCTCCTTCAGCCAGAGCCGCCATTGTCATGATATCTACATCAGTCTGTAGGCGTTTTCATAAGTTGGTATCCAACTCAAGTTAGGTAACTTCTTAGCTTCTTGAGCTTGAGGGGGGATGTTAGAATATCTTTGAGAATATTTTATAGATCTTTCATATATTCTTTGTAATCTTTCCACAATTTGTTTGTTACCTTTTTAGGTTAGTCTTTATTAGCTTCTTAGGTTAGTCAAAGACCTTCTATGGTACAATATAAAGTAATTTCCAAATGAAAGGAGATAAACCCAAACAAATTTTGAGGATTATCATAGTCTACCGTAATTGCAATAGCTTGTCCCACAGGCACATCCTTTGACCCTTCAGGTACCAATATCTTTGCCAGATACCTGAAAATAACATCCCACAAAGCACCACGTCAGAGATATCAAAAAGGCGAATAGCATTAAATACACTAGAAATTGAACTTGTTAACCAAAAAATTGTGAATAACAAAAAAAAAAGGTACCACAATTGCATGGGAAATTGCAACTGTGATGCACAATGACAAAGTGCTTAAAGAAAAAGGAAATCACAGCAGAATATGCATGTCTGTCAAGATATAATATATGTAGGCAGAAACTTATAAGAAAACTATTTTTTGCAGAAGAAAAAACGAAAAAGAAATTCTGAGGAAAGATATTTGAAGAAAACATTCTTCTTGTTAATGTATGGAAAGCTTCCAAGGAAAGGAAGTTGCTAGACAGTGTGTCATTTCAATGACCGACCACTATTTAACACTAGTGAGAAAAAGATAGGATTACCCCTCTTCAAGACTTTCAAACTCAAGGGTAGCTTTGTCTGTCTCTATTTCACATATCACATCACCAAAGCCTATCTGCTTGATCAATCAATAGTTAGAAAACAGAAAAGAAAATACTCAATGATCAACAACCAGGCATCTGCTTTTCCAAGAGGAAAGCTTCATTTTCTCCAATTAATTATTATATTAAATCTGAAAAATTGATCCAACAACTAATATTATATCAATCTTTGCTCAAGCTGACCTCATCTCCTTCTTTTTTTCTCCATTTTGCAATATTACCTTGACTCTGCACAAGAGACAAGCATAACAATTATTTTATTCCAAATGAAGGAAGAAGCTTGAACAAGAGAAACTATGTCTTAAATGACTAGGGATTAATTCTTTCCCCCCATAAAATTTACCATTGTTGGTGACAAAGCTGGCATTCTAATTACAGTATGCGGAGGACCTTCTGCAATTGGAAAAATGCATTTAGCATTAGGAATTTGAGTTACATGGAAAAATTAAAAAGAAGAAAGAAAAAGGGAAAAAGCACCCAATTTTTACATGCATGGATGAATATGCCTGCATGCAAAAATAAGCAGTACAGTACTCATAAAGAAAAAGAAAGGTATAATAATTCACATTTTGAATCAGTTTTTTTACAGGGTCTAACAATTTTGTAACATAGGAATATCATATATCACGAAATTTAGACAAAAAGAAGATGGTTAGGATTGGATTTGAGAAGTGGAAATATGGTTATGGATCTTAAAAGCCTGAAACCAGATGAAACCTGAACTAGGATAACATGAAAACCTACCTGAGACCTAGCATGCAACAAGCTTGCATCATCCTGAGACCAAGTGAAGATTGAATTGCAGAAATAAAAACATATAGCAATATCATATTGTAACTCGAGGATTTCTGGCATCTACATTGCTTAAGTACTTATTCTCGCAAATATATATATATATATATATATAAGATCTCACATAATCTAACCAAACATATTGGTTGAACTTTATGATGGCAATATAAAACAAAAGAAAGGCCTCATATATATAGATATAATTACTTACCATTCCGCCCACAAATGAAAAAGTTGAGAGTCCAACTACTACTATGATTTGAAATGGTAAATCAAGATTTTACTGACCAATATACAGATTAGGCGGCCTTAAAAGTAGATGAGTAGTTATCAGCCCCTACTAGATCAGTAATGTCAACCAGCTTGAACCCAGTCTAGCTCAATGCCAAGGGGCAGAAAAGAGGTCTTGAACCTAGGGGTGCATCTGATGAATGAGTCTCGAAACCATATGGGCAGCCTTCATGAAATGCACGATGTTATCATTAAGTATGTGAATTGCATGGCATACGCTATGCCTTATTGAGAATGCATTCTCTTGCATTGCATTTTAAATATTCCAGACCATGGAAGGGAGAGGAAAGAAGACCAGCCTAGAGCTAGATGAGGGGAGCAAAGGATGCATAAGTTATTTACATATTTTTTTGGAGCACAGTGTATAATGTTCATGTATTAAAGTCAACTATAAATGATGGAAGATGTTTATGCATATGCTTAAATCCATGTTTAAGTTATTTTCCCTTATGCCATCAGTTTGTGTGACGTGGGATGAGAATTATGTATAAGCTTAAGAGTGGAGGGTAGCAGGCACAAGGCAGTAGTCGACTGGAATGTGGCTGCAGTAGGACAGTTGACTTCTAGTCTACTGTCCAATTGACCATGAAAAACATAAAAAAACACAGGCTTCAAGAGCTCGGCTGGAGGCTAGACGAGTCTAATACTGAAGGGGGAGTTGATTGGTAGACATTATTAAGCAAGCTCACATTGTAAATTAGATACTAGATATTAGAACACAATGGCAGAATTTGTACCTGTAGATGAGAAGCATCTGATGCTGGTTAACTGCAAAATCACAAGAGTCATTACAGAAAGATGTGTTAAGAAAGAACAAATAGTACTTTACCCTAAAGACTTACCTTCAGGTTAGGAGTAAGATGAACTCCAACCAAAGTTGAGAAAGGAGAGGGCCTGAAAAACATCATCAATAGTGAAAGGCAAGGAGAAACCAAAGTTTAGCACATTGAGTTAGTTCCAATCAGTATATGAGCAAACAACCAACAAGCCCCACCTTGCTTGATCACTGGAATATTTTTTCTGCTACTATAAAGGTTTCAAAGTAACAAGGCATGATCAATGGGAGGGGTCTGCCCTACAGCATAAGGACCTTGATTGGAGTTTGATTGTTTTCTAACATTGTGCTGGTTTTTAATGAAGGAAAAATATTGATGAGCTAAAGTCTCATATGTAGAACTCATAAATTTCAGAAACCATTAAGGGCCCATTTATTTATTTTGGCAATAGCCTTAATTTTCATGAATAGCTCCATCTTCAACTAGGGCTGTCAACTGAACCAAACAGCTTGACTTTGGCTCATCCAGATCTTGTTTGTATATTATTTATTACACTTCAAAATAACATAGGGGATTGTGCTCTCTCAAGACAGTTGAGTTGAGAATGAAATGGATACTAATAAGTCAAGCATCAAATCAATGCTTCCAACCAATCAAGAATGAAAAAGAAAAATGTACAATATTGAACTCAAGCTGGAGCCAAGCAATAAATACTAAATATTAACCAACCCAAGCATGAACAGGTTACATTTGGCCATCCTGGCCCATTTTGGAATCAGTTTGAATCAGCAACTCCTGAATTTGTTGATTTGCAATTTGCAATGACTTAATTCGAGTTTGTATAGAAATGAGACAGAACTAATCTTAGATCTCCTAATTTTTGATTAAGTAGCTCTATGAATGGGGAAAAGAACTATAACTTTATTGCTTCACAAAGATACAAAAACACTTTTGTAAATTTTAAGTTGAATTATTTCTTCTAGCAGCTGGACACAAGTAATCATCCAATCTGCAAATAGGCTAGTTCTCTGATTGTTTCATTCACTTACTTGGGACAGAAAAGTAGGATCAAAATCAAGGTAACCTTGTTTCAAGAGCAAAATCAGAAAACCGCTACACCATGGCTAGGATTTGAGTAACTAATGGTTTCAAGCTACTAAGCAAGGCCAGGTTGGTTGAGTGAGCCAATTTGATATACCTGCCAAGATTCTTTACAAACTGATTTCCCATCCTATTTACAAATTGATTCCCATAGATTTAAGATAAGATGGTCAAAATGAAAAAGTGCATCTCACGTTTTATGTGATAGTAGGATTGTTTTAAAGCTAAAAGAAAAATTTATAAGAGGTTACAAGACCAGCATTTTTGTATAACATAAAATATTGGACACTAAAAAACCATCATGTGCAAAATATGAACATATCAGGGATGGTGTTACGATCGATATGAGGTCATACAAGAAAAGATAAAATTAAAAATGAGGTCATTCATAATAAAGTTGGAGTGACTACTAAAGATAAGATGCCTGAAGCATGATAAAAATGGCTTCATCATGCAAGAAGAAGACCAATAGAGGCTCTTGTGAGAAAAGAAGAACGGAATGAAACAAGTCTTTAGCAAAATAGGTAGGGGAGGACCAAGAAAAAATTTAGTGGAAGACCCTTAGGTATGATATAAGGGCCTTACAAAAGATAAGGCCATCGATAGAATTATAGAAATGACTAATGAGTTAGAATTCATGTAATTGACCTACAAAGTGGTGATTAAGCCTTGATACGCTGTTGCTACAAACACAAGTAACCTATTCAAGTTACCATATTAACAAAAATGAAAAAAAAAAAAAAAAAAGTTGCAACAGTTAAATGAGGGGGAGGGGGAAACTCTACTTCATAAATATAAATAGAAGTTAGGGAGAATTACAGAAGAATAACCTTAGGGCCAAAAAGTATTCACATTAACAGATAAAGCAGATAAATAGGTGACTGATATCATGTCAGCCAGTTACTACAAATGAGAAGGCTATGGAAGCAAACCTTAATAGTGCAGCATCAGCATTAACAAAAGATTGTTGCAAACTGCATGTGCTGCAGCAAGAAGTTCATATTGAACAAGGAAGTTAATATGAATACACAAAAATATAAACACACCATGTTGACACAAAAATATATTTTAATATACAACAAATGAATAAAGGAGCAACAGCTGTTATCTTATCATAAAAGAAGAACCAAAAAAAGAAGAAGCAACCAAAGCTTATTGTTAGAATTATTAGTATAATTGTATATATTGTAATTATTATATGTATGTGTTTTATTTTTAATTAGATTAAGCCCGTAGGTGTTTAAAGCTCGTTATGCTTATTATAAATAACAACTTAAGCGAGGCTAATGTCTTAGGTTTTTCTCTCATAATTATTTTCTCACAAGATATCAGAGCCACCGGTGAGAAAAATCGTAGCTATCGCTGTATATCTTTTTCCAGCACCTTCAAACCCTAGCCATCACCGTCACTGCCCATACCAAAACCCCATTGTCGGCCAGCTGCTCCACCTGCATCATCTACTAGTGTAGCTCATATATTTCAGAGTGATTCTAGTCCTGCTCAATCTTCACCAGGTTCGCAATTGGTACCTATGTCTGCAGTTGAGTATGATGTCTTCCTGAAGTTTCAGGCCACCTAGCAGTTTCATCTTGGTAATCCCGTTGCTTGTGTTGCTCAAGGCTCATCTATTGGTCCTTAGATTATAGATTCTGGCGCCACAGTGTGGTAATGAACTTCTTTTCTCCTCACTTACCTATGAATGTCTTAAGGCCCACTTGGTTGCCAAAGGATGTACACAGATCTATGGGCTGGATTACAACAATATCTTCTCTCCTGTTGCAAAAATGGCCTCTGTTTGCCTCTCTCTCTCTCTGGCTGCCACGCATCATTGGCCACTCTATCAGCTCGATATTAAAAATGCCTTTCTTCATGGTGATTTACAAGAAGAGGTATATATGGAGCAATCAACTAGTTTTGTTGCTCAGGAGGAGTCCAATGTAGTCTGCAAACTCAAGAAATCTCCCTATGGTCTAAAACAATCTCCACAGACATGGTTTAGCAGGTTCAACACTATGGTTCAAACCTTTGGTCTCACTCAAAGTGAAGCTGATCATTCGATTTTCTATCGCCATTCTTCTTCCTTATGTATCTACCATGTTGTTTATCAAGATGACATTGTTATCACAAGGAGTGATCAAGTTGGAATACAGAAACTGAAGGAACGTCTACATCAGCATTTTCAGACCAAAGACCTAGGCCCACTTCAGTATTTCGGAATGGCGGAAGGCGATCGATGAATCACTTCGAGTCTGGTGATGATTCGAAATTGAACGTTGTTCCAATGATTCGGAAATTGAAGCGAACGTAGGGAGCGAATGTTGTTGTTCGGACGATACGGAAATTGAAGCGTACTGAAGGGACTCTTGACAACAAGGAACGTGACTAAAAGAGACAAGGTGTGAAAGCAGACCAGGTGAGTCCTTCGACTAACTTTTGGTGGACTTGAAGGCACGAAAAAGGTCTGGGCGAGCGCGGAACCCCAATGATTTCGATTGAGATTCCAGTGAGTAAGGAAGGCGGTCGATTATAGATTAGTTGTAAGTGGCGAAGCCAAGCAAAGCAATTTTGGCTCGGAATTGGAGACGAAGTAGCTAGGTGAGTTCCGACAGTGACTCTGAGAGAATCTGAAGGTAGTTCAGGGTGGTGTGGTTGGAAGTGGACGCAGGCTTGGGCGATTACAAGCGATTACCATAAGAATCCAGGCGATGCTAGAATCTGCAATGAATCTGATATAGAACATGAGGATCGTGATCTGCATGCGGCCATAGGCTATTGCTCTCAGTGACGGAATCAAATCAGGTAAGGAGGAGTTACGCAACGGAAGTTGCTTCAAAAGCAAGACGGTGGATGGTGATTGAGTGCCGACTTTGCTGGGGCTAGCCTTAAATCAGTTTGATTCCAGCAAACTCGCTACATGTGGTTGAGGCAAAAGGCAGGAGCAATTGGGAACGGAATTTCAGATCTAAGTTGCTGCATGTGAAGGGCGAGTCAATGAAATTGAGAGCTGGCAGCTTGAATTCTGAACTCGAACTCAGGGGGAAGTTGATTGTTTGTTGGCTGGAACTCAGGCAGACATCTGTTGAGACAAAATTCTCAGGCGAACTGTAGAAGCCTACCATTTCTTGAAAACTGATCGAAGCTGTTAGGTCAGAGATTTTCGGAAGTAAGTGTGCAACATAAGTTCAATTTCAGTGTTGCACTACGAAAGTGATTGCGAGGGGGAAGTGTGGGGTTCAAAAGTTACGTGGCAGGTTTCCGAAATGGCTTAGAACGGGTTGTCTGAAACCGTTCAGAGCTAGTAGATTGTTTGAGGTGGACTCGGCAATGGATTTGGAGGCTGTTGATCATTTTAAGAGGCTGAATTCGGAAGCTAAGGAATCCAAGGTAATGCAGGAGGCAATGACCCATGGCCTGAAGGACAATGCAGCCAGCAGAGAAAACATGAGGGAGGATATAGCTGCCTCTCAAGAAGGAATGCGGAGAGACTTGGAGAGGCATCGGGAGGTGATGGAGCAACATGTCCAGCGGATCAACAACATGTTTAACATGCTGTCTTCGCCACCTCAATTCCGGTTATCACCGAAGTTTCCTCCCCAAGTAGTAGCTGATCCAATTCTGCCCAGCCAAGGCACCTTTCCTATGACCTATGGCTTGCAAGAGGCAAAGGAACTACCGGGCTTGAAATCGGAAATTCAGGTAAGATGTTCATCTTCCCACACTTCCAATCATACTCCAATGTCTAGGCAAGGGGAGATTAGGTGGACTGATCTTGCTGGAAATTTACATGACCAATTTGGGATGAAGAAGAACATGATTAAGGTGACTGAGGAGTTCAACAAATTAAGTCAGGAGAGATCGGTGACAGATTATTAGGATAGATTTGAGGAGTTAAGGTCTCTATTGTAGAGTGATCAGCTAGCTCTGACGGAGCACTATTTTGTATCAAGATTTGTTAGTGGTTTGAAGGACAAACTGAGGTTAATGGTCAGGATGATAATGCCAACAACTGTGAAAGAGGCAGCCGAGAGAGCAAGGCTACAAGAACTCGCCTTGGAAGCCATTTTTAGAAAGCAAGAGTTGCAGCCTAACAGTTATATTAAGGGCAGCCAACTGATTGAGGGAGTTTCTAAGGCTGCAAATTATGACCAGCAGGAATTTGAGGAAAATTTGGAGCTGGACCGGCCAATTATAACTGAAAACTCCAGCAATAAAGAGAGATCAAACATGAATATTAGCGAAAATCACAGCTTATATTTGTAGGAAGCTGATGGAGTGGCTTCGGAAGATGAGGATGACATTGCTGATAGGTTCCATGCCAATGATGAAAGACAGCCACACAACAAGGACTTGGACCAATGGAAGAAGCAGGAGGCTGAGGACTTGCACAATCCTGCAGCGGCTATGAGTGATAGTCTTGTTGTTACTTCAAAGGATGTGGATCATTTACAGGTATTAATTCTAGTAGAAAAGGAGCAATTAAAACTAACTAAGCAGGAGAACAACCATGTGGTTCAAAGGATGAGGGAAAAGGAGGCTGCTGCCACGCGGTTCAGAAGTTTGGATATTGGAGAAGGGATAGTTGACATGGAGGTCCAGGAAGTCTCTATTGAAGATAAGGAAGGAGAAGAGGTTGTGAAGAAGAAAGAGGATATGACTACACTAATCTCGGAGTTTGAAGATTACAACGAAATTTTTGTCGAGGGGAACAAAACTCTTGTTGTTTTGATTATTCCTCTTTCAGTTGGAGAGCTACAATGCCAAATCAGATTTTGGCCTGCAACGAAGTTGGAATTCCTTTCTATGATTGGAAATGATATGGTTGTAGCTATAACGGATCAATTGGAACCATTCTCAATGGAAATCAGAATGAGAGGGATGGTTGGACTTGCTGTTGCATCAAGTCATAGTACTGATGTTTTTGAAGAAAAAGACACAAAAAGGCAAAAGAAAAGGAAGATACGAGATAAGCACAAGAAAAGGCAAACAAAAAATTAGATTGCTAAGGCTGGAATCGGCTGAGTAATGGGGTCAACAACTATCAATTCTTGGGGACAAGAATTGTTTGAAGGGGTGGAGATTATCATGACCCCAAGGAACCCCAATGATATATTAGTAATACATGTCATGTGTTTTCCTTATTGGTTGCATTAGTTGCATTTTATGTTGTTGTTGTTAGCATCTTCAATTGTAAGCCTATAAATAGGCTTGAGTAGTTAGAGAAAGGGGTTTTAATGAATGATTTGAATCTCAATTCCCTCTCTCAATACTCTCCCACGGCTTCTCTCTCTCTCCCTCAATTCTGTTCTGTACTTCCTTTCCCTCCCTTTCTGCTCTTCCTTCCTCTAATTCTTATCCAAATTCCTTCCTAGACCTTAGCTAAACCCTAGGGTCATGACAGCAATCACTTGTCTCGACATTGCTTTTGATGTGAATGTAGTCAGTCAGTTTCTCAATTCTCCATGTGATTCTCACTAGGATGCTGTTATCCAAATTCTGAGATATATCAAAAGAGCGTCAGGTAAAGGGCTACTCTATGAGAATAAGGGACACATAGATATTTGTTCTTATGCAGATACAGATTGGGCAGGATCTTTTTTTTATTGTCGATCAACCTCTGGGTATTGTGTTCTTGTGGCAGGAAATCTAATTTCTTGGAAAAATAAGAAACAAAATGTAGTAGCTAGATCTAGTGTAGAGGCAAAGTATCGGGCTATGGCTAATGCAACTTGTGAGTTCATTTGGCTTAAACAACTCCTGCAAGAACTCAAGTTTTGTGAAATGTCTCCTATGAAGCTTGTTTGTGATAATCAGGTTGCCTTACACATTGCTTCCAATTCAGTGTTCCGTGAGCGAACTAAGCATATTGAAATCGACTGTCACTTTATTAGAAAAAAACTGATTGAAGGTGTTATTATTACAGAGTTTATTAACTCCAATGATCAACTTGCAAATGTTTTCACGAAGTCTCTAAAGGATCCTCGAGTGGAATATATTTGTAACAAACTTTGTGCATATTTTATCTATGCTCCAGCTTGAGGGGAAGTGTTAGAATTATTAGTATAATTGTATATACTGTAATTATTATATGTGTTTGTTTTATTTGAAATTAGATTAAGCCCATAGGATAAGTCCGTAGGTGTTTAAGGCCCGTTATATTTATTATAAATAAGAAACAAACTAAGAGAGACTAATCTCTTAGGTTTTTCTCTCATAATTATTTTCTCATACTTATATCTTAGGTGATCATATACTTGGAAAAGAATGCAGGTGCCTAATTGTAACCTCTTAGCCATAGTTACTGGGTTTTCTCCTATCCCCCCGGAACAACAATCTGGATCGAGCGTTCTAGATTGTGGTTCTTTTTGCATCCTACGATCCCAAGGAACATGATCCAGGTCCCCGAGAATGGGGATCCCGAGCAGTACATAAGTCAGTTAAAACAATTTAAAACTAGGGAAGAAACTCTAAGTCAGAGAAAAGAAAGACTGTCTGCCTCACTTATTGCATTTGAATTATATTCAAACCTGACCTTGTTTCCATGGTAACAAAACCTTGTCATAAAAAGGAACAAAACAAAAACCAGCTTCCATAAAAACAAAGTATCAATCCAACTAATTTTGACCCAAGTACAACTATAAAGCATACCATGACCCAAAATAACAAACCAGTTAAGCCTATGCCCTTCATATCACAAAATAAGCATACTAATGTACCCCATACGTAGCACGACTCAGAACATACCGCATTCTTGGTAACTATGCTCTTAACCATGAAGGCAGCTTCACTGAAACAGAAAAAAGACTGTGGATGCATAAGTTAAACAGAGAACAATTAGGCTAGGCTACCCTCCAACTAAACTAGCATTAGTCGAGCTTCAAGGCAAGCACTCTACAACCAGCTCACCACAGAGGAATTTTGCTGAATTGACAATCATAGAGGCCATGTTTTGGAAATACCACCAGTCCGCAGAACTCAATTCACCATGCCATACAACAAAACCTTTACAAGTGATCTACTTAATTAAACTCTTTTTGCAGGCTACTTTATGTTCCCTGTAATAGTTTGCTGCTGGGCTATCATATTTAGGTTCTACTTAGAGAAGCAAACAATAAATTGCTAAATGAGGTTTTTGGATATATAATAGACATGTTTTAGGGCTTCATTATGTGTTATGAGCCAGATTGGTAGATTTGTAAAGAAGTCCACCAAATTGGATTGAATGGTTTACAGGATTGGGCCACATGGCTGGCAAGCCAAAGTCCTACACACTTCATTTATTTAGCTTTGCATTGGAACAGTCAGAAAATTTGTTTAATGGGGATGGGTAAGATAGTTTCTCTTCGGCATGAGTACCTAAAAACTGAGGTGAGGTCTGCCCGCCTAAGTTTCACACACATACTCTCATCCTCTCCTTATCTCACTCATCTTTCTAATTTCTATTTCTAGATAAATGAAGATGTTATCCATAGAATTAAGGTAGGGTGGTTAAAATGGAAAAGTGTGCCTAATGTTTTATATGATTGTAAAATTTTGTTAAATCTAAAAGGAAAATTTTATAGGACAATTACAAGAGTAGCTTCGTTGTGTGGCATGAAATGATGAGCAATAAAGCACCAACATGAGCAAAATATGAGCATAATGGAGAATGTTACGATGGATGTACAACCATACAAGGGAGGATAGAATTAAAAATGAGATTATTTGCAATAACCTTTTTTGTGACTCATATTGAAGACACAATATGATTTGATCATGTGAGAAGAAGAGTGATGGAGGCTCATGTGAGGAGAGTGGACAGAATGAAAGAAGTCTTTAGCAAAAAAGATAGAGAAAGACCAAGAAAAAGTTAGTAGACTCTTAGGTATGATATAAAATTTATAGAAGATATGGTCAAAAAGAGAGATGATTAGCAAGTTAGAATTCATGTAGCCAACCCCACCTAGTGGGATCGAGACTTGATATGTTATTGTTAATTTTCTAATGTCTATTTCTTATATTTCACTATGGAAGCACTTTTTGTCCTCTTGCTAGCCAAAAGGTTTCTAAAAGCTGCATGGCCACATTTCCTTATAGAAACCTATTCTTTTACAAACCTGGTAAAATGTTTATATTAGTCCTTCCAACATGTTATCCTTCAAGTTAAGCTTATACATAGTGCTCATATGTTTAATCCTTCAATGTAGATAACTTTTATAAGCAAACCAAGGTTTTAAACAGTATCCCCTGAGGCCTTGCAAGCCTAAGTGGCACAATATGGGAATGTGTAAAGTAACAATCAAGTTTGTCAGTTCCAATGGTCTGATTCAAATCTAACCAATTAGTGAACATGTCAAATGGTCTTACTCAAATCTAAGTCCCACCCATTTTAATCTTTTAACTCAATCACGGACATGCCAAATGGAATACACTCAAGAATTAGGATGAATTAATTACTGGGACAACTACACTTGCGTAATGAGGTTATGACAATCTATAAATTATCTTTAACTTAACCTTGCTTAAAAGAATTGGAATTAGATTATTTCACACAATGTTTGCACTGATTATTAGTCAATTGTAGTTGGACATGGCATAATGCCCATGTTGATTGAAAATTAAGAAATGTCACATGTATTCCTTTAAATTGCTATTAAGGATATCTATATTATTATACATGTTGTAATCATTTACCACCACATTTTCACTCTATTGAGATACAGATTGCTGAATGTGCTTGATGTGGATATGAGACACAGATTTATAACGTTTTGGATATGAGATAGACATCGAGCAAGTAGGTATTGTTTCTCTTTTAGGCGAAAGATCCTAAACCTTTGTATTTGACAAAATAATTTTAATGTTTGTAAAAGTCTGTAGCCACCTAGTGGGATTAGGGCTTGCTGTGTTGTTGTTTATTAAGGCTTGTAGGTTATTTTTGAGGCAAAGAAGAAATCATCCAAAAAAATAGGGCAGCTCAACAGCATGTTATGCAAGGGTGATTGATGTTTTTGACACAAATTATAACCTTGGAAATGGTTAAATTATATGCAGTTATAGCAAATTTACCCATTTGATACATTTACACAATCTATCTCAGTACCTAACACTAGGAAAGCAGATGCAAGATGTAGGATTGCAGACATAGGGTTTGCTGACATTACCTAGCACTTGATTATTTGTGCAGGCCAGTTATTAGCATAACTATCTGTCAGATCCTAGATCTGACTTGGGTAATTCTCTGCTATTTGAGAGAGAATTAGGCGGGAATTTGAGGGGGAAGGGTGAGAATTAGAGAAATGAGGGGGAAAATCAGAGAAAAAGGAGCGAGAAAGAGAGAATTTGAGGAGGGAAATTGACTGATCTGTATTATTTCCGTGACTTCAAATGGCTGGGTCAGACTCTTTTTATACTGCCTCAGCTTGGATTGGCGCCAAAAACAGTTGCCAATCTTCTAGAATCAGTACAACTTGCACTACTAGAACATTCCTCCAGTATGCTAATTCCCTTTACAAAAATAAAGACATATCAGCCTAAGTACGTGACAACTTCCCCCTCCTTCAGCAATTTCTTGTCCTCAAGAAAAGTGTAATAGGCTAAACGAGTTGAGAAACTGCCTTAGGAGATCTAGGAGATATTCCCAAGTGTTGTTGTCCGAGTGAGGTGACAACCATTTGACCAGCACCTGGGTGATGGGGGCTCCTTGCTTGTAGATGATCCGCCTATCCAGGATGGCAGTAGGTGTTACCAAATCTGCTTCCTCCCTAAGGTTAGGAGGAAGGGATGGGCTGGCCACTTGTGTTCCAACACCCTCCTTGAGTAGGGAGATGTGGAATACCGGGTGTATTTGAGATCCCTCCGATAACTGCAAATGGTAGGCCGATTATCCTACCCTTGCAAGCACTAGGAAGGCCCATAAAACTTGGGGCTCAACTTAGACACTAGTTGCCAAGATAGGGCTTTGAGGTGTGGATGGCTCAACTTCAGGTATACTTCCTCTCCTTCTGTAATTCCCTTTCACTACGCCTGCTATCTGCCATTTGTTTCATCCTATTTTGTGCCTTAGCCAAATCCGTTTTCAACAGTGTTAGGATGTCTTGTCTCTGTTGCATATATGTCTCAACAACTGCCACTGTAGTATGTTCCCCAATAGCTAGTAGAAGGGCTAGTTTGTATCTATATAAGGCTTCAAAGGGAGTCATCTTAATTGAATTGTGGTGGCTGGAATTATACCACCACTGAGCTATGGATAACCTCTTGTACCACTCTTTTAGTTGTAGGAAACATAGGCATCTTAAGTATGATTCTAGGCACTAATTGACCCTCTCTGATTGTCTACCTGTCCCTGTATGATAGGCAATAGACATGCATAACTTAGTGCCCATGGATCATAATAATTCCCTCCAAAACAAACTAGTAAATACCTTATCTCTATCAGATATGATGGACTGTGGAACCCCATGCAACTTTACCACATTATCCAAGAAAACTCTAGCAACATCTTTGTCATGACCCCGAGGATCCCCAAGGATAGAGTAGGAAATATAATAGTATTTAGCTTACATGCATTACTATACTTTGTAATTTCCTCTCTTCTTTTTGTTATATCTAATTGTTTTGGCTATAGGCAGTTATAGTCATTGTCGTGACTGCACATGGGTGCATGTGCAATGCTGTGAGGCTATATAAGCCACAGCTAGAGAGGATGGAAGGATGGTTAATTTGAATGAATGAAACTCTCATTTCTCTCGCTAAGATTTCTCCCCAATCTCCCTCTAGTTTCTCCCCCCTTTCTCTCAATATCTCTCCCTCTTTCTACTAATTTCCCCCCTTCTTCAATTCTGATTTCTCTCATAATTCCTATCACCATCCTAACTAACCGTAGGAATGTGACAATCTTGAGCTGTAAAGGGGTGAGATAAACCAAGTGACTGAATTTTGTAAACCGATCGACCACCACCAAAATACAGTCTCTACCCTCAGACTTTGATAACCCCTCAATGAAATCCATGGTCACATTAATCCATGCTTTCTCCAGAATGGCTATAGGCTATAGTAGGCTAGGTTGAGCCACTATCTTGTGTTTACATTTCTTACAAACATCACAATTCATCACATACACCATCACAAACTTCTTAAGCTACAGCCAATAGAAGACTTGCTTAACCCTTCGGTATGTATTTTGTATATCGGAGTGTACCCCCAGTGGGGATCCATGTAATAACTAAAGAATCTGGTTCTTTAGTGCCTCACACTCCCCACTCACCAGCCTGCCTTTGTACCTTATCAACTCGTTGGTTAGGACATAGCCCAGTTTACTATCTCCACTAACGCTAAGCTGCTCTAGTAGTTCCTTTGCCCATGTATCCTTCTGATAACTCTTGTCACTTCTTGAAACCAATCAAGAACTACTAGGGTGATAGCAGCTATCATACTTTCCTCTTAGCAGCGAAATAAGGCATCTACAGCCACATTGTCCTTGCCCCTTTTGAATTGTATTACATAGTCTAGTCCCATTAATTCGGCCATCCCATTCTTTTATAGGTGTGAATGTAAACTCTGTTGCAATAGAAACTTGAGGCTTCCGCAGTCTGTTTTGATAATGAATTGTCCTCTAAGTAGTGTCTCCACTTATCCAAAACCATTAACATTGCCAAAAACTCCTTATCATAAATGTTGAGCCCTTGATGCCTTAAAGCTAGAGCCTAGCTAACGAAAGCTAATGGTCTACCCTCTTGAGATAAGACTGCCCCTATCCTCACATTACTAGCATCCGTCTCAAGAGTGAAAGTCTTGCTAAAATTTGGTAGCCCAAGCACTAGCACTTCACTCATGGCCTTCTTAAGTTGCTCAAATGCCTTCTCTACCCTTTGATCCCATTTGAATCCATCCTTGTTCAATTGTTTTGTTAATGGTTTGGCAAGTTTGTTGATCAACCCATAATTCTTCACAAATTTTCTATAGTACCCGATGATCCCCAAGAATAACCTTAATGCTCCGATGTTAGTGGGCTTCGGCCATGCTGTTATTGCCTCAATTTTCTTAGGACCCGTGCCAAGTCCAACACTGGATATAATATGTCCCAAGTACTCAATTTGAGTTTGTGCAAAGACACATTTAGACCTCTTGAGGTACAACCAGTTGAATCGCAGGACCTCAAAAGTAGTCCTAAGATGCTTTGGGTGTTGGTTGAAGGAGGAGCTATATATCAAGATGTCGTAAAAAAAGACCAGCATGAATTTTTTGAGATAAGGTTCAAAAATATGGTTCATAAGGGCTTGAAACATTGCCGAGGCGTTAGTAAGGCCAAAAGGCATCACGGTAAATTCATAATGACCACAGTGTGTTTTAAAAGCGATCTTTGGGATATCGATCGGGTTCATTCTTATATGTTGGTAGCCTGACCATAGGTCAAGTTTAGAGAATATGGAGGCGTGTTTGAGTTCATCAAGCAGGTCTTCTATGATAGGAATTGGGAATTTATCCTTGATGGTAATAGCGTTTGGTTGTCTATAATGAACACAAAAGCGTCAAGTGCCATCATTTTTTTTTTTACCAAAATGACGGGTGAGGCAAAAGCACTATGGCTGGGTCTAATCATTGATTGAGACATGTCCCTAACCAGTCTTTCAATTTCTGTTTTAAGTTTGGGAGGGTATCTATAGGATTTGATATTGACTGATTCAATGATTGGTTGAAGGGGTATAGAATGGTCCAATGGTCTCTCGGGTGGAAGAGACTTAGGCTCTACAAAAAGGTCCTGATATTCAACCAGTAATAGATCAAGTAGGGTCAATTCATGTGCCTACCATGAGGCTTGAGGCTGTCTATGGCTAGTCATTGAGCTTTTCCCCTCCAAGTCTCCATAGCTTTCTAGTTCCTCCCTTGTTTCAATTGAGAATAGTTGTGCCACTGACATCCTTTTCCGAAACAACTGTTACAGCCTTGGAGAACTACCCTCTTTCCCTCATTTTCAAGGGACACTGTCATCTTATTGAAATTGAAATTGATTGGACTCACTCCCTTCATCCAATCTACTCCCTACACTACATGTGTAACACCCCAAAATAAAATAAAGTAATTTTGGAATTTTTAGGAATTTTTCAAGTGATTATGAAGCAATTCAAAGAACTGGAAGTCAGTTTAATAAGCCGAATCCACTGAAGGGATGTCATGATCCATGTAGCAAGAGGGGGTGATATAGTAATTAAATGTAATAGGAAGGGAGAAATAGCAAATTAGTAGAATATGCTATAGGGGGGTACAAAGTTTGTTGTTGCTTTGGGCAGATTGTACATTCCCCTGCTGTAAGTAGTTACTCACACATGGGGAAGAGAATCCAGCTATATATACAGCTAGTTCCTTCCACTGACGGATATGCAATTTATTCCAACAAATTCTAAACATTCTCTCTCCTATTCTATCTCTCTCTCCTTCGAACAGCTTGTTGAATGAAGGAATTACGGGTTAGATCCTTGGGAGTTGACATTTTGGTATTAGAGCGGCGTCTTGGGAAATGCTTGGAGCTGTGGTGTAACCTCGCAATGGCGGATGGAATGAGGATGAAACAAATGGAGAACCAGCTACAGCAAGTTGCGACATCCATGGCTGAAATGCAAACCAGAATGGGTACTCTCGAATCCTTAGTAGGAGTAGGGGTGGATAATTGAATTACCCAAGCAATGGAAAGATGGCGAGAAGAAAACCGGGAGCAGAGTGCTCTGTTGAGGGGACAATTGATGGAACAGATGCAACAATTTGTAAGGATGTTCGCATCTCAGCAACCAGTGAGGCTTTCAACGAAGTTTCCTCCCAAGGATAGAACAGAACCGATCCTTCTTGGGGTAGGGATGGAGCCTCCGCATGCTGGAATGTTGGAATTTGAATTAGAACCGAAGATGATGGAGGAAAGCACGATGGGGAGGAGGCCCGGAGCTCAGGCTCGTCGGAATTAGCCGAACTTCCCTGTGCCTAAATTGGACATTCCATTATTTGATGGAGAGAACTCGAGATGGTGGATAAGGAGGTGCGAAAGAATGTTTATGCTATACCAAGTTCAAGAACAACAAAAAGTCATTCTGGCATCTGCTTACCTGTACCTGAATGAGGCGGGGGACGCCTAGTTCCAAGGATGGCTTGCGACCAAAAAGGGGAGCCCATGGAATGTATTTGCAAGAAACCTCTGTACGAGGTTTGGAGACAAGAGTTTGAGGGACGTGATCAAGGAATTTAATAAGCTCAAGCAAGAGGGAACAGTGCAGGCCTATTAGCTCAAATTTGAGGAGCTGAGGTCTTTGATGGTGGTGCATCAACCCCACTTGTCGGAAGAATATTTTGTGTCGAGTTTTATCAATGGTTTAGGGGATGAGGTGAGACCAATGGTTAAAATGATGCAACCAGGGACAGTGGAACAAGTCGCTAATAGTGCAAGGCTGCAAGAAATGACAATTGAGGCACTGATGAAGAAACAAAGGAGCCAAGTTAAAAGGGTAATCACTGGCGGATGGTAGGCAAGAAACAAAGTCACTGGAAGGGATACGGGGCAAGGTGGCAAGGGAGTCTTGGCCTTGCCTCCGACAGTTACCAACCCTGCTAATGAGGGAAGATTGACGGAGCAAAGGCGTTAGGCGAGTCTCTGCTATAAGTGCGGAGATAAATACTTTTTTGGGCATAAGTGCAAGAGGCAGCTGTTGATATTAGAAGCAGAAGAGGAAGAGGTAGAGGTAACCCCAGAAGCTGATGAAGAAGATAAATGGGAGATTTTTCTACACGCCCTTAAAGGATCAGTCAACAGCAAGATAATTAAGGTGGAGGGAAGAGCCCACAATGTTCCAGTGATGGTACTTATAGACAATGGGAGTACCCACAGCTTCTTGGACGAAGCCATGGCCCAGAAATTAGAGTGTGAGATCTCCAGTGTTATAATCACTTGTATTATATTAGCTTGGGTTATCTCGGGAGAGTTTTCTTTAGCTGTTAGCATTTGTACATCACTTGTTTCAGTCTAGAAGGATTGTTTCTAGAAGGGTTAGTTAGCAGATTTGTTAATTCGGTTAGTTGTTTGTAACTTCTGATATTTTCTAGATAACTTTTTGTTACTGCCTCTATGCTGTATAAATAGAGGTTGGGTGTGAGTTTTTAGTGCCAACTTTATTCTATCTTGGGATGAGAGGGAGAGAGGAGTATGCGCAGGTTCTTCTTGAGTACTAAGAGGGTATTGTCACATAGCTAGCAAGATAGAGGGGTAGAAAGGTCCATCCTATTTTGTAACACCTTGGATGAGCCTCGGTAGGGTAGTTATGGCATGCTGAGTCACAACATGCCTTCTAGAAGGATTCTCTAACAGCCTATAAAGCTGATTGTATTGGAGCCATGCTTCCAATGATTAATGAGAATATTTTGTACTTTCTCTCTCCTTTCTGTTATCTCTCTCTTCCTTCACATTCTCTCTCTCCCTCTCTTCCCGAGTCACCGGAATTCTCTCAAATTCTACCCTCAACCTTATCAGTCTCAGCGATGCTGACAATTGGTATCAGAGACCACGGTCCAGGATCAACGAGCTGCAACCAACGACTATGGCGAAAGGTACCCGCATGAAACAAATGGAAGCTCGCTTAGACGCCATAGACGAAGGAGTGCGACAAGGCCAGGAGCTGGTGGAGGAAAGGCTGGAATGATAGAAGCGGGTATTAGAAATACCCACGAAGACATAAGCAGGATGAGGTCAGATGTTATCGAAATGGAGCGAAATTTGAGGGATGACTTCGCTCATCTCCAAGTGGAGTTTACGGGATTAAGCCAGCAGCTGAACGCTGCACTGGCCATTTTTCTCAACAACCGAACACGACCTTACCAGTGGATTTTCCACCAAGAATGGCTACTGCTCCCATCTTCCAAGGAGCACAGGGTCGTCAAGAAAGAGACGAGAGGATGGAGCCCACAGGAGAGGCGACCATGAGAGGAGGCTTAGGTGCTACAAATAACATTCCTGTCCCAAAGATGGAGATACCAGTGTTTTAAGGAGTGAAGCCTCGTTGGTGGATAAGAAGGTGCAAACGCTTCTTCTATCACTACCGGGTGATGGAAGAAAACAAGGTCAACATGGCTGTTGCATACTTGAATGATGTAGCAGATTCATGGTTTCAAAGATGGAGTGCTAAACGTCAGGAATGGAGGTGGCCAGAGTTTGTAGAGGAATTCTGTGCCAGGTTCGGTGAAAGCAGCTTGACGAATGTGGTGGAACAGTTTAATAAGCTAAGGCAAGATGGGACAGTGGAGGAGTATCAAACACGATTTGAGGAGCTGAAATCGAGGTTAGGACACGCCCACCCACTGCTAGACGAGCAGTATTTTGTGTCTAGCTTTCTTAGTGGACTGAATGATGAGCTTAGACCCATGGTGAAAATGCTACAACCGGCAACAATCAGGCAAGCGGCTGAGAAGGCTCGCCTGCATGAGTTGTCCTTGGAGGCCTTTGTTCGAAAGCACAGACTCTTACAAAAAGGGTCTGGAGTGGGGTGGCAAGGCTCGGCAAGGGAGAGTCAGAAGGTTGGCAATTCCCAAATGCAAAAGGGAAGCTACCCACCAAAGGCCCCGATTGCAACCAATCCCCTACGGTCCCTTACATGGGATCAGAAACGACAAACGGGCTTGTGTTTTAAATGTGGGGAGAAATATATAGTGGGGCACCAGTGCAAAAAAGCACTAATGCAAATGGAAGGGGAAGACGACGAAGGTGGAGATGATATGCCTGACGAGGAAACCAGGAAGCAAATGAAAGAAGAGCAGGAAGGAGGGCAGATTTCACTTCACGCCTTGGAGGGCCACATTTCGAAGAAAACGATCAAAATCAGAGGTAATGTTGGGAAAAGGAAACTTCTAATATTAATAGATAGTGGGAACTCGCATAGTTTCTTGGACGAAAGCATAGCCAAGGAACTACTATGCGTTCTCCAACCCACCATTCCTCTATATGTCACGGTTGCTAATGGTCACAAGATGATCAGCCAATATAAGTGCCAAGGGTTTACATGGAGGATGCAAGGCCATGAGTTTTCTGCCGAATTGAGGATTTTACAGCTAGGTGGATGTCAAGTAGTTTTGGGAGTAGATTGGATGAAGACAGTCAACCCTCTCATATTTAACTTCAACACGCTAGAGGTGACTTTTGATAAAGGAGGAAGAAGGGTAACATTAACCGGGAGTGGGGATGGAGGAGAGTGTAGGGCAATCTCAGGCAGCCACCTGCAAAAGCTCATTGAGCAGGATGAAGGAACCATTGCACAGCTCCATTCGATCTATGCCGTTGAGGTTGGGAGGGAAGGTTGATAGATGACACAATGGGCAGTCAGTGGTTCAAGTTACAGGCATTAGCCAATGCCCCGAGTGAGGTACCATTTACTGACTCTTTACATTCTCTATTGGTTGAATTTGAGGAACTATTCTTGGAACCCACTTCCTTACCTCCAGACCATTTTTTAGAACATACCATTCATCTTAAGCCAAACGCCGAACCCATCAATGTCCACTCTTATTGTTATTCTCCGTTTCAAAAGGCTGAGATTGAATGTCTAGTAAAAGAAATGCTGTCAAAAAAGGTCATTCGGCCAAGTCAAAGCCCATTTGCCTCCCCTGTTCTCTTGGTTAAGAAAAAATATGGTAGTTGGAGGTTTTGTGTTGACTATAAATAGCTAAACACCTACATCATCAAAAACAAGTTCCCCATTCCTATCATAGACGACCTTCTTGACGAATTATCAGAAGCTACAATTTTTTCTACGCTAGACCTCAGATTTGGTTATCACCAAATCCGAATGAATGCCTCGAACATCCCCAAAACCGCCTTTCGCACCCACCAAGACCTCTATGAGTTCCTAGTAATGCTATTCAGCCTAACCAATGCTCTCGCAACATTTCAGGCCCTCATAAATCACATTTTCTGCCCCCATCTCAATAAAATTTATCCTCGTTTTCTTCGATGATATCTTAGTTTACAGCCCAACCATGGAACAACATCTAACCCACCTCAAAACCACATTCCAAGTCCTCAAATCTAACCAATTGTATGTCAAAAAGTCTAAATGTATCTTCACAGAGGGAAAGGTGGAATACCTTGGGCACATAATCACCGAAGAGGGCGTGCTTACTGATCCCAAAAAAATTACTGCCATGGTGAAGTGGCCAACCCCTAAGACTGTGAAGGAACTGAAGGGTTTTCTGGGGCTAACTGACTATTACAGGAAGTTCATTAAGGGGTATGGGATAATCAGCAAGCCATTGACTGAATTGCTCAAGAAGAATGGTTTTGAACGGGGGGAGAAGGTAGCAGCCGCCTTCGGTTCTTTAAAGGAGGCTATGACTCAAGCTCCAATTCTAGCTCTACCAAATTTTTCCAAGCCTTTCATATTGGAAACAGATGCATGTGACACAGGAGTGGGAGCAGTGTTGGTGCAGGATGATAGGCCGATAGCTTTCCTTAGCCAGGCTTTAGCTCCCAAACACTTGGGGCTAAGTATCTATGATAAGGAATTAATAGCGGTGCTAATGGCAGTAGACAAATGGAGGTGTTATTTGGAGGGAAACTCATTTGTTATCAAGACCAACCATGAAAGCCTCAAGTTCTTAAGAGAACAAAGGTTACACATGCAATTACAAAGAAAAGGGGTAACCAAGCTGCTAGGATTGGATTACAACATCCAGTACCGCAAGGGCAAAGAAAATACAATGGTTGATGCATTGTCAAGAAGGGAAGAAAATGGGGAGTGCCGAGCAATCTCTGTACTTGTCCCCGATTGGATCAAAGAGGTGTCACGCAGCTATGAGGGGACACCCTGGGCTCAAGAACTCATGACCAGTCTCACAGCCGGTGGGGGTGAACAAAAAGGGTACACATTGAAGGCGAGGCTATTAAGGTATCGAGGGTGGATGGTGATTGGGGAAGACCCTGAACTACGGACCCAAATCCTACAAGCCTTGCATACATCCCCCATTGGAGGACACTCCGACCTAAATGTTACCTACAACAAAGTGAGATAGTTGTTCTATTGGCCGGGAATGAAGAAGGAAGTGGCGGCCTATGTATTAGCCTGCTCCGTCTGCCAAAAATGCAAACATGAGCAAGTTCCCTACCTTGGTTTACTTCAGCCATTGGAGATACCAAACCAAGCGTGGCAAAGAATTTCCATGGATTTTGTGGAAGGACTACCCCGATCCGATGGGAAGAGCACTATACTCGTAGTGGTGGATAGGCTGACTAAATTTGATTATTTCCTCAGCCTAGCTCACCCCTTCACAGCTTCTGATATGGCTAGGATATTGCTAGATTCGGTGGTTAAGATACATGGCTTGCCCTTGTCCATCACCTCAAACAAGGACAAGATATTTACTAGCAACTTTTGGAGAGAATTGTTCAAACAACTAGGAGTTGGCTTACATATGTCTACAGCCTATCATCCGGAGACGGATGGACAAACTAAAAGAGTAAATTAGTGCTTGGAACCTTACCTACGGTGTGTGTGTGTTTCACTAGACCGAAAAGATGGAATCAATGGTTGCCCTTAGCTCAATGGTGCTACAACTCGAGCTTCCACAGCTCACTCAAGCGATCGCCTTTCGAGGCACTCTTTGGGTACAAACCGCCGCTCATTCCAACAGTGATGCACTACTCCAATGTGGAAAGGGATGTGGATAGATACTTGAGGCAAAGACAGGAAGCCCCTCCAAATCATTAAACAAGAATTAATGGTGGCACAAAATCGAATGAAGCAAATGGCAGACCGGAGCAGAACTGAAAGGAATTTTGAAGAAGGAGATTTTGTTTACTTAAAGGTCAGGAGATTTCAGCAGCAGTTGTCACGGGTAAGCCCCCTTCTAAGCTGGGACCTAAATACTTCGGCCCTTTCCAAATAACGGCTAAGGTTGGACGTTCTGCATATAGATTACAGCTACCAGACGGAGTGGGCATCTATCCAGTGTTCCATGTATCTTTACTCAAGAAATCTGTAGGGTCACATGAAGTGGTAAGTGCTAAACCACCAAACTTGGAGGAGGAGAACCTAGGGGAATCTGAACCTATGGCAATTGTTGACAGGAAGGTCATCTACCAAGGGTCCTTGCCCTTGATTCAAGTGCAGGTACAATGGAGCAATCAGCCTCCGGATGACACAACTTGGGAGTACCTTCCGGAGTTACTCAAACAGTTCCCTCATATGGTTGGACTCTTGTAATTTCTTGAGGACAAGAAATATTTTAAGGAGGGGGGAATTTGTCACGTAACTAGCAAAATAGAGGGGTAGAAAGGTCCATCCTATTTTGTAACACCTTGGATGAGCCTCGGCAGGGTAGTTACGGCATGCTGAGTCATAGCATGCCTTCTAGAAGGATTCTCTAACAGCCTATAGAGCTGATTGTATTGGAGCCATGCTCCCAATGATTAATGAGAATATTTTATACTTTCTCTCTCATTTCTATTATCTCTCTCTCTCTCTTCCTTCACATTCTCTCTCTCCCTCTCTTCCCGAGTCACCGGAATTCTCTCGAATTCCACCCTCAGCCTTGTCAGTCCCAGCGGTGCTAACAGGTATATCTTTGTATTTTTGGGTAGAGAAACTCTCAGCAATTCTGGGTATAAGGCTGGTGAGGTTATTGGTGCATGTAATCCTTCAAGTTTCATTCAAGATAGTGAAGATAAAGTGCCTAGGGCAGTCTGGATGTAGGTCTTATTAAAATACCAAACCAAGATAAATTTCTTGGTGTTCTTACTTCTCGGTTTGTGCTCTTATTTTCTATTTTTAGGTCAATCTTGTGTGTCGTTAAGGTGAGTGAATTCTAAGAGAGATTTTCATTGTGAAGAGGAGTGTTATTGAGAGTTAGAAAGCTGGGGGATTATTCCAACATCCAGCTCACACCCTCTATCAGTAATAGTAGCAAATGGTAATAAGGTTTTGAGTTAGTCCTCCTGTGTGGGGTTTTGCTGGGAAATGAACGGTGAAGAATTTGTGGCTGATTTGAGACTACTTAAGCTAGGGGGTTGTGATGTGGTGCTTGGGGTAGATTGGATGAAGGGAGTTAGCCTTATCAGTTTCGATTTCAACAAAATGGAGGTAACTTTTGAGAGGGATGGGAAGAAAAAGACCCTAACAAGCAGTCAGGAGCCAAGAGTGTGTAAAATGATCTTAGGAAAGAGGTTGCAAAGGATGTTTAAGAGCAAACTCTCCCAGGTGGCCCAACTCTTCTCCATACATGCCCTGGAATTCACCCAAGAGCAAGAGGAGCAGGAGGGGGAGTTGCAGTGACGGTGAATAGCGCTCACATGAACCTTGGAAGGTACAAGAAATCAACTCTCTTAACATGCTTTTAATTGAATTTAGGGACTTTTTTTCCGAGCCATCTGCCTTACCACCCAAAAGGTCACTTGATCACACCATTAACCTAAAACCCAATGCCGAGCCTGTTAACCTAAGGTCCTACCGATACCCACCTAGACAGAAGACTGAAATTGAAAAACTCATTAAGGATATGTTACAAAAATCCATCATACAACCAAACCATAGCCCATTTGTATCTCCCGTGCTACTTGTCAAAAAGAAAGATGGTTCATGAATTCATAGTAATGCCCTTTGGCCTCACCTGTTAACCTAGATCTCACCCTTTTATATGATCACTCAATCACTCAAACTCACCCAACGAATTCTCTCTAATTTGCAAATGAATAGCAATCATAATACAATCAAGAACTGCACAACACACACAAGATTTACCCTGGTTCGGTCTCAATGAAAGACCTACATCCAGCTTGGCTCTCGCCCCTGCTTTCTCTACTATCTTGAATATCAATACAAGATTACAAGTGCACTCAAAACCAACTCTCAACTAGCCCATAAACTTGAAAGCTATATAGAGGTGTATGCCAGAAAGATATTCACTCTTCCTCACTGCACAATCTTGCCCCAAGACAGCTTGTAAACCCACAATAGAAAGCCCGCATTTACCTAACTCTCAGCCCCTATTTATAAGCCATAGAGGGCGGGAGAGCTACCTGACCGACTGCCCAAAATAGGAAGTTACAACTTCTCGGTCAGACCTAACTTCTAGAAGAAAATAACCGAAAAATACACCATAATATTTCCCCCACATTACAAACACCAATCTAGTACAAATGAACTCTAACATCACCAATGCTCCAGCAACCTTCCAAGCTTTAATGAACTAGATCTTTGAACCTTATTTGCGCAAATTTATATTGGTTTTCTTTAATGACATTTTGATCTACAACCCCACCTTTGCCCAACACTTAGTCCACCTGAAGACTACCCTTGAGGTCCTTAGATTCAATAAATTGTATGTTAAGGAGTCGAAATGTGCCTTTGCACAAAAGCATGTGGAATATCTAGGGCACATTATATCAAAAACAGGGGTGAGCACTGACCCCAGCGAGGTGGCAACAATGATTGCTTGGCCTAGACCTCATAATGTCAAGGGCTTGAGAAGATTTTTGGGGTTAACCGGCTACTACTGCCGGTTTGTAAAAAGATACGGTGTCATCAGCCGACCTCCCACCAACCTCTTTAAGAAAAACAGATTTCAGTGGGACTCCAAGGCAAAAGAAGCTTTCAGTGAGCTTAAACAAGCCATGAGTGAGGTACCAACCTTAGGCCTACCAGATTTCAGCAAGCCTTTTGTTTTGGAAATAGATGCGAGTGCTAAGGGTATTGGGACAGTGCTGGTTCAAGAAGGGAGATCGATAGCGTTCCTAAGCCAAGCTTTATCACCTAGACACCTTGGGCTAAGTATCTATGAGAAGGAGTTGTTGGCGGTATTAATAGCAGTGGAGAAATGGCGTCATTATCTGGAAAGAGGAAGATTTGTGATTAAAACAGACCACGAGAGTCTGAAATTCTTACTGCAGCAGAAGCTGCACACTCAACTGCAAAGGAAGGGGATGACAAAGCTAATGGGATTGGATTATGTAATCCAATATAAGAAGGGAAAGGAAAACCTAGCAACAGATGCGCTGTCTAGGTGTTTTGAGGGGGGAAGTTTGGTTGCAATCACCACCATCGTTCCCGATTGGTGCCAAGAGGTAGTTGACAGTTACGAAGCAACTGGAAGGACCAAGGAACTTCTTCAGCAGCTGGTGGTAAACCCATCATCAAGACCAGGTTACACTTTGAGCAATGGCCTAATCCGGTATCAAGGGAAGCTGGTGATAGGAGAGGATGAGGAGCTGAGGAGGAAAATAATAGAAGCATTGCATGCTTCCCTTATAGGGGGACATTCGGGTATTGAGAACACCTATCACAAGGTCAAACAATTATTCCAATGTCCAGGAATGAAAAGGCATGTCAAGGATTTTGTGTTAAGATGTGATACTTGCAAGAGATGCAAGTCCGTGAATGTAGCCAAGCCAGGGTTACTACAGCCATTGACTATACCCGGGGGACCATAGGAGAGTATCTCAATGGACTTCATTGAGGGACTTCCCAAATCAAAAGGAAAGGACTGCATCTTAGTGATAGTAGACAGGTTCACCAAGTATGGTCACTTCATCGGATTAGTTCACCCCTACACTGTTCAAGAGGTAGTGAAGGTGTTCTTGGCTCAGGTCATTAAGCTACAAGGCGCACCTAAGGCTATAGTATATGATCGCGACAAGATTTTTAATAGTTTGTTGTGGAAAGAGTTGATGGGACTACTAGGTGTTAAGCTTCATAAGTCAACTGCTTACCACCCTGAATCGGATGGTCAAACCGAAAGGGTGAATCAATGTTTGGAGATGTATCTAAGATGTTCCTGCTTCCTATAGCCAAGAACTTGGCACAAGTGGCTTCCTATGGCCAATGGTGGTACAACTCTAGCCACCATAGCTCCATAAAGAGGTTTCCTTTCGAAGCACTCTATGGCTATAAACTGCCACTTCTACCATCCCTAGGAGACTCCTCTACAGTAGCAGCTTTGGATGTTTACCTCTAGCAAAGGCCAATTCTCAGAACTGAATGAAGCAGTTCGCAGATAGGAGAAGGAGTGAGAGGGAATTCCAAGTTGGTGAATCGGTAGATCTGAAGTTTATGCCAGGTCACCTAAGGGCTTTACTGTAATACCCCAACTCCAAGTTGAACCCAAGATTCTATGGCCCATTTCCCATCACTGCAAAGGTGGGAAATGTAGCATACCGGCTGTAACTACCAGAAGGCTCCAACATCCACCCGGTATTCCATGTGGCACTCCTAAAAAAATCAGTGGGGACACAACCAACGAGTCCTACCCTACCTCGTCTCCCAAGTGCCAATGACAGTACTAAGGAACCTATAGTTGTGCTGGATAGGAGGGTGATCTACAAGCACGAGGCTCCTATCCCTCAAGTTCTCATCAAGTGGTCTCATCTCCACTCGGATAACAACACATGGGAATACCTCCCAGACATTGCCAATTCCCGAGAGTAGCTAACCTCCTCCACATTTCTTGAGGACAAGAAAATCTTGTAGGGAGTTATAATTATCATGATCCATGTAGCAAGAGGGGGTGATATAGTAATTAAATGTAATAAGAAGGGAGGAATAGCAAATTAGTAGAATATGCTATAAGGGGGTACAAAGTTTGTTGCTGCTTTGGGCAGGTTGTACATTCCCCTGCTGTAAGCGGTTACCCGCACATGGGGAAGAAAATCCAGCTATATATACAGCTAGTTCCTTCCACTAACGAATATGCAATTTATTCCAACAAATTCTAAACATTCTCTCTCCTATTCTCTCTACCTCTCTGTTTCTCTCTTCCCCTAATTTCTCTCTCTATCATTTCTCCTTCGAACAGCTTGTTGAACAAAGGAATTACGGGTCAGATCCTTGGGAGCTGACAAGGGTGTAACCTAGAACTTAGATACTTAGATGAGGGACATGATATTCACGAGCGTCTCAGACGAGATTTATGACGCTAAAAGAAATTAAAATGGAGACAATTTTTGATACAGCTAAAATACAGCCTAGAAAACTGAATGATTGTAAGGGACGTCTGGAAAGTCAACAAAACCCTGAGGGGGCTCTGATTTTATGTAAGGATCAACCCTGGAATGGTTTTAAAACAAAACGATGGTCCTGTAAGGACATGAGGACATAAACGTACTTTTGAGTAATTATAAACAAGTAATTTTAGACTTTAAACATTCAGTGTTAAAGGTTTATATAATACAAGATCTTGTAACTTGTTTCGTTAAATGGAAAATATATTATGTGATAATATGGTAATGAATTATATAATATGCCTATATATATATATATGCGTGATCATAGCAGAGGAATTGAAATGGAATGTCAAATGGCCAAATTAGTGGGTATATGAAATCAGGGGGTAAGTGAAATTAGTGGGAAAGGTGAGAAAATCAGTGGGAATAGCTGTGATGCCCAAGTCTCCTATTCCTATATAAATGGGTGAATGAACATGGTAGGGGAAAGAAGAAACAAAGAAATGGAGGGGCCTAGAGCACCAAAGGAGAGAGGGAGAGAGGAAATGCTCGCAGGTGACTGTCTAGGAAAGGTCGGTGGCGACCGAAGGCGGCCGCAACAATGGAAGTTTCCAATGGCCAAAGGCGGCCAAAACGACCATGGCAGCAAGTAACGACCGACGGTAGCAGTGCGAAGGTGTGCGCTGGAGGGAGAAAAAGGAGGAAGGAGAAGAGAAGAAAAAGAAAAGAAAGAAAAATAAAGGGAAATACGGAAAAATGAGGGGGAAAATGGAGAAAAATAGGAAAAGTTTTTGAAAATTTTCAAAAAATTCGAGGAATTAATGTGGGGCTAAAGGAGCATGCTCGAAGTCAAGAAATTATCTAGGCACACATTTTGAGGTCAGAGCATGTATAATGAGGAAGCCTGAGAGGCTAAGTCAAGGGAACATTGAGGCTCAGAATTTAGCATTTAAAAGCCTGACACGAAAGTCAAGGTTGAGCACGAATTTTGAGGCATTCTGAATTGTATTCAAGGTGAGTGGTTCTACCAAAAAATTGGTTTTATTGCATGTGAATGGTTTAACTTGTGAATGGTTGTTTTCATGTGGATGGTTCATCCAAAGTGGTTATTTACATGTGCATTTAATTTTGTGCTTTAAATTATATGCACGAAAATATTGGTTTTAAATGATGCATCGAATCATGGTATGTGGCATTGGCATGTTTATGTGTTGTCCATGTGGGATATGGGATGTCAACTTGCGTTGTGGCACTCGAGTGATAGCACTAGGGAAGCGTGCCAAGGAATAAGGCCCACTTGTGGCGGGGGCTGAGAATGGACACCACCCCGACAAGTCCACAAGTGGCGGGGCTAAGAATGGACACTACCTCGGATTGGCTCAAGTGGCGGGACTGAGAGTGGACACCACCCCAGGTTTCTTTAAGCAATAGCATTATTGCCGAGGTGGACGTGGATTACCAAGGTTAATATTGATCCTCTTGTGGCCAGGGTTAGTGTTGACGTGGTCCAAAATGCTTTTGAGTGGGAGCGTAATGCTTGGCATGATAATGAGGTGATACTCAGGTTCATGTGTTGAGGTTGTCCCTCTTAAACAGGATTGTGTTATGCTAATGTATCAATGTGGTTAAGTTGCCTTCAAAGAGATTTTTTTCCCCAGGGTACGAGTTAAGCGCTGTGTGGGATTCTCTTGAGCAGGGACAGGTCAGGATATGTTGATTTGGTTCATGGTCTTACAAATATTCATGAAAATGTTTTTGAACTCTCATTTAAATGATTCAACATCTAATTTGGATTATGTCCCTGAAATATTCAAACGTTTTAGGTGAAAGTAGTGGCGCTAAGGGAAATGAGGTTATCGAGATGTAGTCGTTGATTACATTGGAGACATTTAACATATATTTTGGATTATGTTTGAGGTGTTTAGTTGTGTTGTTGAGGGATTAATCTCTATGTATTTTGTTTTGAAGATGTCATGTCAAACAATGGTACGATTTCTATATTATGAATAAATGACCTACGGTTATGTATCGTTTGAGGTTTCGATCTTACTTCCGCTGATGTGATGATATTACCTGTTGTTATTTCATTTGTATTAGATTAGAAGATAGTTTGTGTATGCTGGTATTTGTATACTTCCTCTTTGCGTTTTCCGGTTAGAATAAGTATAATTCTAGAAGGTATGTTTCTAGAATGGTGGTTGACCGTTTCAATTAGTTAGTTAAATTCGGTCAACTGGTCAGTTAGTTAAGTCATTGTATCTCACGCCCCTATAATCTATAAATAGGGATCGTGGGGCAAGGCAGTGGCGTGTGTGTGTGCTTCATTACGGAAAGGTTTTCTATTTCTATCTTGTGGGTTGGGATTAATCGAGAGATTGAGAGAGAAAGGCTGGGTATAAGTCTTGTATTCTCGAGAATCCATTTAGCTTTTAGGGTATATGGGCTGGGTGTGGATTCGTGTACTCTTGTAATCCATCCTAAAGGTTGTTTCAAGATAGTGAAATGGAGCGCAAAACAACAGTCTAGACGTAGGTCTATTTTGAGACTAAACCAGGATAAATTTTCTTGTGTTCTTATTGTTTCTTATTGATTCTTGCTTGTGCTATCTATATTGTTAGTGTTCTCGAGTGTGGAAGTGCCTAGGGTGAGCTATTTGAGTTGAGAGAATCTATAGGAGTGTTGCAATATACTCTAACACCTATCTTGGCTTATTGATTATTAAGTTTGATATGCTGCGAAGGTAGAATGGGATCGTTGGGGAATGATTTATGTTAAGTGTATATTAGAAAAAAATATATTCCCAAAATCCTGGGTTAACGCCGAACTTAGGAAAAGCGGAGTGTTACAATGTGGCACCCCCTAAGTTTCAAAAGCCTCAAATCAGCTTCAAAGAGTTCTCACTACATCTCCCAACAGAATCCCAAACAAGCAAACTTACTTATCACCTTGTTTCCATTAGCCATGGTTACTGATAGTGGCTGTGTATTCAACAATTGGCACTTCATCTTCTTAGCAGTCCCCTCATCAATGAAACTGTGGGTACTCTCACTATCGATCAAAACCATCAGAGTGCTTTCTTACACCTACCTTCCACCTTAATTATCTTTGCTACTAGCCATTCCCTTGATGGCATGTAATGATATTACCCCATTGTCTTCTTCCCTCGATTCTTCCACTATTGCCAGGCCTTCCTTTTCATCCTCCCCTTCTCTTTCTAACAGAACTAACTGCTTCTTACACTGATGCCCTGGTGAGTATTTATCTCCACATTTAAAACACAACCCCACCTGTCTCCTCTACTCTATGAGCTTGTCTCTTGGCTGTAAAACTTAGGTGGATGATGGGGCTACTTGGTATCTAACTCCTGCTCCGGCCTTCAAGGGTTCCCTCCCTTGTATCCTCCCACCGTATTGTATTAACCCTTGAGTTCCTCCTTTATTCTATCCCCTTTGTTTTCTCATTAGTGCTTCTATTGTTAGCTCCTGCAAAAAGGCCCAATCTGCTGCCTCCTGCATTGTTTTTGGTTTCAACATCTTCACGGTTGATCTCAGCTCATCACTCAATTCCCCCACAAAACTAGATACAAAATACTCCTCTATCATGTAAGGATTCTGAATCAACATGAGAGACTTCAACTCTTCAAATTTCATTTGGTACTCTAGCACCGTTGCCTCCTGTCTCAATCGGTCAAATTCCTCTACTATGTCCATCATGCCTCTTTCATCAAACCTCTCACACAACCCCTTAGTAAAATCATCCCAATTATACGAATCTCTAACTTTAGACCACCCTTGGAACCACATGTCACCAACATCATTGAGATAGGCTGACGCCAGGGCCACTCTTTGATTCTCAACCACTTGGTGGATACCAAACAATTTTTCACATAGCCTTATCCACCATCGAGGCTTCTATCCCTCGAATACAAGCAATTCAAGTTTCAGTACTGGAAAACCGAATTGGTGTGGAAGAGTTTGAATCACCTGCCTCCTTTCCAACACATTCTCCCCACCGTAGCTAGATCCACTTTAAACTCCAATGATCTGGCATTTTGGTTATTGGTTCCAATTCCCGATAGAATGGGCTCCAACCTATCCTTAGGAGGGAAATCAAGAGAGATTCTTACTTGATTTTGACTAGAAAACATAAGCTTAAATTTTTGTAGTTGATCGAGCAGCAAATTACCTTGCTCCTGTATCTCTTCCCTTACGTGATCGCACATATCCCCACGTAGCCTCTCCGCAACCACCTCCAATTTTCGATCTACCACTGATTCCATATTCTCCTCTATTGATCCCACATGGTTCTGAATTTCCGCTACTGATGTTGTCACTTGATGTAACTGTGTCTCCATTTGCCTCATTCAGGTACCATTAGCCATGGTCTAATCGCTCCAAGATCGCCAACTAGGAACTTGCTCTGATACCAAAATGTCATATCCTAGATCTGACTTGGGTAATTCTCTGCTATTTGGGAGAGAATTAGGTGGGAATTTGAGAGGGAAGGGTGAGAATTAGAGAAATGAGGGGGAAAATCAAAGAGAAAGGAGAGAGAGAGAATTTGAGAAGGGAAATTGATTGATCCGTATTATTTCTGTGCCTTCAAATGGCTGGGTCAGTCTCTTTTTATACTGCTTCAACTTGGATTGGCGCCAAAAACGGTTGCCAATCTTCTAGAATCAGTATAACTTGCACTACTAGAACATTCCTCCAATATGCTAATACCCTTTACAAAAATAAAGACATATCAGCCTAAGTACGCAACACTATCCTAACAGTACTTGATTATTGTTTATGTAGCATGCATTCATTATTGGAGAGTTCCACACTACTGGCACAAAAACCTTGCTCCTGGTATATCTTGCCGTAGACTGCCCACTGGAGGGAACAAGATTCACTTGCACTAGATGAAGTCCTCAAGGTGAAAAGGATAGTATATATTTGTGTTATTCTCAACTCATTATTCAAATATAAAAAAACTTTGGAACTAAAATCAAAAGAATACAGCCAGTTAACAATTTTTTATGCATGCAAATGAGTGTTCCACCAGATAATCCATGTCCTTCATCAGGAACATGCTTAAATGTATGAAGTCACCATTCCATAGTCATATATAATTGTCCAACACCACTGTTAGCCTGTATAATTTGCACCCACTGTTCTTATTAACAAGAAAAAGGTTGCGTGTTCCTACGCTTTCTCTGAATTTATCTTTCTTCACGCTACAAAAATCAGAAGAATCCCAAGAACTTGTAATTGTTAAATACATAAGGGAGGGGGACTCAAATTTTTGACTTTTTTCTTTCGTCCATTTTAATTTTTATGCTTGAAAGGCTAATAAGAAAGCATTGCACTTGCCAGACGAACCCTAAATGCATACAAGCAGGAAGCAACCGCAAACAACATTACATCCCAACAGCACGAAACTCCAATGATAAATCAAATGTAAAATCAATTAAAGGTTACTCCCCAATCCGAGGTAGATAACCTACAACTCGGCCAAGTTACACGTAGCTGAAGCAGATGAGACACGAAGGCTAGAAATCAGCGGTTACAGCAGAGAAATGCGAAATAGAATTGCGAGAGAATACCGTAAGGTGGATCTGGCGGTGGACGAGGGGGAGAAAACACGGCGGACTACAAAGAAAGAACGAGCTCGAGAGATCGCGGGACGTCGAAGGCGTGAGAAGAGCGCCATCTCATCTGCCCTGCGGTGTTGCGATCGAGCAAGCGAACCAGAGAGAGAGAGAGAGAGAGAGAGAAACAATGTATAATGTTTGATTGTTGAGCTGTGTGTGTATTTTATTTCATATATTTTAGTTGATTGTTCAGCTCTAATCCCAAAATACAATGGGATTTGACCCACGTGCAGGGCCACGGGCAAAAGCCTTCGGCCTTTAGCCTCCGCCGTTGTGGTGGTAGGTGGCGATCTGAACTTGGGTGTGGAACATTACGTAAGCCCAATTAGATAGATAGAACGGCCCACGGTCCATGGGCTTCAAAGCCCATTTTGAGCCCCAGGAGGGATGATGCAATGGGGACACCCCGTGGGCAGGGGTTACTCATCTTCCACAAAAACGCAAAAATAGATATTTTTTAAAAAGGTAGATATAAATAAAATTCGAAATAAAAATAAAAAATATTTCAAAAATAGAAAAGAAAAATAGCTCTACCAAGCCGTTTCTATGCAACATAAGTCCCACCCACCACCGCTTATGGCACGAAGCACATTGACTAGTTTCTTCTCAATTTTCTTAATTTAGTTTTGATATATTTTTTAAGTTTAAATTCTATAACTAATTTATAATTTTTTTAAAATTAATTATGACATCTCTTGAATAGTTATTATACCTTTTGACCCTTTCAAGAGTGTGAGAGACTAATTTTGAAAAGTTTTAAAAACTGATTAAGCAAATTTTAAAAAATTCAAGAGAGTATTTGAACTAAAACTAAAAAAGTGTACAATTAATTTATCCTTCAATATATTTAAGTTCATATCTCTTCACAATTTAAGACAAATTATCTTAAGCACCCTTAAGATTTAATACAATGACACAAACACTCTTATACATTAGAAATAATATATACTTTTCTTGAAGTTATTGATGATATTTCAAATATATAAAAAGATACTCTCTCTCTCTCTCTCTCCTACTAGAAAAAAAGATAGAAAGGAACTTCATGGTATTGATAATGATTATCTAATCCCTTTTCTTTTTTCTATCTATTTTTTTTTATTTCTCTATCATTTACATAGATCAAGTCCTCTTATTTATTTGGCAATGACATCAACCTTATCTTTGCCACATTTTCCTTTTTTTATCTTTCTCTTACTCTTTTGAAAATCAAGTCAATTAGGTTTTGATTGGCATAAATGTTTCGATTTGCAAAGAATGTCTCTACAAATTGACCCCTTAATTTGTAAAAAAAAAGTATTATTTGCAAAATGGAACCCCAAATTGTTGGGTTCAATTTGTTAGTTACGACAATGAAGTGATAGATAAATAAAAGGAGAGAAAAAAAAAAGAAACTTAAAAAATAAGGGCAAAATAGTTAATTTATGCAATAACTTAATGTTAACGATGTTTGTGTCATTATGCTAAATCTCCAAGGTGTCTAGTGTAATTTATCCCAAAATTTATAACACCAAATATAAAAGAAGATTACTTAGTCTCTTCAAATTTAGTTTCATGTTTAACTTTGTACCATTACTATTTAATTTAGGTTCGAAAGGTGTCATATAGGACATTGAATTTTAAATATTATAAAATTTTTAGCAAGCAATTCAATTTGTAGACAAGGATTTTCTTTGCAAAATAGAATCCCAAATTGTTACAATTTGTTGGTTGACTACAAGAATGAAGAGATTGGTAGATAACCGAAAAAAATGATAGATTTAAAAGATGAGAGCAAAATAATTAAATTACACAATGATTTAATGTTAAGGGTATTCGTATCATTTTGCTAAACCTCCAACATACCTAACATAATTTACCCCAAAATTTGTATGACATCAAATATAAAGTAAGATTACTTAGTCTCATCAATTTTAATTTCATACTTAATTTTATACCATCTGTCACATTAGAATTGAAATTTAAAGGGCTAATAGCAATAAAAAGCCAAACCTTTATGCATTTTTGCAATTTTTTTCAAACGTTTCAATTTTAGCAATAATGTCCCGATTTGATCGATTGGGTGCAATTTTATCCCAAGTTCGAATCCAATTGAAGAGGCATATGGCTTTGCTTAGGTGGCATGCCACATGGCAATTTGGGTAAGCCCCACATTGATGACTCATGGAAAAAAAAAATAAAGAACAAAAGTCAAATTAAAACATTTTATCGGGGTTAATCCATTTGGGTTTTAAGTGGTGGATTTAGATCAATCAAACCCTGATTGAACCAAAGCATTCTAAGCCCTAATTAAAGCAGAGGAAGAGGCGATGTGAAGAGGAAAACACAAAGAGGGAAAACAAGAAGAGGAATTAGAGGATGAGGACGAAGAGAAATCAATCGAATGATGAAAACGTAAGGGACAAAAATGATAACGTGGAGGAAGAAATCAAAGGAGACAACGTTATTAGGGTTTTGAGGTCAACATTTGTAGAGCTCCGAGACGACACATTACTAACTTTGGAAGACAAAGATAAATTGGAAGAATGAGTCAAAACGTCAAATGGGTTGAAGCCAAGCATATTGTGGTTTGCACAGGCACAACACATCAATTGCAGAGTAAATTTTTTCAATTCCTAAGAATGGATTGTTATGAATATATGTTTGTTCTCAGTATGTTTGATTAGTTTGAACGAATAGAAAACGTATATGAGTTAAATTATTCTTGATATGTTTGACAATGGATTAGTTTGTTCTCGATATGTCATCAATTCCATAAGAGTTAAATTGTTGTGAAGGGAATTGGGGCGATGGCATTGAATGAGTAAATCTGGCATATCTCTTGTGACTCTTAGTAGCGATAGGGTTGTATGCACTATGCATTACTTAATATGTCGTAGTCAAGCTTCATATGCCCGAAAGAACCCAAGAAGAAGGTTTTTCTGTTGTCCTATGCCTAAGGTAATGTGTGTAAGTTTGAAGATTATAATTTGTTTGTGGCATTTGGTGAAATATTTAATATTGCAAGATAAAAATTATGGGTTTTTCAAGTGGTGTGATGAGGAGTTTAAGTCAAGTTCTAGAGAGAGAGGTTTTTAATGTCTTATATGACATAATGGAAGCCATTATTGCAATAAAAGAAGAGGTTGAGGTTGCATTCGAAACGAAGATAAGAGATGCTAAAGCAAAGATGAAAGATGTTGAGGCAAAGCTTATGAAGAAAAAGTGAAAAATAAAGCTGCTAGAGGAAGAAAGAGCTGGGTTGTTGGACAAAATTAAGAAAATGCAAGCTAAGAAAACTATTAGAGATTCATTTGTTAGAAAAATTATGATTTTATCAGTTGTTTTAGTATTGTGCTTGTTGTGTTGGGTAAACATGGTGAATGATAAAAACACCAAATGGTTATATTTATCGTAGTTGATGGAAATTGATATTTTTGAATGCCCAATGTAATATTATTTTTTGGAAATAATGTAATGTTATTTAGTGGGTTTAAGTCACTTTATCAATATATGATTTTGTATTTTTTCTTATTTCATTTTTCTCAATTTTTTTTGTTGCATTAAAATTTGTTCCCGCTTGATTGGATTTGATTGAATTCAATAGACAAAATCAAAATAAGGTGTATAAATAGAACTTTTAATTATTCAAACACACCAACTAGACTAGTTAGGAAATCCCATTGATAGTTTTGACTCATTTCCCTTCAGTTTTTTTCAAATTAGCTTATGTTATTTCAAGAGTTTGTTGAACTTCTTGTGGATCAATGTCACTACTATTCTCCACATCATTTACTAAAATAGTGATATCATTATTACCTATTATAGCAAAATTGCCCATAAAATCCATCCTTAACCATTGATCATTAATGCGTATTCCCAAAATACCTATATCTACAGTTGTGGCAATATGGGCGTGATTTGGTAATAGGCCAATATGCACAATACAATGCTAAAATTATAAATCTATTATATTGTGCACTTATATCCATTGAGTTCAATAAAGTGTCTACATATGAAACTACTCAAGAAATTTGAAATAGACATAAACCACACACAACAATACAAATCAAGTTGAGTTAACAATCGACATGCTTGATCATAATAATTCAGAAAAAGACTAACAATATGCACATTATGAAACATAACATAATGTCCAAATGTGTTGAGTGTATCTCCCTCAAAAAAGTTATCTAAATCATATATGACACCAAAAACAGAATACGCTGATAGAAAGACAAATCACCTTATATATCTAAATACTCCACAATGTATCTTAACGATAATTAACAAACAAGAACATAAATAGATAGGAAAGAATTCAATATCAATTGTGAAGTAACAAAATCACGAGTCCTTTTTTATTTTTTTAGACCATTTGACTTAAACTCTAAGAATGAATTTTTTTTTTCTTTTTTCCTTAGTAAAAGGGTAAGGTTAAGTTGAAGAGATGCTCCACATGATAACATGAGTCAATGCATTTATATGTCATTCTAATGCTCCTACCTCAACCTACTATATATGTAGAGACCATCCAATAAATTGATTAAACATCTTAACTTTCAATTACTTGGTCACTTGGGTGGACTAACAAGCTTCAAGATCACCTAGCCTACCACCATTATAGAAGGAATGTCAAATTTTATTTGCCCTAATAATGTCTAACAAATTTATATTCATTTTCAATAAGTATAGTGTCACAACTAGCTCCTGAAATCCCCGAAACCAAGGAATCCAAGAGGGAGTGCTTAAAAGAATGGTACAAAGGAAAACTCAAATACAAACAATTGCAGGCATTCCTCATATGACAGTGGAAGCCATAATCCTTTAATTACAACACCTGTCAACTAACATATACATTAGGGCTTAATCACCCAAGCATCTTAATAGAAGTACAATAAACTTAAACTACCTTCCTTTGCACCCAAACCATTCCCAAGACCTTTTGGTCAGGAAAGCTTTGTACACATTGCTATCAAATGAGGATCAAAATCAAGATTCCTTAAGCTCACTCGTAACCTTATCTATCATCTTACCTGTAATAATGCAAAGCAAGAATGAGCCACAAGGTCCAACAAGTATAATTCAAAGCAAGTAAGAAGTATTATGAATCATAGGCATGAAGTGAATAATAAGAAACAAAGTAGATAAGAACTTCTTACTACATTTGCATAAATCCTTGCCATACCTTACCGCATCATATAACAATGAATTCACATTATCAACATGAGGATCGATGTCCTTCCACGCACTGGTTTTTCACCAGGAGAGCATCTAGAGTTGAAGCTCACACATACTGGCATTCATCAGGCAAGTATCCAGGCCTGAAGCTCACACACACTGACTTTCATCAAGTGAGCATCATGAATCGAGACTTACACGCATTGACTTTCATCATGTATAGCCCCATAATGTTTGACTATGTAGGACCATAGACAACAGCTAGGGCCTAAGACTCAAAAACGGTCAACAATCTTGTCACAACGGTCGACAGCCAATGCTCATACATTCGATGGTCGACAACCATGGCACTATCGGTCGACGGCTAAAGTCCAATTCCCACAAACGGTTGACATCCTTGGTTTACTGGGAGACCGATAATGCAATTTACAACACAAAATCCATGCATAAAAGACCCTAAAACACTCACATAACATGCCAAATACTTACAGATTCTTAATCCCAAAGGTAAGTGTAACATCCAGTATTTTGGAAAATAAAAATAATTAATTTCTATATTTAAGATAATTGATTGAAAATTTGTGACTTTGTGAAATTTTATGGAGGACATTAAATTTATTATTATTTTTGAATAGGGAAGTGATTAGAAGATTCTAGAATTTTTTTCGAGAATCTAAGTATAAGTTTAGAATTTTGGGAGTTATTGTAATTATAAGTATAAAAACCAATGGTTGCAAGAATGCTAATAAGGGAGTCTTGTAGCCTAGTAGTTACTTGTGCATAAGGAAAATTTTGTAAAAGAAGGTTGCAAGAATTAAGGAATGCATAGAGCATGCAAATTAAAAATTGTTGTAAAATGGAAATTAAAATAATAAGTTAAGTGGTAAGTGCAAATTTAAGATATCAAGAGAGACGCCAATTATGCACCATGTTATTGTTGCTGCCAGTTTTTGTAATTTTTAATTTCTTTTTAAAGCAATCTTCATAAAAGAGAAGGTGTTATGTCAAAAAGCTACATCAATTGCTTTTATATATATTATATTCATATAAGCCTTCCAATTTTAATCTCCATCCTTGCTTTTATTTCCAATTGCAATGGAGGGACCTACGCACATTATGCCTTTCCCAACAAGCCATACTTTATTTTTTTATTAATATATTGGTTACAGATGGGTTGAATTCCTTGAATTAAGGGAATAGGCTCAATTAGAGATGGCAAAATGGGCCCGGCCCGACGGGCTGGCCCGTTGGGGCCCGGCCCGGGACCGGGCTAGGGCCAGCATTTTGCTGGCCCATTTAAGGCCGGGCCGATTTGGCCCGGCCCGGCGGGCCAAATGGTGGTGGGCCGGGTTGGCCCGCCTAGCCCGTTGGCCCGCTAATCGACAAAGACAAACCCCCCTCAGCCTCGCCTCTCGCCCTCGCCCGCGCCCCTCGCTCTAGCCCTCGCTCGCCGTCGCCGTCGCCCTCGTCTCGCCCGCGCCCCTCGCTCTCGCCCTCGCCCTCGCCCTCACCTCGCTCGCCCTCGCCCTCACCCCTCGCTCGCCCTTTGTCTCGCCCTCGCCCTCGCTCACCCTCTGTCTCACCCTCGCCCTTGCCCTCGCTCACCCTCTGTCTCACCCTCGCCCTCGCCCTCTGTCTCGCCCTCGCCCTCGCCCTCGCCCCTCGCTCTAGCCCTCGCCCTTGGCCCTCGCTCTCGCCCTCGCTCACGCCCTCACCCTCTGTCTCGCCCTCGCTCGCCGCTCTCGCCCCTCGCTCGCCTGCACCCCTCGCCCTCTGTCACCCGCGCCCCTCGCCCTCTCTCGCTCACGCCGCCTGCCTCTGGGCAAAAAAAAAAAAAAAATTTGAGCGGGCCCGTTTGGCCCGCGGGCCCGTGTAGGGCCGGGCTAGGGCCAGCAATCTGCTGGCCCATTTTTAAGCGGGCCGATTTGGCCCGGCCCGCTTGGCCCGCGGGCCACTTGGTGGGGGGCCGGGTTGGCCCGGCCCGGCCCGTTTGCCATCTCTAGGCTCAATCTAGGATTTTTGTAAATTAAGGAATAGGTTGTACTTAGGGGTTTTGGAAATTTATCTGTATAAGTAGGAAGAAAATAAGGAGAGATTGGAAAAGGCTGTGCGAGTTCAATAAAAAATCGAAACTTTGAGGTAAGAGCAAAATATTTGAAGTTTGATGGATGTTAATTTTAGTAATATTTCCTTATGTTTAATTTTTGTTAGAGGAATCTTGAGGAATAATATCAGTGATTTTAACATTGTAGAGAAATCTTTCCCAAGAAGTTATCTCGACATCAAGCAACAAAATTTGTAAGGGTTTAATATGTTTTATGGGCAAATTATTTTTGTCATGACTTGCATATGATAATAGGGGAGTGCCTAGGCATGAGACTGTGGATTTTTATTTGGACAAGATAGAGTTCATGTTAGAGTCCATAGAAAATCATAAGGGGCCACTAAGAGTCCGAGATGGGTGAAGTGGACGGGTTTGCATGCATGATTCATTTCATATTTATCTATGTTTGTCATGGTTTACAATTTGTTATGTTTACATATTGCTTTTATTGAGTTCTCAGACACCCTTTATAAATAACCACAGATGATTCAATCCTTAGTAGAGGGAAAGTAGTGGTAGTGGACAATTCATCGATGAACATGGTTGACCAGCTATGATAGGGTCTTTATTGTAATGCGAATTTATGAGTATTTTATATTTCTAGTTTGTAATACATTTGTGTGAGGCAGATGATATGTTAAACTTATAGTATTTCGTTGGAGAAATAATTTAATTGCAAAAAATTGAGCTTCCATCCCAAAGTCTTGTAAAACATATATCTTGGCTAAGACACAAGTGCCATTTGCTGCCTATGTTGTTTATGGGACCCGAGTTTTTTGGATGAGCGAAGACAATAATACCTAGATCCCACCCAAGGCACCCTAACCTATAGAGCATAGCCGACCTTCAAATTTGTCCAATGACCATGGTTGTACGATAGTACCCCAAATGTGGGACCGGGGGTGCCACAGTAGGTACAAAATCATTCCTTAAAAATATGGGATGAATCAAGACCCCATTAGGCTTTAGAACAAAATTAGCAAGTGTTCATGAAACCAACAAATTGTTGTGCAACAGAATAGGCACGGCCAACAAGGCTTTCAAAAGCACAAGACACAACCCGATAAGGTATTATTTAACTGAATAGAAGACAAGTTCACGAATTTGCAAATTAGAACTTGCCAAGTGGAGAAAAGAAGATAGGAACTTGCAAAAGAAAAGAAGGAGAAATAAAGGAATTTACCTCTTAAAAGGAAAATAGGAAGAAGAATTTGCTTTACTAAGTTTGAAAGCTGTCATCAAGAAGTAAATTGCAAACCGAACAATAAAAAGGAATTAGATGAAGCAACCGTTGGTACAGATGAGCTATGCTAGCTTACACCTTTCACTTCACCCTCCACGATTTTAATTGACAAGGAACGAAAAAGAGAAGAAGAAAAGAAGAAAAGGAACAGAAACCCAGCTCTCTCGAATGCTCTCTACCTACTCCACCACCTTCCTCACAATTCTCCTTATATCTTATAACACACACACATATATATATATATATTATTTTTAGATATTAAAGTAGCACATGGAGAAGAAAGAGAATGTGGAGTAAGAGACACGCTTCTGTCTTTCTTTTTCTTTATTAATCAACCTTTAAGATCATAGAATATACATATGTTGGTAGCATGTGTGTGGAAGAAAGAAGAAGGATGGAGATGGAGGCATTATCCTATCACATACAATATTTTATATATATTCAAGTGCACCTTGCTTTAGCTTCCTTCCTCCTGAATTTCCTACTGCCTCTAGTTTCTCTCCCTTATATTTTCTTTACATATATTACATTAAGTTATTTTCTCATATATATTAATATAATAAACTCCAATAGCATATATCATCCAATATTATATACATCCATATATCTTTTGCATGCTCGACAGCCTTGGAGATTAAGCTTCCAATTCCACACTCCTAAGCGTAATCATGCTCCTTGCCAATCCTACTTCCAGTTATCTCCTCCTCTCAATTGTCTCCAACCACTACTTTTGACTTTGAGCACCTATATACACATATATGATATGTAATGGCCCATTTAACAAATATCTATCAATAAAATATACATATATAATATATAAATATATATAAGTATATACTCGGCAACCCACTTCTCCCAATCCCCCAATTTGAGTTTTGAGTTTTGAGTTTTGACTTTTTCACAAAATTTTCAACTCCTCTTTACTTGACTTTTCAAACATAAAAAATAACATCACATATAATTCATCAAAATCATTTCCCAAGTCAAAATAAAATTCAACACATTGAGTAATAATAACAAAATACAATACATATGAGGATGACTACAAAACAACCTATACTCATGACAGGTCATTACATATAGACATAAAATTTTCTCATTCGAATACTTCCAACACTCATATCCACACAAAGTCATGCATTATGTATAAAAAAACTTGTAAAAATCGTTCATCAATGTCAAATCCTATTAGAATCAATTACATAACACAAGCAATTACACTTCAAAATTACATAAATTGTCCAATCTCCAACATGTCCAAATCTCCAACACCTTCAAATCTTCAATCCGTCCCAAATTACATAACTGCACAAGTAATTACACGTTCAAACTACATATCCAAATTACATAAAACATCCAAATCTCCAACACATCTAAATATCCAACACCTCCGAATCTCCAACCTGTCCTAAATTACACAAATGATTACATGTCTAACCTGTCCCAAATTACAGAATAAATTGTCCAAATTTCAATTACATGTTCACATCTCTTTTTGGTCTTCTTATCTTTTTAGGTTCAACAGCTTGTGTTGCAGCTGACTTTTGCATAATTGATGATGTCTCTTTGGATTGCCCTGTTGATGGTGGTTTGAAAGGCTCAGATTCAACTAGAGAAGCCATCAATTGTGATCCACTAGTTGCTTGACTTTCTTGTCGTTGGGAGTTCAACAAAGTCCTTGCTATTGCAAATGTTGATGCAGGTCCAAAAACAAATCTAGCCCTTTTTTTCCCTGACATCTATATGAAAAAAAAAAAAGAGTAGATAACCATTAGACATTCATAAAGTCATAAGGGCAAGCTTAAAAAAAATAAAAATAAATCAAAATATGTACCATTGCATAAAAATTCCTTGATTTGGATGAGAACATCACTTCGTAGCCTTGTCTTACCTATATATAGATAAAACATATATAGTTTAAAAATATGTTAACCTTGAGTATCCTTAGCATATAAAGCATACACATATTAAATGAGAAGATATATCTTCCATTTATCTATTGCCATTTGCCTTGTTGAGGCATTTGTATAGGCGATTGCTAGGGCAGTTGCTGAGGCACTGGTTGTGGCACATGGTCTGCCTCTCTTGGCTTATAATGGGATAATATTAATGTAAACAAAGAACTTCATTGATCTAGAATGGATAAGTGTGACAACATTCATACCTTGGGAGGTCTTGGTGCTACTCTTTTATCCTTATTTGAGCAACCCCTCTTATTGTGGTCAATTTCCAAGCAGTGTTTGTTGAATAATTACTGAAACCATCATAGATAAATATAATGATGTGAAAATGGTTTTGATTCCCATCTTGGTTCAAAGAGAAGATGAAGAATGAGAACAATGAAAACATACATGAATCCATTGTTGTAGTGACTGATTGAACATGTTTTGATCTTCCAATTTGATACGTAGTTTCTAACAAACTTTCTTTATTAATAGGGATGTAGAGGAGAAGAAAGTTACACAAAAATGGAGACCATGACCCATAGGATAACTTCTTTGGACAGTCAATAATTTTTTAGTATTTCTAAATTGACTCCTCATCAATTTAGAAATACAACTTATGTTTCTACACATTAATTCTATGATAATTTAATACCCAATAGCCCAAAAATTAAACTTTATAGATCACTTTTAATTGGCTAAACTTTAAGATAGCATTACACATTTAAAAAATACATTTGTGGCCTTATATGTTGAATCATTTATTTTCAACAATTTCCCACTGGGCCACATATGTAACCTTACAAATGTCTCCAAAATTTTGCTATCACCATTAAGAGTATTTCCAAACAATCAAGTTCATTAATCATACTTGTAACATCCCGCATCGAGCGATAGGAAGGACCAGAACAATTTACCATGATGGGGCTACTCGAACTTCCCAGGGGGGTTACTCATTCTTGAATTTTTGATACACACAATCATCCATATCATTAACCTCAAAACCAAACGAGATAATTACTTGATGAAATTTGTGGTACCATTGATGGGAAGCTTGTTTGAGCCCATAGATGGATTTCTTTAATATGCAAACCATATTCTTTAGGTCTCTTGACACAAAGTTTTCTAGTTTCACCATATAGATTGTTTCATCAATGTCGCCATTGAGAAACGTTGTCTTAACATCCATCTGATGTAACTCAAGATCAAAATATGCAAAAAGTGCCATAATAATCCTGAAAGAGTCTTTCGTAGAAACCGAAGAGAAAGTCTATTTGTAGTTGATGCCTTCATTTTGGGTTTAGCTACAAGATGAGCCTTATATCTTTTCATATTACTTTTTGAATCCCTCTTAGTTTTAAATATTCATTTACAACTAATAGGCCTCGCACCTTCTGGTATTGGGATAAGATCCCAAACTTTATTATCTTGCCTAGACTTGTACTCCTTATTCATGGCATCAATTCACTTTTGAGAGTTAGAACCCTGCATGGCCTGATGGAAGTTGATCAGATCATCATCCACCATTCCAATATCTTCCTCACGTTCTTGGAGAAATACTATGTAATCATCTAGGATAACATTTTTCCTTTCTCTCGTAGATCTCCTTAGTTCTTGAGGTTGTTCTTCTGGAATAATTACTTCATTTTGAATGGGAAGTTGTTCAACATTGTCTTGTTGAGGTTCCTGATTTCCTTATTGATCAATGATAGATATAGAAGCCTGCACATTATCAAAAATAATAGTAGGAATTGAAATTGATTCCTCCTCAAAGACAATGTCTCTAACCTTATTTCTCCCCCTAAACTCAATATCCTAAAAAAATGTTGTAGTTCCCGTTTCAAAAATTGACCTAAGTGTGGGATTATAAAATTTGTAGCCCCTAGATTGCTCAGAATAACCAATAAAGTAACTGCTTATTGTTTTTGAGTCTAATTTCTTTTCATGTGGCCTATAAAGCCTCGCATCAGCTAGACATCCCCAAATGTGAAAATGCTTTAAACTAGGCCTTTTGCCTGTCCAAAGTTCATAAGGTGTTTTAGCTGCTGCTTTAGTTGGTACTTTATTTAGAATATAAGTTGTAGTCTTTAGTGCTTCTCCCTAGAGTGATTTTAGTAAGGTAGAATGACTAATCATACTCACCATATCCTGAAGAGTTCTGTTTTGTCTTTCAGCTACACCATTAATGCTAGGGGATCTTGACATGGTGTATTGTGGGATGATTCCACATTCCTCTAAGAATTTAGCAAATAGTCCTGGACATTGTTCAACTGAACCATCATATCTGCCGTAATACTCACCACCACGGTTAGACCTGACGCTTTTAACCATTTGTTGAGTTGTTTCTCAACTTTATCTTTAAAAACTTTGAACACGTCCAGGGGCTGAGATTTCTTATGAATGAGATATAGGTACCCATAACGTGAGTAATCGTTTATAAATGATATGAAATATTGCTGACCATTCCAAGAAGTAGTAGGAAATAGTCCACAAATATCTGTATGAATAAATTTTAAGACGTCTGAAGTTCTATTGGCACATAATCTCTTAGTTTTGGTTTGTTTTTCTTTGATGCAATCAATACAGACATCAAAATCTGTAAAGTCAAGGGAATTCAAAATACCATCAGACACAAGTCTCCCAATTCTAACTTTTGAGATATGACCTAATCGCTTGTGCCATAACAATGTTGAATTTCTTTTTGTTTAATTTGCGTTTAGTACCACGTGATTCCACGTGCAAGGTTTCATTATATGATGCAACAATATCAAGTAAATATAGGTTATCATATGCACATAATGAACTAGTACCAATAACATTTGAATTTAATGAAGGATTAAATTGATTGTTTCCAAATGAACAATAACATCCAGATTTGTTCAATAAAGAAACAGAAACCAAATTTCGTCTAAAAAACGATACAACAAATATGTCTTTCAAATCCAAATAATAACTAATTCCTAACAATAACCTAAAAGTGTTTATTACATCAACTTCCATCGATTTTCCATCACCCACAAAGATGTATCTTTCACCATCATTTGGCTTTCGGTAGCTCAGACAACCCTGCAAAGAAACGCTTATGTGAGTAGTAGCACTAGAATCTAACCACCAAGTGTTTTTAGGTATTGAAGTTTTTAACCTTAGAACATACCAAAGTAAGAATTGTACCTTTCTTTGCACACCAAGCATGATATTTGGTATAATCCTTCTTCACATACCCTGTCTTATTGCAAAAGAAACAACTCTTATTGTTTTGCTGCTATTTATTTTGTGTTGGAGCCGTAGGAGTAGTTTCATATCCTTTCTTTCTTTTCTTGTCCTTATCTTTAGAGGTGCATGCCAAGTGAGCACTTTCAGTTCTATCTTGCTTCAACCTTTCTTCCTCTTGCACACAATATGAAATGAGTTCATTTAGATACCATTTCTCCTTCTGGTAGTTATAACTGACTTTAAATTGATCGAATTGTGCTGGAAACGAGATTAATACCAAATGCACAAGTCATCAGACAACTCAAGCTTTAATCCCTTAAGTTTTGAAGCAATATGAGACATTTCCATGATGTACTCCCTTATGTTGCCCTTGCCTTTATATTTTATTGAAATGAAGCGTTACAAAAGCTTGCTTATTTCAGCCTTATTGTTTTTTGCAAAACGCTTCTTAATTTCGGCAAGAAACTCCTTGGCATTAGTTATCCCTTCGGACACTGTGCCCCTAAAGGCTTCCGAAATGCTGCGCTTAATGATCATAAGACTCTTGCGATTTGAGTGATCCCACTTCTCAAAGTTCCTCCTATCATGAAGTGAACTTCCATCTTTAAGAGGAGCGAGTTGCTCGATCCTGAGTGCAAGGTCTAGATCCATGCAACCAAGAACAATCGATATGTTCTCTTTTCAATTCTCGAAGTTTGTCCCATTCAACATGGGAATTGAATTTATGTTGGCAGATATTGTAGTAGCAGACACATTAGTTGTACAGAGAATAAAATAACCAAATAAAAAAAACATGCTTATATAAATATCCATAATTAATAATCAATAAATTCAAATAATGGTATGCCCTATCTCAAGATACCTAGCACAACACTAACATCAAGTCTTTGGATAGTAATATTAATTGTAAGTGTTACTCTTGTTGTAGTGTTCAAACATTAACAATGACTCCTGTCAAATATTAAACCCATCTTTGGATTGACTTACTATTCACATGTAAACCTGATAATTGTTACATGTTTACCACCACAAATGTATATGCAATTTAGCCAAATATTAACCTTCCTTTGGGCGGGTTAATCTTCGCATGAATAAACACATATACAACCATCTAATTATTCCCAATAAACTAATCTCTACAAGAGAGGCCACTTTGGTGATATGTTGTGTCAATTAGCCTATTTAAAATATTAGACAACCATGAGTAATAAAATAAGATACCATGTATTTGAATTATAATTGATTTCTTAATTTATTCTTTATTATCAAAATTCAAAATAAAAAAAATAATAATAAATACATAAATAACTCAATGTGCAACCACTGTTAGTATCAAATAGAAATTGGAAATCAATGCCACAATGGGCACTGCACTTTATAATAACAAATGAAACTTACATGTGCTGCCCACGGAATTAAGAAAGAATCCAAACCATCCAAACTATATATTATAATATTAAATTGACACGTGAAGGCCCAAAAATTGAGAGTCCAAAATTGAGTTATAAGTAATGTGTGGCCCAATGAAACTGGAGACTCTAGGGCTCATGCACTATATATATATATATATATATAATATAATAAAAATGCATAGACATTCACAATAGGAGAAGAAGCAACTATGGAAGAATAACCAAGTGTTGTCTACAATCGCACTAGAAGGAAGAAGAGCACTGATGCAGATGCATAAAAAATTATGTAGATACGTAAATCTGATGAAAATATATATATATATATATATGTATTTTCTTCTTTTGTGCAAACATGACGCTATAAATATATATACGTATATATATATTTTCTTGTCTTCAACTAAAAATGGAGATGAACAACACAACCCCCGAAAAAAAAAAAAAAATCATCAAAAAAAAAATCCATAAGTAATCAAAAAATGAAAGAAGATCAAATAACCCACAATTGCAGAATTTTTGAAACCTAAAATTAATCTCCAAAATCTTCAAAATTCATAAATTCTCGATAAATCAAGTATGAGAAGGCTCTGATACCACTTGTTGAACAATTACTGAAACCATCATATCCAAATATAATGATGTAAAAATGGTTTTAATTCCTATCTTGGTTCAAAGAGAAGATGAAGAATGAGAACAATGAAAATATACTTGAATCCATTATTGTAGTGATTGATTGAGCATGTTTTGATATTTCAATTTGATACGTTGTTTCTAACAAACTTTCCCTATTAATGGGGATGCAGAAGAGAATTTTGATAGTTAACAATTTTTTAGTATTTTTAAATTAGCCCCTCATCAATTTAGAAATACAACTTATATCTCTACACATTAATTCCATGATAATTTAATACCCAATAGTTCAAAAATTAAACTTTAAGATAGCATTACACATTTAAAAAATACATTTGTGGCCCTATATGTTGAATCATTTATTTTCAACAGTGTTGGCATGTCATATGGATACCATGCTGACCGACCATACCATTATTTTCTTTAGCTTTAGCAACAATATCCCTCTTTTGATTCTTTTTGGTTTGCCAGGCATTTTCTTATATGGTAGAGGTAGTATAAGAGCAGTATCAACCCTTAGCCACATGTTTAACCCATTCAATAGCTTCAACGCATATTGGTAGGTCTTAAAGTATTCTGATTTACTGTAATACAGATCTACATATACAATCGAATCACGCTTTATGCAGTATATACAGGCCAACGCATGGGATACCACATAGCCTTGAATCATGCTTCATGTAGTATATACAGGCCAACGTATGGGAGTATGGGATACCACTTAAATCCCATTGTCTACAAGAGCAAGTCTGTTAATCTAGACTAACCACATAACCTTGGTCCCCAAGACTAATTTGGAACTTATTTCCCACTGTAGGTTTCACAATGCAATACTTTGTCCCTATATTTGCCTTTTCCAATCTATCCCTAATTCGTAGATAAATTTCATCCAAACACTTCATCATCATCTCCATTTTTTCGTACATTTTTTTCATTAAAGATGTTTGGATCCCTTCTAACATGTCTATAATTAGCAAACATCTGGCTTTACATATATATAACCATTGAATGTTTTAGCTAAGTTAGAAGTGATAGCATCACATTTGGGCCAACTATTGATGAATGCTCTGCAAAAATTATTTGGCTTCTGCTTCATGAAATCATCATGTGTAGTGGCATCCAACACTAGCAAGTCTTGCATGCAGCTCAAAAAACCTGCCTCATGGGTTGCATTCACCACCTTCCAAAACAGTGACTTAAATTCTTATCCTTTATGTAACTTTTTCCAATTGGCATAAATATGCCTTGCACAATTTTGATGCTTTGCATAAGGTACAACATTCTTTATTGTTTTGGCAAGGCCCTTCTATTGATCACTAACAATTGTTAGGCCAAATCCATCAATAATGTTAATGTCCTCCAACAAATACTCCAACTGTTATCATTTTCACCCTCAACCATAACCCAACATATCAGAAACATCTGATTATTCCCATATCTTCCAATTGCACTCAGTAATGCACCTCTTATTAGGGTCTTTAGAAAGCACTTATCAAGACAAATATAAGGCCTGTAAGCTGTCATATATCCCTTCATCAAGCCTAAAAATCCAACATACATTTTTCTGACAGAGGTTGCCTCGTAGATCCAGTACATTTTGTCTCAATTTCAAATTTACCTTTAGGGTCAATCCTTATTAATTTAGCTTTGTATGCATATAGTTTTGAATAGTGAGCTTCCAAACTACCCCTCGAAATGTGTAGTGCTTTCGTCCTAGCTCTATAACATGCTTACTTAGACATAGTAATTGCATATTTGTCCGTCATATCTAGGGTTATGTCTTCTACACCATAGTAAGGATTTCTTCTAAATGTTTGGAGGAATTATTTGACTAACCATGTCGAATTGGCATGCCTATTTGTTAAGACTCTTAAAACAACGATATTCCTTATTGTATCTTTTCACAAGTGTCCTTTCTTCTTGCTTCTTGGCAGCATTTATATTCCATGGACAACCACTCAAAAACCTTACTTCCACACGATTGACATGACCTCTTTCATCTAATATTAAACTCATTACAAATTCTATACCTTTGGAGACATTCCTTAAATTGTTGGGCATTCTCTAAAAGCATACCTGTTTTGAATTTAATAGTAGTACGGTTACATCGTGGGCTGTAAATCAAAGACCTTTTCTTCTTTTCTTTAGTACAGAACAAATCATTTTCATCACTGTTGTATGAAGTGTCAAAACCATTATCATCAAATTTGGACAAAAGCACATTCCTCTCCAATTGGATTTGGACTTGGAATAAAATTACACCCAATATCAAATCAAACATTATTGCTAAAATTAAAACATTTGAATAAAATCACAAAAAAAAAATAACTTTTTATTGCTATTAAGCCCAAATTTAAATGTTATAAAACTCGTGAAAAAGTTTTTCCACAAGATCAAGATAAGAGTACAAAGAAGACGCCCCCCAATTTTCATAAAGCGAGCAACCTTGTGTACAGAAAAAATACCCTTTGAATGAGTCACAACACTGTAAAAAATATTATATGTAAAATTCCAGTTTGCATATCACTATCTATGCATTTATAACACATGATAATGGGCATCAGCAGAGCTGTCACAACTGCAAAGGCTTCCCATCAGTGGGGTTTTATAAGAACAGAAATGTAAAAATTCATTCCAACTGGCTTGATTATGGTTTTTCAGGCACAGAAGCAAGCAAGGAATATGAGCTTACAACACGGACTTCACATCATGAGCATGTTACAAAACCCTAATCACAAACCAGTTGAAGGCAGCAGGTTTGGACCTTGACAAAGGCTGGTTGGTTCTACAACTTGAATCAATTTCCTTCCCAAAAAAAAAAAAAAAAAAAAAAAAAATGAAAAAAAGAGAAAAGAAAAGAAAACTTTTGGGAGTACTGGACCCTTAGCGGTGCCCGCACTCCTCTATGGTATTGTTACATCCAAAGAATGTTTTGTAAGAACCGCAAGCAGAATTCACCGGTTTTGGAGGGTCTCAATTGCCTTTTTCCATTGAAAGGCTCTTTGCTTTGCATCCTCAAATGATAAGATCTTCTTTGGCTGTTCCATCCAGGGAAACAAATCGAGCGAGTCAGACAAGATTGCCTAAAATAGATGAGGTACCAAATTGTTTCTGGATGTGGACTTCACCCACAAAACAGGAGTGATCATGTCATAATGCCTACTTAATTAAGCAGAGTAGATATGTGTGCCAGGCTGCCAGGAAATGCAAGTCTACTTACTGTGCAAATCTTGAATTGGGAGGGGCTAATGACTTGGATGCTAAGGTCATTAGGACTGTCAGACCAGATTATGTTTCCTTTAACCACCAACTTTGAAGGATCCACATAGATCAACTTTGGCTTGTTTGTTAGAATGAGCTGTACTTTCTTGTTTGTTAGTTTCTGAATTTTCTTGACTGTTGAGATCATAAGAACGGATTCACCAGGCTCCAAAAACTGCTGCCTGCTAAATGTAATAGTGATAAATTAGGTATAGTGAATTACACGAGAGAGAGAAACTAGCAAAAAGACCAGTGCCGGTGTGCCTTGAAGCCTTTCAAAGGGAACAGTGAATGTTAGGGTGATTATTTAATAACAGTGGCATATATGGGACGAAATGGCATGCACTAGATAACTCTTATGCTATAGTTTAGGACTTCCAGTTCCATGTCTAAGCATCATTATCAACAAGCTGATCAGATGTTCATATGAATGAATGATGCCTAAATTTGATGCTCATAAAGTTCACAAACCAAGAAAAGCTAAGTCTCCTCGATCATTTCTACAATGGAATGTTGCTCCTAATCACATATGTCAAAGGATGATCAACAATTACCACTTTGAATCAAAGGAGTCCATTGAAGCAAGCCTAGTTATGCTGCCAGCATCAGAAGATGATGCGGAGCCACCATTTCCATCATTTTGTCTGGCTGAACCATCACCTATATGTGAAGGGTTCCAAGAAGAATCCTGAACATCACTGCTCTCACTCGAATAAACCTACAAAAATTAGACGAGTTAAATAATTAGCAAGTGATTTACCAGAAAATAAACGTCGGTATGGAGATTTGATTGCTTGTGTGGAAAAATAAATAAAATCAAAATGAAAGCCAAAAGAAAAGGTTTATAAAGTAAGTTTTGTAGTTATGCCTTTTGCTCCAAAGCAAGTTTTGGAGGGGTTTGTGTCCTTAAATTCTTCCAGTCAATTCCCCTAAAGAAAGGATGTGTCTTGAGGGAAACATAACCATCAGGTCCAGCTCCTGGTCTTCTACCGGGGTCAATATCCTGTGGCACGGTAGCATAATTAGTTGGGGAACAGTTGGATACTACTACAAAGAAAATGGAACAAGCATTTCTATAATCTGTGATTGAAAAAGGAAATGAGTATATCATATTAATTACAATATGCAATTTCTATGTCAAATTCAACAAAATCCACCGATGCAAATACTGAGGGTTTACGCCCAGAGTAGAACTTAGAGAAGGCGTTGTGGAAAACAAAAGAGTAAGACATGGTTTGGGCCTACAATGCTTGATAAGGTTCATGTCCTAAATTGTAAAGCTCACATTAATTACAATCTCATGAACTCTTAACAAATTCTGCATATTATACATACTGTGCTCAACTCTCTTTGGGGATGTTTAGTAATACCATACTTCCCCTTTTTAATAGATATGATGAGATGAAAAAAATAGTCAGGGTGCTTTAAAGCCCTTAACAAGAGCATATGTGAATCACACTTTAAATTAGGAAAGCTAGTTGTATGGACACAGTCAGGATGGTAATTTAAAAAACAAAAAGACAAATGGCATGGACATGCAACAAGTAAACATTTATGTCAGATTTTTTACACGAGAAAGATGGAAATTTTTCATTTTTCACAGTTCAAAACCAATTTTTTATTGAACAAAACAGTAATAAATCATTTTGGCACTCTATACATAAAAAACGTAATGCTATTTGTACAAGGACTACGTACACTCAAGAAATTAGTAGTACATTTACAAGGAGTTATTGACATTTCTTCACAAAATTATCAACTAATATTTGAAAATTATATACACTTCTACTATAGTTGATAATTTGTAAAAATTTGTTGATAATTTGGTGAAGAAGTGTTTATAGTTCATTGAGTGTACAAATTCTATGTATAAATAGCATTACGGTACCCAAAATGAGATAGGACAAAATGGAAAGGGTTGAGACGGCATAATGGGGAGATTAGCCAAGTGGGAAAAAAGGGGAAAGGACAATGCTTTGTGCAAGGTTGTACCCTTGCTTAGAGCACTCACTAGCCATCTAAGTTAATTGAATACAACTTACTCAAGGTTTGCACTTATTAACCCTATTGAGACCCAAAAAAAAAAATCAATTGTCCCTTTTCCCAAAGCAAGGAGGAAGAACCTCCAATCCTTGTCACCTTGTCATGAGCATGGACACTTAGGGGGTGGAGGAAGGCCCTTTATAGGGTAATCCCTTCCATCTGAAAATGGTTCCTTTCCTTCCGTAGAAAAAGATTCCCTTCAATGTAATAAGGTCTCTTCTCCTTCAACAAGCTCATGTCTGTTCATGCCCACCATTCCTTCCAAAGGAGTTATCTTTGCTTGCTCACCAACACTCCCATGGAAACTCATATCTTTGTATGTTCTATTTCTTTTGAATTTCATTAAAAGGTTAATGCCTACATAGAAAATATAGTTTGCTACCCCTATACTTCTCATCAACTCTATACATCTTGAAAACTAGAAAGAACTTCCAAGAAAAAAAACAGGGAGAACTTAAAGCAGAGGACTGAGCAATGTTCTAAAACGTGCTAGGTGCTAGTCGGGCGCCAGACTGGGGCCTAGCGCCTAGGCGAGGCGAGGCCTAGGAAAATTATTGTTTTTTAAATTAAAATTCATATTATCCCAAATGCACATACATATATCTCTATATATAAACAGATATACCTATATATATATGTATACACTTTCCTCTATATATTATATACATACCTGCAAAGTGCAAACAAAACAATGACAAAGAGACGACAATGAAGATGGGTTGGTTTGGGTTCGGAGAAGAGAACGACAGCAGGACCGATTCGAAGAGGAGAACGACAACAGGTTGGAGGAGACTTGAACAGTGGCGAAGGGAGAAGAGAACGATTCGGCGGCAGCATGGCGACGGGGGAAAGAGACGATGGATGTAGGCTGTAGTGACAGCGGCGAAGGGGGAAGAGTGAGGAGAATTAGGGATTTTTTTGAGGAGAAGGTTGAAGTATCATGCAAAGTAGGGAAATGAGGGGATTTTTGTGGGGATCGGCGTCGTTTTGGCCAAAAGCGTCATTTTGGCCTTTCTTTGGCCAAAACAACACTCTTTGGCAACCCAGGAGAATTAGGGATTTCTTTGGCCAAAACGACGCTCGCAAAAAAGTTAGGTGACCCAGGCGACAGCCACCTAGGCGCTGATTGGGTCCAATTAATTAGACTCGACGCCTAGGAGATCGACTTCCTTGTATTCGCGGCGGCCAGGGACCGTATAACGCCTCAGTGGCACCTAGGCCGCATTTTAGAACACAGAGATTGAATTTTGATGCATAGATTAATACTTACAAAAAAGGGTTTGTCTCAGCTAAAAAAAAGTGTTTTTCATTTAAACCCCCTCACTATAGCAAGGTGAGGTCGTCACTAGCCTAGGCACTCAAGCTCCTCAAGGCTCCATGAAAATGCACTATCTAGATCTAGCAAGGCAGCTTCGATCAAGTGAGTTCCTTAGATGAGGTGATAGGAATTAAAGGCACTCGCATAGGCGTAAAAAGAAGGTAAAGAGGAATCGACCATAAACATCAAAAAGAGGCATGCAACAAGGCACTTACAAGCTGAAAACAAGGAGCAAAATAGAAGCAAATTGAGAAAGAAGGAAGATCATTGTCAAATCTATTCCATTTACTATCTCTTCTCTCTTCTTTTAAAGTTATAAAAGTCACGACAACACAAACCATAAGAAGGTGAGTTGGAGAAGAGTCATTGAAGGTTAGTCATATGTTTCGCCCAACATCAATGGGGATTGCCATTTTCGTCAGGTAACAGAGGCTCTGCCACACAGGCACCACACAAGCAATATGTGCTAATGAATGGGCGTTTTGTCAGCAATCCAGGTGACAGGGATACAACTGGGTTGTGATTGGGACATACTGCAAGGATATTGCTAGGATGCAGATAGTTGGCCACGTGGAGGTGATTGGGTGGATTGCATGGCACGATCTAAGAGGACGCTTTTAGATATTTACCATACCAAATGATGTGATTGGTGGAAGCTGGGTGGAAGACAAAGAGAAACATTCCAAAAGATAGCAAGGTTATCCAGGTGGTTGGACATAAGATGAAGCCTTTTGAATTTTGTAAATATGCCCCTGTAGATAAAGATGGACACCTATAGATAAGGATAAGTTGGGTCATTTTTGTCTTCTATACATAGGCCAGAAGGCTATAAATTGGGGTGTTGCCCTTAGTTGTATTCATTCCATCTTCAATAGAATTTTCAAAGCTTTCTCTATATTTCTCTTGTTCTCTTTTTGCCTCTTTCGTTCTTACGTTCTTGTGTTCATAGTGGCAAGAAGATCTTGAAGCGGGTGTAGTCTAGAGAAGAAGGCCAACTTAGCTATTACCAAGAGTGCAATTATGTGCTAAGTTTGACACGATTGGGTTGGTGAGTTCCAAGGCCGTGACAATTTGGTATCAGAGCCAGTTTCAAAACAGAGTTACAGAAGTGCTACTGTAGGGCCATGTTGAACCTCACAGACAAAAGTGTGGGAGAAGAGACCTTACAAGGATGGGACCTGGTCCCACCCCAAGGTGGAAGGAAGACATGGGCTTTGAGTAAAGCTCAGAAGGAATATGTTGGATGCATAGAAGGTAGGCTCACGACCTTAGAGACTAGTGGAGAGCTTGGCCCAGAGGTTGGAACTTGTGAGGTATGATCTGACCACCCTAGAGGAACATGCCATGGCTCAGTTTGATCAGGTTAAAGAAGACATTGAAGGAGGCCTACAAGAAGCAGACAATCAGATCCCTACCTAAATTAACTAGATGGAGAATAGGTTGATGGGGGGGCCAACACTTTGGGGGCCTGAATCAAAAGTCTTCATGTCATTTCAGGTTCATTAGGCCATGATGCTGACTGAAGTGCAAGTGGATCTCGTGAAGGCTCATGGGTGGATTTACCCGAGCCCAAGGAATTCAAGGGTTCTAGATATGCCAATGAAGTGGAGAACTTTCTCTGGTAAATGAAGTGCTACCTTACTGGCACTGGTGTAACTGGTGAGTCTATAAAAGTTGATACTGCTACTTATTTTCTATTTGGAATTGCAGCTCTATGGTGGAGATGGAAGCATGCCAACATAGAGAAAAAGATGTGCAAGATTAGCACTTGGGAAGAGTTCAAGACTGCTCACAAAAGGTAGTTCTACTCGAAAAATGTGGTGTATGAAGTAAGGAAAAATTTAAAAAGGGCTGAGCATAAGTCATCGATTTGTGATTATGTCCTAGAATTCATGTCGGCAGCGTTATAGGTCCCAGCCTGTTCAACGAGGAGGCCTTGCTCTTCTTTACAAATGGGCTCCAAAATTGGCCTAAATAAAAGCTACAAAGGTAAAAAGTGATGACAATGGATGAAGCTATCTAGGTCGCTAAATCTTTGATCGAGTACTAGAAGGGTTCCTCTTAAAGAAATCCAAGGACTCTTTAAAGACACTCTCATCCAAATGTGGGGGAAAGAAGGGGAAACACAACAATAAGGATGAAGGCAAGGGCAAACCTCATTGGCGCAAGGATTATGAGGAGAAGAACTTTATCCCAAGGGTAGGCTATTACATTTGCCAGGGTCCACACTAGGTGAAGGATTGCCCCAAACTATAAAAGTTAGTTGTTGTGGAGAAGGAGGCCTAAAGTACGGGAGATGATCGACCAACCATAGTGCAAGTGGGTTCCTTGACCCTCTGGAATTTTTCCAAGGTGACTTCAACAAAGAGGGATCCAAAGGGGTTGATGTACATTCTTGTCTCCATTAACGAAAAGCCACCCAAGCCATGGTCGACACAGGGGACACCAACAACTTTATCACCCTCGAAAAAGCTAAATGCTTGGCACTAAGGATCACCAATGGAGGAGGATGGCTCAAAACTGTCCACACAACTGCTAAACCCTTAGTAGGCATGGCCAAGGGTGTCCACTCAAGATTGGCTCATGGATAGGGGTAGCAGAGTTTGTAGTGGCCTTTATGGATGACTTCAGGATAGTTGTGGGCATGGATCTTTTATGGGAGGTAAATTTTGTTACTATGCCTCATCTGAACACTAGTTGCATATTAGAGCAAGATGCCACCTGCATGATCCCAGTGGAGTCAATAGAAAAGAATACAATGATTATCTAAGCCATGCACTTGGCTCATGGATAGGGGTAGCAGAGTTTGTAGTGGCCTTTATGGATGACTTCAGGATAGTTGTGGGCATGGATCTTTTATGGGAGGTAAATTTTGTTACTATGCCTCATCTGAACACTAGTTGCATATTAGAGCAAGATGCCACCTGGATGATCCCAGTGGAGTCAATAGAAAAGAATACAATGATTATCTAAGCCATGCACTTGGCAAAGGACTGGAAGAAGGGGAATGCATGATAGGCCCCCGATCCACTGGACGTACCAAAGATGATCCAAGGGACAGGAATATGAGAGTAAATTAGCTGGCTAGCATAACAGCCAGCCATGTATGGAGGGGTAGAGTTGGAAATCACTGGTTTGTGTAATAAACCAATAGGTGCGAATCCAAATTTGGTTAGAGGAGGAAGAGAAAAAAATATAAAGAGCGGAGAAAATTGTAGGTGGATAGGATGATTTTGGATATAGTTCTTTTCTGGAGAGTTAAGGGCCTCTCGAATGCCCAGTTTTTCTTTGTAATTCAGATCAAAGTAGAAGGCAAAAAGGGATAAGGGCCTATGTTTTCGTTGTGATGAGAAATATACTATAGGCCACAAGTGCAAAAATAAAGAGCTGCAAGTGATGATGATATATAATGAAGAGGTAGAAGAGGAGGGAGTTGAGGGAGAAACATTGGAAGAGGGAGAAGGAGAGCTAGGGCAAGGGGGTGAGGTCATTAAGCTTTCAATGAACTCTATAGTTGGATTGCCTACGCCACAAACTATGAAGCTAAAAGGGGACATAGAGGGGCAGCTGGTAGTGGTGCTTATTGACGGAGGAGCAACGCATAATTTTAGAGCAACTGAGCTGGTGCAGCAGTTGGGTTTACCAAGGGTGGAAATAGTAGGATATGGGGTAATTATGGGAACGGGAATGACAGTGCAAGGGGCTGAAATTTGCAAAGGAGTGAAGCTTAATCTCCAAAATTTGCAAATTGTGGAGGATTTTTTTACCTTTAAAGTTGGGGAGCTCGAATATAATTTTGGGAATGAAGTGGCTAGCGGCCATTGGAAAGATGAATGTGGATTGGAAGACCTTCATGATGAAATTTCAGATAAGAGGCATAGTTGTAACATTGCAGGGGGACCCTAGCTTGAGCAAGACCTTGGTGTCGTTAACGGCTATGGTGAAAGCCTTTAAGGAAAATGGGGAGGGAATGCCCTTGGAATTGGGAATCCTAGCATCCGAAATTAAAGAAGATCAGAAGGAAGCTCCATTGATGCTAAGGGGGGTGTTGGCCAAGTTTGAGAGGGCTTTTCTACACCGGAGGGGTTGCCACCTTGCAGGAGGAAGAATCATGCCACAAATCTGGTTTCAGGAACCACACCGCTTAGTGTAAGGCCCTACCGTTACCCATATTTACAAAAAAAATGAATTTGAGAAGTTAGTGGGAGAGATGTTGGCTGTTGGAATTGTTCAGCCTAGTTCCAACCCATTTTATAGTCCGATGTTGTTGGTAAAGAAGAAGGATGGAGGGTAGCATTTCGGTGTGGACTATAGGGCTTTGAACAAGGTCACTATTCTGAACAAATTTCCCATTCCCATGATAGAGGAGTTACTTGATGAAGTGCACGGTGCCATGGTCTTCTCCAAGCTTGATTTGAAATTTGGCTACCATCAGATTAGAGTCAAGTCAGAGGATGTTCCCAAGACCGCTTTCAGGACTCATGAAGGGCATTACGAGTTTCTAGTAATGCCATTTGGGCTAACGAATGCGCCATCCACCTTCCAATCGTTGATGAATGATATTGAGAATATTTGAGGCATTTTGTGTTGGTATTTTTCGATGACATATTGGTGTATAGCAGGAATTTTGAACAGCACACACAACATTTACGTTGTGTCTTAAAGGTACTACCGGACAACCAGCTTTTTGCCAACAAGAAAAAGTGTGGTTGGGCAGCTAAAAATTAAATATTTAGGCCATATTATATCTTAGCAAGGGGTTTCAACCGACCGAAATAAGATACAAGCCATGTTAGATTGGCCTACTCCTACAACGGTAAAGGAATTGAGAGGGTTTCTTGGGCTCACGGGGTAGTATAGACGTTTTGTGAGGGATTATGGCAAGTTGGCAAGGCCCACGGAGAGATTAAGGAAGAACAATTTCTTTTGGGATGTGGCAGCCAAGCAGACCTTCCAACAACTTAAGGCTAAAATGGTATCCCTATCTGTTTTAGCCTTGCCGGACTTTGGGAAACCCTTCGTCGTTGAATCTGATGCCTTGGGACAAGGTATAGGAGCTGTATTAATGCAAGAGCAAAGACCTATTGCTTATTTCAGTCATGCTTTCAGTCAGTTAGGGAGGAAAAAATCTGTTTATGAGAGGGAACTGATGGCCATAGTGTTTGCTGTGCAAAAATGGAGACACTACTTGTTAGGCAGGAAGTTTGTGGTTCGAACTGATCAAAGGAGTCTCAATTTAATACTTGATGGAACAACGGGTGGTGAGTCCGAAATACTTGAAATGAATGGTGAAATTGATGGGGTTCCAATTTGAGATACAATATCGGTTAGTTTTGCAGAATAAACTTACTGATGAGCTATCACGAATCTGCCACCCAGCAACAATAATGGTCTTAACAGTGCCTAAGGTGGTCCAAATTGATCAATTAGCCCGTGAGGTAGAAGCAGATGAAAGATTGCAAGGGATTATCAAAGATCTCCAAGCTGATCTTTGTTCACAACCTAACTTCCAGTTGGTGAACAACCATCTCCTTTACAAGGGAAGGTTGTATTTATCAAAGGGATCCACTCTCATCCCGTTGTTACTTCATGAGGGGCACGATGGAAGTGTAGGAGGACATTTAGGGTTCTTAAAAACTTACAAGAGGGTGGTGGCAAATGTCTATTGGCAGGGAATGAAGAGGGACATATATCGGTATGTAAGGGATTGCTCGGTTTGCCAATAAAATAAGTATATGGCCTTAGCACCGAGGGGACTCTTGCAACCCCTTCCTATCCCAAACCAAATTTGGGACGACATTGCTATGGACTTTCATTGAGGGATTGCCAAAATTTGGCAAGATGAACTCAATTTTGGTGGTGGTGGACAGACTTAGTAAGTACACACATTTCATTGGCCTTAAACACCCGTTAACAGTTGGGGAGGTGGTAGGAATTTTTATTAAAGAAGTGGTGTGGCTCCATGGGATGCCAAGGTCCATTGTATCGGATAGAGACAAAATTTTCATGTTGTAATAGTTCTCGCCAACACACACACTCGATTTCCTCTCAAGACAAACACAACCTCACACTCACGACTCAAAACAGAAAATCAGAAATACAAGAACCAACACAGAATTACAAACACTCACACACAAGACAAAGAATCTAACCTGGTTCAGAACTCTTGAAAGAGAACCTACATCCAAACTGGTATGACCTTGCTCTTCACTCTCTTGAAATCAAAAATACAAGATTACATATGTTGTTCACACACCCTCAACCCTATTACCAGACCAAGCACTACCCAGAGATTACAAAGAAACCCTTTACTCTCACATACATACACAACACATACTCTTCCCACAAGATAGATTGCAAAAACATAATGAAAATGAGACCCCCATGCCCTTCTATAATAGAATATAGAGGACGTGATTTACAAAACTCTTTTAACCGCCTGTTGTTACAAAACTACCCCTAACTAATAGGCTTCTAGAAGACTTATTCTAATTCCTTCTAACCAACATTATTCTATCGTGTCCAAGTCTAATCCTTAGACAAACATTTCAACAAATTCTCCACCATTTGCATAGGATTTGACTGCTCCAGGATAGACACCTGCATGCAAACCATACCTGACTTGATCATCTTCCCCAGCCTCTTCAGTTATCTGTAGCAACTTCAAACAATGCTGTAACTTTGCCATAGGAATTGCCTTTGTGAAGATATCTGGAGCATTATCATCACCTGCAACTTTTATTAGAAAAATCTCATTTTTATCCAATATTTCTCTAATAAAATGGTGACGCACATCTATATGCTTTTTCCTTTCATGGTGAGCTTGGTTTTTAGACAAATATATGGTACTTTGACTATCACACATCAAAGTGGCATGAACTATAGATCCTAGGAGTTCACTAGTTAAGCCTTTCAGCCACATTGCTTCTTTAATTGCTTTTGAGACTGCTATGTATTTAGCTTCAGTTGTTGATAAAGCCACCACATGTTGGAGGCTTGATTTCCAGTTAATAGTATAATTCCACAACTTAAATACATACCCAATGGTGGATCTTCTTTTATCTAAATCAGCAGCATAATCAGCATCCGAAAACCCTAGGATGCTGGCTGATTCTCCTATATTTGCTCCACCATAGGACAACACCATGTTGCTAGACCCTTTCACATACCTAAACACCCACTTAACTGCATTCCAGTGTGCTTTGCCAGGATTTGCCATAAATCTGCTCACCACACTCATTGCATGAGCCAAATCAGGCCTTGTGCACACCATGCCACAACACTAAAGAAAGGTATATTAATCATTTCCTTCATACTTTCTTCATCTTTCAGAGATTGTTCAGAAGATAGTTTGAAATGCTGAGCAAATGGCATATTAACTGCCTTTGCATCTGCCATACCAAACCTTTTAATTATCTTATCTAGATAGGATTTTTGGGATACGTATAATTTTCTATGCTGTTTATTTCTGGAAATTTCTATCTCTTGTTTCTCCTAGCTCCTTCATCTCAAATTCTGACTTCAGTTTCAGCTTCAATTGCTGAATTTCTTTCTCAAATTGACTTGCTATAAGCATGTCATCCACATAAAAGAGTAAGAAGATTGAAACACTAGGTGAAATATGTTTAAAATAAACACAGCTATCATAAGAACAACTTCTATAACCTTGGTTTAACATCACCAAGTTGAATTTCCTATACCATTGCCTTGGTGACTGCTTAAGTCCATAAAGAGACTTCTTAAGCAAGCATACCTTCTCCACCTTTCCTCTAGATTCAAAGCCTTTAGGTTGTTCCGTTAATATCCTCTCCTCTAGGTCTCCATGAAGGAAAGTTGTGGTAACATCCATTTGTTCTAATTTTAAGTTTAAGTGGGCTGTTATAGCAAGCAACACTCTAATTGAGGTATGTCTCACAACTGATGAGAAAACCTCATTAAAATCTATGCCTGGGACTTGGGTGAACCCTCTAGCAACTAACCTAGCCTTGTACCTAGGTTTTGGATTGCTCCCAGCACCCTCCTTGATCTTATAGAGCCATTTACAGCTTACTACCTGCTGTTCTTGAGGCCTTTCAACCAGTGTCCATGTCTGGTTCTTTCTCAAGGATCTTATTTCAGCTTTCATGGATTCTATCCATAATTCTGCATCCTTTGATGTCACTGCCTCCACAAATGTGAGAGGTTCTTCTCCTGCAGCTTCAGATGCACTTGACAATGCATATGCCACCAGGTCTGCAAATCCATATCTAATAGGTGGCCTTCTGCTTCTTGGTTGTCTATCCTTAGCCACACTATACCTAGAGATATCAGGCTAATCACCTAGACTAGAATCGGCATCACTCTCTTCCTCACTTTCTTCATATTGGGCAGAATCTTGCTCAAAGGAATCTTCCTGGACATTTCCAGGTACTGTTTCTTGGACTTCAATGCCTATAGACTTAGATTCTTCTCTTAAAGACTGGCTGGACTTTTGTATTTGATAATTCCATGGTTGATCCTTCATCAAATGTCACATCTCTTGTGACAACAGTCTTAGGCCCTTCTTCCTCAAGGTTCCACAGCTTATAGCCTTTAACTCCAGTGGGATATCCTATAAATAGGCATTTCTTAGCCCTAGGTTCTAGCTTGCCTTGCTTTACATGAGCATAGGTAAGACACCCAAATACTCTAAGGTGGTCTAAGGATGGTTT